>NC_054470.1:103946848-104248226 GCF_017639515.1 Carcharodon carcharias
TCCTACCTCCCCCTGGACCTTGACCCCACCTCTGGAGACCTTCCATCCACAGCCTCCAACCTCATAGTCCCCCAACCCTGCACAGTCCGCTTCTACCTCTTTCACAAAATCCACAAACAGGACTATCCCATTAGATCCATTGTGTCAGCCTGTTCCTGCCCCACGGAACTCATTTCCTTCTATCTTGACTGCATTCTCAACCCCTGTCAAGTCTCTTCCCACCTGCATTCATGATTCCTCTCATGCTCTATGTCATATCAACAATTTCCAGTTCCCTGATCCTAACTGCCACCTCTTCACCATGGATATCTAATCCTTGGACACCTCCAACCCCTGCCAGGATGGTCTGAGGGTCCTCCGCTTCTTCCTTGAGCAGAAGCCCGAATAACCCCCATCCACCACCACTCTCCTCCGCCGGGCTGAACTTGTTCTCTCAACTGAACAATTTCTCATTTAACTCGTCTCACTTCCTCTAAATAAAAGGTGTGGCTATGCGTACCCTCATGGGCCCCAGTGATGCTTGTCTTTTTGTGGTGCATGTGGAACATTCCTTGTTCCAGCCCTACTCAGGCCCTCTCTCACAACTCATTATTTGGTACATTGATAACTGTATTGGTGCCGCTTCATGCTCTCGGCTGGACCTGGAAAAAAATATTGATTTTACTTCCAATTTCTCACTTTCACATGGTCCACCTCTGATACTTCCCTTCCCTTCCTTGACCTCTTTGTCTCCATTTTTGGTGATAGACTGTCCACCAATATTAATTACAGTGGGAGTTCCACCGACTCCCACAGCTACCTCGACTACAGTTCCTCAAACCTGTTTCCTGTAAGGACTCCATCCCATTCTCCCAGTTCCTCTGCCTCTGTCACATCTGTTCAGATGATGCCACCTTCCAAAATAGCGCCTCTGACATGTCTTCCTTAACCGAAGAATCCCCCCACTGTGGTTGACAGGGCTCTCAACTGTGCCCGCCCAATCTCCTGCACCTCTGCCCTCACCCCTTCCTCTCCCTCCCAGAACCATGATAGGGTCCCCCTTGTCCTCAGTTTTCAACTCACCAGCCTCTGCATTCAAAGGATCATCCTCCACCATTTCTGCCAACTCCAGCATGATGCCACCACCAAACACATCTTCCTCTCAACACCAGCCCCCCCCACCCCCCCCCCCCCCCCCCTTCCTGGCCCTGTCAGCATTCCATAGAGACCATTCCTTCTGTGACACTCCTCATCCCCTTCCCACGGCATTTTCCCATGCAATCACAGAAGATGCAACAACTGCCCCTTTACTTCCCTCCCTCCTCACTGTCCAAGGCCCCAAACACTCCTTTCAGGTGAAGCAGTACTTCACTTGAACCTCCTTCAATTTGGTCTACTCTATTCGCTGCTGCCAATGTGGCCTCCTAGACACTGGGGAGACTAAACACAGACTGGGTTACCGATTTGTGGAACACCTTAACTCAGTCCAGAAGCATGACCCAGACCTTCCTGTCACTTGTCATTTCAACACACCATCCTGCTCTCATGCCCACATGTCCATCCTTGGCCTGCTGCAATGTTCCAGTGAAGCCTCGCAATCTGGAGGAACAGCACCTCATCTTCCTATTAGGCACTTTACAGGCTTCCAGACTTAACAATGAGTTCTCCATCTTGACCTCTTTTTTAAATCCATTTTTTAACTTATATATTTTCCATGTATTTATTTATTTTATTTTATTCATTTATTTATTCATTTTGTTACCCTTATTTCCCAACTCCCTTGCCCCTCACAGGGTCATCTGTCACTTGTTTCTATGTTATGCTTTCACAGAGTGCTGACACTTGTTCTGCTATCAACACATTCTGCTATCTTACCTTTATACCACTATCAGCACCTTCTTTAGCCCTTACCATTACCATTAACACTCCCTTAGTTTCGTGTCCATGGCATCTTTGTGAACCTCTCCTTAGTTCCCACCTGTCCCTGAGCTTCTATCTTGCTCCACCCCTTCTTAAACAGTTTAAAACCCATCACACTTCTATTCCACTTTAGCTCTGAAAAAGAGTCATATGGACTTGGAACATTAACCCTGTTTCTCTCTCCACAGATGCTGCCAGACCTGCTGAGATTTTCCCGCAACTTCTGTTTTTATTTCAGGTTTCCAGTATCCGCAGTATTTTGCTTTTATCTTAAATTGGTGCCGTCTGATTCTCAGAGGGTTATAAGGCTGAAGGAAGCTACAGAGCTTGTGAGAAGCAAGGCCATGCACAGATTTGAAAACAAAGATGAGAATTTTAAAATCAAAAGCAGTATGCAATTTTGTTTTAACTACAGCAGTCCATTCTCAACTGTATGAATATCGAGGAACAATTTAATTTGATCTACATTGCAGTTATATGGCTTTAACCACTATAATGTCTATTTGCAGCAAATTTTAAAGCATATGTTTTACTGCCTTCCAGACAAAACCATAAAGGACTATAAATCCCCAATTGAAGGTTAATGCGGTAATTCCTGTGTTAAAATTCATTTAAAAAATTCTCTGCACTTGCAGTCATCAGGTACTTTTTGATATGTAGATGCAGAAAAATTGTAGTTTTTATTTGAACCCATTAATATGTCATTGTCATAAATGGTTTAAATTATAAGGGACAAGTTGCATAAATGTGGCTGCTTTCCCTTGAATATAGAAAATTAATGGATGACGTAATTGAGGTGTTTAAAATAATTGAAGTATTTGATAGGGCAAATACAGAGGAACAATTTCCTCAATGGGAAAATTCAGAACAAGGGGACACAACCTTAAAATTAGAGCTAGGCTGTTCTGGGGCGAGACAAGGAAGCACTCCTCCACAAACACACTATTGGAAGTCTGTAACACTTTCTTCCAAAAGGTGTTGGGGCTGAGGATCAATTGAACATTCCAAAACTGAAATTGATAGATTTTTGTTAGGCAAGGGTATTAAAGGTTATGGAACCAAGGTGGGTAAATGGAAGTAAGATACAGTTTAGCCATGATCACATTGAAAGGCAGAGTAACAGGTTCAAGGAGCTGAAAGGAACAAGTGTAGGCCAAAGACATTATCAAGGTACAGGGTATCTATAATTAAGCTAAATTACCCATCGGGAATCAAGGGCATCTTAAATTAAAGGCAATTGGTATTCAAATAGAATATTACTGAACTGTAATTACAAGTGATTTGAAAATCTGTATAAAGTCTTTTTTTTAATCAGTTGCTTATGTTATCCAAAGCACCCAGGATGTAAAAGCTTGAACATCCCCTTATGGCATTTTCTTCATTTTACTCGCAATGTAATGCAGGACAGTGGCGTGGGGTGGGAGGAAAACATTTGCACTATAGATTGGTATGCTGTTCTGATGTTCTGATAAATGCATGCCTGAAATTTCAGCAGGAGAATGTCTACTGTAGCTTCAAGCGGTCAGAAAAAAAAACACCTGCGGAAACAGTATAAATCACTATTTACACCATCTCTCTAGGGTTTACGGCATGAGACTGGAAAAACTCTGCAAAACCTCCTCCTCACGGAATTTTCTTAGTTATTTGTGCAGTAAGCTTTATGGAACAGCAATAGATAGCTTCAATTTAGTAACTAAGGAGACATCCAGTAAATTGGGCCTTTACTTGTCCAGTCGCAGTGCAGTAACAATATTCAGTTTGAGTATGTTTTCTCTCAGAAAAATGGCCTAATTAGATTTATTATTCAGAATCAGTTTCTTAGAGAAAGTCAGATTATCATTTGATGACATGCTCTGCAGTTTCTTTTGAGAAAGAAATGCAACACAACCTTCATATTGACCCCCCAATACCACTTTCATCTCACTGTTTCTGAAATTAATACATAGAAAGACTTGAATTTATGTAGTTCTTTTCATAACCACCAGACATCTCAAAGCGCTCTGCAGCCAATGAAGCATTTTTGAAGTATAGTCACAGTTATAGTGCAGGAAGCACAGCACATTCCTACAAACAGCAATAACACAATGACCAGATAACATGTTTTTGTGATGTTGTTTAAAGGCTAAATATTGGCCAGCAATAACTCCCCAGCTCTTCTTTGAAATGGTGTCATGAGATCTTTACCATCTACTTGAGAAGGCAGACATCTCAATTCAACATCTCAACTGCACCTCTGACAGTGCAGCACTCCTACGGTACCGCACTAGAGTGTCAGCCTAGATTTTTGTACTCGTCCAGTTGTAAGACTTGAACCCATATGTGTCTGCCTCGGGCGTGAGGGCTACCAGCTGATCCATGACCACCTGACAAAATGGGCCTGATTTTAACTCTATGTGAGTGGATTTTGAGTGAGTTGAAATTGAGCCTATTAAGCCCATAGTTTACAAAATCAAAGGGGAAAATAAGTACAAAAGAAAGCACAGAAAAAAGACAAATGTCACGCAATCCATCAAAAGCGCCACACACCACACCTTATCATGGGGTCCATTTTATCTCCTAGAGAAAAGATCTGCAAAATGACTGGGCTAGAAAGAGAATGAAGAAAAGCTACACATTTTCTTTATTCATCCATTTTCCTCCCTATTCTTTAACGTAGCTCAACTGTTTTCACAGCTGTCATAGGTTCCCCTAGAAAAATTGCACCATTAGTTACATTGGACCATATTTTGCTTACCAGCTCATCTAATGGTGTCTGTGTTAGTTAGACTTGCCCTTGTACATTTAGATTTTTAAAGGTTTTTGCATGGTAAGTTGTTGAAAGTGCAAGCTGATAACGGTATAGTGAGAGCAATAGAAAACCCATTGAACAGAGCAAGCAACTGCATGTTTCCTTAGCCAATCAAATTTAAAGATAAGAAATTAACAATGCCAGGACAAAGAAGCAAATGAAAATTGAAGTGGTTGAATTCAATGCCCAATCAGGTACTGAAAGGTGAGGTGGTGGCACAGTGCTAATGGCACTGGTCTAGTAATCTAGAGGTCCAGGCTAATGCTCTGGGGACATTGGTTCAAAGTCCCACCAGTTTTTGGAATTTAAATTCAATTAATAAGCTTGGAATACAAAGCTAGCCTGAATAAAGGTTATCATGACAACTATCATTGATTGTTGTAAAAAAAATATCTAGTTCACTAATGTCTTTTGGGGAAAGAATTCTGCCACCCCTACCTAGTCTGGCCTACATGAGACTCTAGATTAATGGAAATATGGTTGACTCTTAACTGTTGATATGGGCAGGAGGCGGTTTAATTTAAACAGCCCTGATTTCGTCTCTCACAGAAAGGTGTTATTTGGGTTTTGATTTCCCTCTTTATATGCGGTGGTGTATTTTCCCAGCCCCTCAGTTTTGGTGTGGTCCAATTCTCTATTAATAACCTCACAGCAAACTTGAGATAGGATGAGCTAAACGGGTGTTTTTTTTTACACACATTCAAAACACGGGAGGGGGTTGTTGCTACATATCCTCCGATACATTCACACAATAAAAGATGGAAAAGGAAAAGGAAGAGGTACAGGGCAAAGACCACAGACAAATTAAGAATTATTGTTTCCTGTGAGTCCAGAATCAAAGTCCAATGATGTATTCTTTCACAGAGTCAGCAGGCTAGAGACAGATGCTGGACAGTTCACTTTTCCAGTAGAGATGACTTCCACAATGGGATAGGCACATAGAAATGATTGAATCTTGAAGGCGCTGGTACAGAAGCTCCAGGAGAAACCGTGCAGGTAGGGAACTAGTTATTCAAAAACCTGGGCAGAGCCCTTTTTCTGCTGCTGCCTGCTAGATGGAAAATGACAGTCTGCCTTTTTCAGCTCCACAATGCAATATTGCAGGTTCTGGGAGCTTGGGGGATGGAAGGGGTTGCGGAGGAGTTTGGTGGCGGTTGGGGTCATGTGACATGACTCCCACTTCACCACCTTGGTTTGGATAAAGGATGTCTATTCCTGGCCTGGATTCTTGAGATGTTTGATGTTTCAACCATAAGTCCAACAGAGGTTTCCGGGTTCTTTTGTCCTCACAGACGGATCATGTTCATCAACCAGGGGCCTGGCCTTAGAAACATGAAGGGCCTTTACACAAGTTCTAGGGATGTGATCTCTGAAGTACAGGGTGCATTAGTTCCGTTTTAGATCGCTGCTGTTCTGAAGGCCAGAAATTCCTTTGGTCTGAGTCTTGATATTGCCCTCTGAAATGGCCTAGCAAACCAATCAATTAGAGGGCAGTTAGGATTGGGCAACAATTACTATCCCTGCCAGTGACACCCAAACCCCATGAAAGAATTTTTAAAAAGGAATCAGCGGGAAAGAGGGTTGGATTGAGAGAGAGCAATGAAGCAGAAAGAAAAAAGAAACTTAAAAAAGAAATTACATTGTTTAAATCTCTCACAAGAGGAGGTCTGGTGGTGCAGTAGTAGCATCCCTACCGCTGAGCCAGAAGCTCCAGGATTTGATGGCCAATGAAGGTTTGTTAACAACGCAGCCAAGCAGGTTGAGAATCTTGTAAATCCTCCCAATGTATGCCACTGTCAGGCGGTAACAGCAGGAGAGATTCCTGATAAGCCATATGATGCAAAGAAATTGGAGCCTCTACAATCACTGTCCATAGCTTCAGTCTGCAATTTCCATGAAAAAGTGTATGTAGCCATAGCAACACTGAATCCTCGGTGGGGGGAGGGGAGGCTGGTTGGGTCAGTTGGCTGGATGGCTGGTGTGGATCAGATTGGTGCCAAAATCATGGGCTTTGATCACCGTTCTTACTGGGGTGGATTTGAGAACTGCCTCCTTGCCCTACCCATGGTGGAGAGCCTGGCACCTTTGGGTAGAGAACTCAAGAAGAAAAAGAAGAAATCTCCAACGGCAATTAATACTGGAAGGTATTAGTGTAACAGTTAATTTTAAGTGAGAGGTTGATCAGCAGTAATTAACAGCTACCACAGCATTTAACATAAAAACAGAAAATGCTGGAAAATCTCAGCAGGCCTGGCAGATCTGTGGAGAGGGAAGCAGAGTTAATATTTCGGGTCCGTATGACTCTACTTCATCATTTAAAGTTTATTTAGGCTTGAAATGACTTGACTTAGCTTGCTGTGGCGAGTTTAATTTACATCAACCGCGCATGTCCAATAACTTCATGTCATTCAATGCATTTCAGTGGTGAGGCAGTGAGGTGGTCATTTTGCAAAGCTAACAGTGGAGTGATGCTACTTAGATAGCAAATTCTCAATTTCCACATTTAAATGTGGATTTGCTCCTCACCTGAAGTTGCTGTACCATGTGCGTATCAATAATGGTGAGCAGCATTAAGCTCACCATTATTTTGAAAGCCAAATAGAGTTATTATGTTACAACAGTTTTAGGTGGTTCCAGATCACCTGTATGTCCCTAGTCCTACTTTTTTTTCTCCCTCCGTTAGAATTTAAGCAAACTGATTGTTCAAAAACATAGCCATTTACATTCAACAAATTTTACAATCCAATGTTTTTAGATGGAAGCTTTCTAACATTGGAATGTAATGTATCATGTCATCGCTGTGTGCTTGTGCAATTATTCCTGATATTTCTGGAACAAATGGTTCCAAAGCCTGGCAGACAAATTTCATCCCCAGTGGATCGCTATAAGCTCTTTCCTTGTCAATAGCTCCAGTTGTGTTCTAAAGAGTCCAAACACGATGTGACTAGTACGATCTTAAAATATAGTTTGAAACAAACCTGGGAACATCTCATCCTGGAGATAAATAGAATGAACAATCTTCCTCACATTCTATCCCTCTCACCTTGGATCAATTGGTAGCATTCTGGAGTCTGAAACTTGTGGGTTTAAGCCCCACTCCAGATACTTGAACACAAAATCTGGACTAGCACTCCAGTGCAGAACTGTCTGAGACCTTGGTGTTCGGATGAGATGTTAAACCAAGACCCAGTCTGTCCCCTCAGGTGGATGTACAAGATCCCATTACGCTATTTCAAAGAGAAAGTGAGTTCTCTCTGGGGTCCTGACTACTAGCTAGCCCTCAATATCACTGAAAGAGGTGCACTGGGCATAACTGCATTGCTATTTGTGGTGTCTTGCTGTGTACACATCGGCTGCTAGGTTTCCTACATTATGAGAGTGACTGCACTTCGAAAAGTACTCCATTGGCTGCAAAGCACGTTGGACACCCTAAAGTTGTGAAAGGCACTATATAAATTGAAGTTCATATCCTCCTTCAGTGCTTATGTAGTCATATGGAAAGTTTTCCTTAGAAATAGCAAACACTAATAGCCCGAGGAAGCGTTTTCCTAGATACAGTTATACATGGTGGCAGAGGAAAAAAATGTGAAATCTATTTGGAAAAAAAACACAAAAAGATCCCTTTAAAAATAAATCACAGTAGAAGTGAATACATCAGGGCTGTGGTAAGGAGGGGCCCCGGGGAGTAGTATTCAGTTTTTGAAAACAACTTCAGTTATTGAAACTACTGTGGGTAGTGTGCCTCAACCTTATGGACTCCCCTAAGGTACTCCAGACTAATTCAGTGATGTACATTATCCACTCCCTTTTAGTCAATTGTTTTGTTTTTTTTCCTGAAGCTTGAGTTTATTTAACATTTTTAAGTTGCTGCATCTAAAAAAAGAACTGTTCAATTTGATGCAGTGTTCAGGTCCCAAATCTTTGTGTTTCAGATTAAGGCAAATCGATTGTCCGATATCAAACAACTTGCCAGTTTATTAAGAAAATTTAAATTCCTTCAAATAACCTAATTGGTTTAAACATGGAACATGCACTTTTAATTCAGATATGAATTTCCAGTTACTAATATACTGAGAACAGCACAGTTACCATTTTTGCTAATGCAACTATTGTAACCAGAAACAATGGCAGTTAAGGTGAGGCAGATATAAAAGAGTGAAGTGTGGAAAAGATGTTCCAGTTAAGGACATGAAGGCCAGGGGTGTAATTGGATATTCCAGAATAGCAAAGAGGGATAAAACACAAAATGGTGGAAATGCTCAGCAAGTCTGGCAGCATCTTTGGGGAAAGAAAGAGAGTTAACATTTCAGATCTGTGACCTTTCATCAGACCTGTGAAAAGTTAGAAACGTAATATGTTTTGAGCAAGTGAAAGAGGGGAGAGTGGGAAAAGAACAAAAGGGAAGGGATAGGGTGGGTGGCTGGAGAGATAACTGACAAAAGGAACTGAGGTGCAACATTAACCTTTGCCTCAGTTTCTACCTCCACAGATGCTGTGAGAACTATTGAGTATTTTCAGCATTTTCTGCTTTTATTTCATATTTCCTGCATCCTATTCTTATACAGAGTGAGTTTAATTTCCTTATCTGAAGACCATGATAAAAACATTTATTAGACTTCCCGAAACATTTGATCTATCTTTTTATAGCCATCCAGCGCACTATGTTTCCATATCTGGATCCCTACTCAGAGAGAAAAAAACAATTGATTGCAATCTTCAGTCTGCACTTGTGAATATTTAATGATTGCCAGCTAAGAATGAAACAAGAAACTGTGAAGGTGACTTGGCATAAAAGATTAACACACAGTTTGTCCTTGATGTTACTCCTTCAGGTGGGAGCACAGCAGCTTAGTTACATGATTGGCTTGTGTTGTGTTTACAACGAAGCCTATTGTAGCTGTTCCGTCAAATCTAGATCACTGGGTAATATCAATTTGGTAAAATCTGATGTGTTTTTCATGATGAACTAATTGAGAAGAAAAGAAAATGTTTGCACTTCTGTAATGTCTTTCGTGACCTCATGACCCTATTACCTCAGGATGACCCAAAGTGCTTTACAGGCAATGAAGTATCATTGCTGTTTGTGTAGGAAACAGGCCAACCAATTTACACACAGGAAGATTGCACAAACAGCAATGAAATAAATGGCTGAATCAGTTTTTAGGTTGCTCGAAGGATAAAATTTGGCAAGGACACTGGCAAGATCTCCCCTGCTTATTTAGTACTGTGGTATATTTTACATGCAGCTGAGAGGGCAGAGGAGGCCTCAGTTTCATGTCTCACCTGAAAGATAGTACCTCTGACTGTGCAGCATGTCCTCAGTATTGCACTGCAGTGTCAAGTTTATTTAGGTGGACAAAACAAAATTTGACAAATGCCTCTCTGAGCGAGCTGTGTCAAAATGTTCAGATGGTACATGTCAACTAATTTTCTGAACAAGTGATTACTAAGACTGCATAAACTACTGCAATGGATATAACTGAGTGTTTGCCATTGCAGGAGAGCTGTGTCTCACAGGTAGTGAATCATTGATGCAAACTAACACTAAAACATGTGCCTAGGCAATAAATTTCAAAGACCCAAATGTTTTCAAAGGATCCAGACCATTAAGTGGACAGGCTTGAGAGTGGTAGATGGATTTTAATGTTGGTAATTGAAAAATCATGTGCAAAATATGAAATTTGCATACATCATGAAGCTGTTATCAGAGAGGCTAATTATGTTTCCTGATGTATTTCAAGGGCTTTTGACCATTACACAAAATGGACTATTAACAGATTTGCATACACCATCGTTGAAGCCCAATTTGAATTATGTTGATTCTTCACAGAAGAATGACAAAGATGTTTCAATGGTTTAGGCCTCTAAATTATGAATAGAAATCCAGAGAATGAAAGAAGCAAGTCTGAGCTAAGACTTGACCCAAGTTTTCCTAACTCTAATAGAAATAAGTGGATTGTGGGTTTCGAACTTCCATAATATAAAGAGTGTAAAATGGGCACGAATGAGAAAAAGATTTTCATTAGAAATATCTTTCCCGACAGTGTGGAGTATTTGTGTAATAGTGTTACCCAACACATTTAATTCAAATTGGTTTATTATAGGATTGAGAGTTATGAGGGCAAATTTAGATAGAGAACAACATGTGTAACACATGGACTAAGGAAACATTCTGTGGTCATGCCATGGACCAGAAGCAATCAAGGGCCATTAACTTAATGTGTGAAGTTGGACTGATGTTCTGGTAGGAACTTGACAAAATCCTTAAATTCAAAATGATACATATATTAAAGCAAAGAGATGTTCGCTGAACTGTTGGAATCTCTTTCCTCCACCTCACCCCAGTAGGAGGAGTGTCACTTGTAAAACAAATCAGAGTGAACATTATGTATTATTAATTGCAGGAGCCAATCATCGAGGCCACTCACATGTGCAATTTTAATAATATTCAGCATGTTTTGCACATATACTTTGCTCACACCAATATCTTGTGCTTTTATTGGTAGAACTTGGTTCATCTTAATTCATAAATTTAAATACTTTTGGGTTTCCTTCAAGTTCCATTTATAGAGTGTTAACCAATTTCTGTAATCTGCATCCACTTGCAAGATAACAAAAACATCAGGAATTTGAATAGCAGTGATGTGACCCTACATCTTAGAGTGTTGAATTTGAAATTTCTGCTGTGTTGTAGTATTCTAAAATGCTAAGAAGGCAGAGAAGATTGCACCATGAAAGTTTCCAGCATGTTTTAAGCAGGATGAGTTGGACCAACGTTTGGTTACTGAAGAAAATCAATATTTAGGCAGATATTTGTTGACATTGGGGCTAGACATGGGAATGTCTCATTCCCTATCTCGTTTTTGTTGTTGGTTTTCCTTGGGATGTAGGCGGCAATGGCAAGATTGGCATCTGTTTCCCACCCCTAATTGCCTTGAAAATGTGGTGGTAGATTCTTGAATCACTGCCAGCCCTTTTTTGTTCCTTCTTATTCTTTGTAGCTCTTCTGATTACTAAATCATTTCAGATGATAATTAAGAGTCAACTACATTGTTGTCGGACTGGAGTGACATATAGGCTGGATTGGGTAAGAACGGCATGTTTCACATCCTGAAAGATGTAGTGAACCAGTTGGGTTTGTGCAACAACCTGACAATCACAATAGCAACTCTTATTTTGTTATTTCCAGATACCTTAAACTTAATTCAACTTTTTGAACTGCCGTTGCGGGATTTGAATTCTTGCTCTCTGAATTATTCAGCCCATGCTGCTGGATTGTCACTAGGTTGATTCTGGAGTCAGAGAATTGGTTGGGGTTAGGAAAGGTTATATTCAGAAGTATCACAAGTCTCAATGTTATTCCTTTTAAACAATTTTTATTTTATTCAAAGGTTGTTTATTCCCCAGCTGAGAATTCACTGCCCCATGTTATTTTTTCTGATGGAGACAATTTTAAACACATACATAATGTTCAATACAGAGATAAAAACAAAAAACTGCAGATGCTGGAAATCCAAAACACAAACGGAATTACTTGGAAAAACTCAGCAGGGCTAGCAGCATCGGCGGAGAAGAGCAAAGTTGACGTTTCGAGTCCTCATGATCCTTCAACAGAACTGAGTAAAATTAGGAGAGGGGTGAAATATAAGCTGGTTTAAGGTGGGGCGGTGGGGGGGAGGGGGGGCGGGGGGATGGTTGTAGGGACAAGCAAGCAGTGATAGGAGCAGATAATCAAAAGATGTCACAGACAAAAGAACAAAGAGGTGTTGAAGGTGGTGATATTATCTAAAAGAATGTGCTAACTAAGAATGGATGGCAGGACACACAAGGTACAGCTCTAGTGGGGGTGGGGTAAAATTAGACTAACAGGGCATAAGAGGTATAGATTTAAAAATAATGGAAATAGGTGGGAAAAGAAAAATCTATATAAATTATTGGAAAAAACAAAAGGGCGGGGGAAGAAACAGAAAGGGGGTGGGGATGGAGGAGGGAGTTCAAGATCTAAAATTGTTGAATTCAATATTCAGTCCGGAAGGCTGTAAAGTGCCTAGTCGGAAGATGAGGTGTTGTTCCTACAGTTTGCATTGGGCTTCACTGGAACAATGCAGCAAGCCAAGGACAGACATGTGGGCAAGAGAGCAGGGTGGAGTGTTAAAATGGCAAGCGACAGGGAGGTTTGGGTCATTCTTGCGGACAGACCGCAGGGGTTCTGCAAAGCGGTCGCCCAGTTTGCGTTTGGTTTCTCCAATGTAGAGGAGACCGCATGGGGAGCAACGAATGCAGTAGACTACGTTGGGGGAAATTGCAAGTGAAATGCTGCTTCACTTGAAAGGAGTGTTTGGACCCTTGGACGGTGAGGAGAGAGGAAGTGCAGGGGCAGGTGTTGCATCTTTTGCGTTTGCATGGGGAGGTGCCGTACTTGGGGGTTGAGGAGTAGGGGGTTATGGAGGAGTGGACCAGGGTGTCCAGGAGGGAATGATCCCTACGGAATGCCGCCGGGATCGTGAAAGGAAGATGTGTTTGGTGGTGGCATCATGCTGGAGTTGGCAAAAATATCGGACGATGATCCTTTGAATGTGGAGGATGGTGGGGTGATAAGTGAGGACAACGGGGACCCTATCATGTTTCTGGGAGGGAGGAGAAGGCGTGAGGGCGGATGCACGGGAGATGGGCCGGACACAGTTGAGGGCCCTGTCAATGACCGTGGGTGGAAAACCTCAGTTAAGGAAGAAGGAGGACATGTCAGAGGAAATGTTTTTGAAGGTAGCATCATCAGAACAGATGCGACGAAGGCGAAGGAACTGAGAGAATGGGATGGAGTCCTTACACAAAGCGGGGTGTGAGGAGCTGTAGTCGAGGTAGCTGTGGGAGTCAGTAGGCTTGTAATGGATATTGGTGGACAGTCTATCACCAGAAATTGAGACAGAGAGTTCAAGGAACTGAAGGGAAGTGTCAGAGATGAACCATGTGAAAATGATGCAGGGGTGGAGATTGGAAGCAAAATTAATAATTTTTTCCAGGTCCCGACGAGAGCATGAAGCAGCATCTAAGTAATCATCGATGTACCAGAGAAAGAGTTGTGGGAGGGGGCCGGAGTAGGACTGGAACAAGAAATGTTCCACATACCCCATAAAGAGACAGGCATAGCTGGGGCCCACGTGGGTACCCATAGCCACACCTTTTTATTTGAGGAAGTGAGAGGAGTTGAAGGAGAAATTGTTCAGTGTGAGAACAAGTTCAGTCAGGCGGAGGAGAGTAGTGGTGGATGGGGATTGTTTGGGCCTCTGTTCGAGGAAGAAGCTAAGGCCCCTCAGACCATCCTGGTGGGGGATGGAGGTTTAGAGGGATTGAACGTCGATGGTGAAGAGGAGGTGGTTGGGGCCAGGGAACTGGAAATTGTTGATGTGACGTAAGGTGTCAGAGGAATCACGGATGTAGGTGGGAAGGGACTGGACAAGGTGAGAGAGAAGGGAGTCAAGATAATGAGAAATGAGTTCCGTGGGGCAGGAGCAAGCTGACGTGATCGGTCTGCCGGGACAGTCCTGTTTGTGGATTTTGGGTAGGATGTAGAAGCGGGCCATCCGAGGTTGGGCGACTATCAGGTTGGAAGCTGTGGGAGGAAGATCTCCAGAGGAGATGAGGTCAGTGACAGTCCTGGAAACAATGGCTTGATGTTCAGTGGTGGGGTCATGGTCCAGGGAGAGGTAGGAAGAAGTTTCTGCGAGTTGACGCTCAGCCTCCACGAGGTAGAGGTCAGTGCGCCAGACAACGACATCACCACCCTTGTCAGCAGGTTTGATGACAATGTTAGGGTTGGACCTGAGAGAACAGAGTGCAGTATGTTCAGAGAGAGACAGGTTAGAATGGGTAAGAGGAGCAGAGAAATTGAGATGACTAATGTCACGCCGACAGTTCTCAATGAAAAGATCAAGAGAAGGTAAGAATCCAGAAGGAGGGGTCCAGGTGGAGGGAGAATATTGGAGGTGGGTAAAAGTATCTGTTGAACGGGGAGAGGACTCCTGCCCAAAGAAGTGAGCCCAGAGATGAAGGCGGCGGAAGAAGAGTTCAGCACGTGCCAAGCCCGAAATTCATTGAGATGAGGGCGTAAGGGTATGAAACTAAGTCCTTTGCTGAGCACTGAACATTCAGCGTCGGAGAGGGGAAGGTCAGGGTGTATAGTGAATACATGGCCGGGGCTGGGATTGGAAGATGGGGTGGGGACGGAGGGATGGGCAGGGGTGGAGGGTCCTAGATGGGTGTTGGTGTCGATGAGTTGTTGGAGCTTGCGTTCCTTAGCACTTGAGAGAAAGAGAAAAAGTTTTGTTGAGGCATCGGATGAGACGAAGAATAAAATGAAACTGGGGGCACGCGCAGCTTTGAGAAAGGGTGCGGCGGTGCTGCTGGAGGGAGAGGTCGAGTATCTTCATATGGCAGCGCATGGCACTGAGTGTGGATCTCAGAATGTGACGGGAACAGCAGTCCGAGAAACGTTTTATGTCCCGGAGATACCTGTAATCCTGGGTAGGTTCAAAACATGAGAAATGGAATTTCAGTTGAAATCCACATGGGGTAAGTCGGAGACGGAGACAGTCACTGAGAAAGGGGATATGGCTGTGAAATCGGGTTTTAGTAAACACCTTGTCAAACACCAGGAGAGAAATGGAAAGCAATGAAGGTGAACAAGGCAAAAGAGAGATACGAAAATCCTGTCGGAGGTGTCACTTCACTTCAAGAAATGCCTACCTTGAAGAAGTACTGCTCTTCTCTCCACAAGGATTTCCGTATCTCTCTTTTGCCTTGTTCACCTTCATTGCTTTCCATTTCTCTCCTGGTGTTTGACAAGGTGTTTACTAAAACCCGCTTTCACAGCCATATCTCCTTTCTCAGTGACTGTCTCCGTCTCTGACTTACCCTACGTAGATTTCAACTGAAATTCCATCCCTCATGTTTTGAACCCACCCAGGATTACAGGTATCTCCGGGACATAAAACGTTTCTCGGACTGCTGTTCCCGTCACATTCTGAGATCCACACTCAGTGCCATGCGCCGCCATATGAACACACTCGACCTCTCCCTCCAGCAGCGCCGCCGCACCCATTTTCAAAGCTGTGCATGCCCCCAGTTTCATTTTATTCTTTGTCTCATCCGACGCCTCAACAAGAGACTTTTTCTCTTTCTCTCAAGTGCTAAGGAACGCAAGCTCCAACAACTCATCGACATCAACACCCATCTAGGACCCTCCACCCCTGCCTTTCCCTCCGTCCCCACCCCATCTTCCAATCCCAGCCCCAGGGGGTTCACTATATTCACTATACCCCCTGTCCTTCCCCTCTCCGAAGCTGAATGTTCAGTGCTCAGCAAAGGACTTAGTTTCATACCCTTACGCCCTCATCTCAATGAATTTCGGGCTCGGCACGATGCTAAACTCTTCTTCCGCTGCCTTCAACTCCGTGCTCACTTCTTTGGGCAGGAGTCTTCTCCACGTTCAACGGATCCTTTTACCCACCTCCAATATTCTCCCTCCACCTGGACACCTCCCTCTGGATTCTTACCTTCTCTTGATCTTTTCATTGAGAACTGTCGGCATGACATTAGTCGTCTCAATTTCTCTGCTCCTCTCACTCATTCTAATCTGTCTCTCTCTGAACTTACTGCACTCCTTTCTCTCAGGTCCAACCCTAACATTGTCATCAAACCTGCTGACAAGGATGGTGCTGTTGTTGTCTGGCGCACTGACCTCTTACTCGCAGAGGCTGAGCGTCAACTCGCAGAAACTTCCTGCTACCTCTCCCTGGACCATGACCCCACCACTGAACATCAAGCCATTGTTTCCAGGACTGTCACTGACCTCATCTCCTCTGGAGATCTTCCTCCCACAGCTTCCAACCTGATAGTCACCCAACCTCGGATGGCCCGCTTCTACATCCTACCCAAAATCCACGAACAGGACTGTCCCGGCAGACCGATCGTGTCAGCCTGTTCCTGCCCCACGGAACTCATTTCTCATTATCTTGACTCCCTTCTCTCTCCCCTTGTCCAGTCCCTTCCCACCTACATCCGTGATTCCTCTGACACCTTACGTCACATCAACAATTTCCAGTTCCCTGGCCCCAACCACCTCCTCTTCACCATCGACGTCCAATCCCTCTACACCTCCATCCTCCACCAGGATGGTCTGAGGGCCCTTAGCTTCTTCCTCGAACAGAGGCCCAAACAATCCACATCCACCAGTACTCTCCTCCGTCTGGCTGAACTTGTTCTCACACTGAACAATTTCTCCTTTAACTTCTCAATTCCTCAAATAAAAGGTATGGCTATGGGTACCCACATGGGCCCCAGCTATTCCTGTCTCTTTATGGGGTATGTGGAACATTCCTTGTTCCAGTCCTACTCCGGCCCCCTCCCACAACTCTTTCTCCGGTACGTGAATGATTACTTCGGTGCTGCTTCATGCTCTCGTCGGGACCTGGAAAAATTTATTAATTTTGCTTTCAATCTCCACCCCTCCATCATTTTCACAAGGTTCTCATCTGCCACTTCCCTTCAGTTCCTTGACCCCTCTGTCTTAATTTCTGGTGATAGACTGTCCACTAATATCCATTACAAGCCTACCAAGTCCCACAGCTACCTCGACTACAGTTCCTCACACCCCGCTTTGTGTCAGGACTCCATCCCATTCTCTCAGTTCCTTCACCTCCGTCGCATCTGTTCTGATGATGCTACCTTTAAAAACATTTCCTCTGACATGTCCTCCTTCTTTCTTAACTGAGGTTTTCCACCCATGGTCGTTGACAGGGCCCTCAACTGTGTCCGGCCCATCTCCCGCACGTCCGCCCTCACGCCTTCTCCTCCCTCCCAGAAATATGATAGGGTCCCCTTTGTCCTCACTTATCACCCCACCATCCTCTTCATTCAAAGGATCATCGTCCGACATTTTGCCAACTCCAGCATGATGCCACCACCAAACACTTCTTCCCTTCACCCCTCCTGGTTGCTTTCCGTAGGGATCGTTCCCTCCTGGACACCCTGGTCCACTCCTCCATTGCCCCCTACTCCTCAACCCCCACTTACGGCACCTCCCCATGCCCACGCAAAAGAGGCAACACCTGCCCCTTCACTTCCTCTCTCCTCACCGGCCAAGGGCCCAAACACTCCTTTCAAGTGAAGCAGCATTTCACTTGTATTTCCCCCAATTAGTCTACTGCATTTGTTGCTCCCAATGCAGTCTCCTCTACACTGGAGAGACCAAACGCAAACTGGGCAACCGCTTTGCAGAAAGCCTGTGGTCTATCCGCAAGAATGACCCAAACCTCCCTGTCACTTGCCATTTTAACACTCCACCCTGCTCTCTTGCCCACATGTCTATCCTTGGCTTCTGCATTGTTACAATGAAGCTCAACGCAAACTGTAGGAACAGCACCTCATCTTCCGACTAGACATTTTACAGCCTTCCGGACTGAATATTGAATTCAACAACATTAGGTCTTGAACTCCCTCCTCCATCTCCACCCCCTTTCTGTTTCTTCCCCCGCCCTTTTGTTTTTTCCAATAATTTATATAGATTTTTCTTTTCCCACCTATTTCCATTATTTTTAAATCTATACCTCTTATGCCCAGTTAGACTCATTGCACCCCACCCCCACTAGAGCTGTACCTTGTGTGTCCAGCCATCCATTCTTAATTAGCACATTCTTTTAGATAATATCACCACCTTCAACACCTCTTTGTTCTTTTGTCTGTGACATCTTTTGATTATCTGCTCCTATTACTGCTTGCTTGTCCCTACAACCACCCCCCCCCACTTCTCTCCCCCCACCCCACCACCCACCCTGCCGCCCCACCTTAATCCAGCTTATATTTCACCCCTCTCCTAATTTTACTCAGTTCTGTTGAAGGGTCATGAGGACTCGGAACGTCAACTTTGCTCTTCTCCGCCGATGCTGCCAGACCTGCTGAGTTTTTCCAGGTAATTCTGTTTTCATAATGCTAAATATACTTGCGAGGAGTGCTAAAAGAGAATCATATAAGGCTTTTGTTTGTACCCTGGGAAAACCACAACTCATAACTAAAGGATTCGAATATGCAATTTTAAAATTTTGGGCCAGCTGCTTTCAGATACTGGCTGCATGTCACCATCAATTCACAGTTTTAAAAAAAGATCAAAAAATGATAATGTGGCCCCTTGACCCGCCCATTCTTCCAATTAAGACTGAGTTTTCCTCTCACTACCATCAATTCAAAGTGGGTATGTCAATTAAAATATAAGTCAGCTGAATTCCTTTAATAAACCAATATACCAACTGCTTAAACAGCACTATTTCTGATTCCAACATATGGAATTTCTATGAAGGTGTCCTGTCAGTGCCTGGAGTCGAACTTGTCCATTAAGAGAGGATAACATTCCAGAAAGCAAATTCTACAATGCATCTGCTCTTAACCGTGTGAGGAGTCAAAATGTCACTCCTCATTATTCATAGTTTTTGTACCCATTGGCTTAGGGATATTTGTGTTTGAAGAACAGGATCCAATCCTTCTGCTTTCTTTTTTGATTGTCTTGCCTGGTGAGTGAAATAAATAAAAAGACACAGCTCTATAGTTTCCATGGGTTATCCAGAGCCTGTCTAGCGCTTCATTCATATTAATTTTGTGATATAGCTGAGCTGGGGGGCCTGTTAGATCAGTTAGCTAGATGGCTGCTGTGTGGTTCAAGATAATGCCAACATAATGAGGTTTGATCCCCATTCTGGCTGAAGTAGAGTTGGGGCCTGCTACGTAGTAAGATCACAGGAGTTATTTGGTGACCCTTGAATATTCGAGGATGCTACCTGAAGAAAACGATAGATGAGGTAGTGATTTTTTCTTTAATCTACTGCCAAGATAAACCTGGTAACAACACGGCTCTGCCACCACTTCAAAGTTCTTTCAGCTTCAACATAACAAATTCAACATATCTTCGGATTGTGTGACAAAGACAATAATGCTTAACCTCATGCATTTGGAAGCAGAAATGTGATGTGGTAGCATTTTGAAAATTGATTCTTAAAGATATATCCTTATATATTGCCAACAATATAGATGTATTGGCAGCAAATTGAAGGCAGTAATGCACTCTCAGATTTTCCACCGATATAAAATGGTCCTCTTAGGAAAACCTGGACTTGATTTTGATAGTTTCTTCAAATTCACACAATTTATCCAATACCCTTGATGCTCTGTGGGGGTCACCATACAGGCATACCTCACGTGTAAGTTGGATGGGGCAACTGAGAGACTATTTTTAAGCAACAAACTTGTTTCCTAAATTAAACTGACAAACTTCAGTTAGGTTCCCGAAGAGATATGTGGATATGAGTCCTATGGATTAAGTGTAGTGATGCAGCTTTGCAAACACTGCAGCTTTTCTTTTTAATACCTTCTCTTTTCTGCTCAGCTGGTCCTTCAGTTTTTTAGTCTCTTCCTTGTACCTCTTGGCTTCCTCCTGGAATATTGAACATTGCCAAGTCTTCTCTGCCAAATGGTTCTTCAGTTCATTCAGAAGTGACATTAAATTCAGTTTGCTTTTCTTCTTAATTTTCCAGAGGGACAAACTTTGACCTGAATGATCCTTTGTGAAGTTCAATCACTTTGTCTTGAGTTTTTTTTGTAATTCTACATTGTCTCCATGACTTTGTTCTACTGTTCTTACATTCTGCTGTTCAAGACAGTCTTCATTTCTTCATGCAGCTGGAGGGTTATGCACTCCTTTTGCACTTGACCTTTCAAAAGTTTATTTTCTTGTTAACCTCTTGGCCAATTGCATTGTGCTTCAGAGCACTACTTTGTCAATACTGATAGCTCCAATGAAGCTTTTTCTGAAGTAGTGTTCAATGACATTTTTTAAAACTCTATGGGCAAAATTTTGCTCTTGAATGGCGTGCGGGCCCCACCGGCTCGGCGACGGGTGGACAGCCGACCCCCGCCACCGAAGCTTTGCGCTTCCTGTCCCGAGGGAGGAGGGAATCCCCATCTGTCAAAGTGTGCTCTTTCGTGCGCATGCGCACGAAAGAGCGACTGCTCCCTGAGACAAAGTCCTGTCTCAGGGAGATTCATGACAGGTAAGTAAAGTCTAAAAATAGATAAATATTGAAATTATTAACATGTCCCCCTCATGTGACAATGTCACATGAGATGGGACATGTTAATAATAAACCCATAAAATTTATTAAATGTTTAAAAAACGGACATGAAACTTCGTCCCATCAGTGGATAAAGTTTCATGATTAATCAGAAGCCTGCTGGGGCTCCTGGCCTGCCTGCCAGCCTTAAGCTTGGATGGGCAGGTCTTTAATTTTCTTAATGAGCCTGTTAATGGCCTCAATTGGCGAGCGGGCCCTGCCCCCAAATCGCCGAGGGGAAAATCCTGCCCTATGTTTTTCCAGGTCCATGTATTGATTCTTCAAAGATTTTTCAGGACAATGACTTCTTTGAATACCTTTTCTGCCTGTTGTTGTGCTTGGCTATATTTCTGGTTGACTTCTTCCAACTCTGCTTTGATACAAAAATTTTCCCATGGGATAGCTTCATTTTCTTTTTGCAGGTTTCGTTTCTTCTGAGATACATCAGATAGCTTTCTTTCATTCACAGCCATCTGCTCACTTGCATTGCTACCTGCTGTTGCAGTTTGGGTAACATGTCAGCATTTTTAAAAAGCTCTACTTTTAAGCCTTTTGACTGCTTTTCAATCTCTTCCTTCTTCTGCGCTTAAGTCTTCAGCTTGTGCAGATCATTGCACTGACATGGTCTACCACCATCTTGTGTTTTGCTTGGGTATTGTCTCCCTCATCTGGGGTCTCTTTGCCATTTTGGTGCTTTATTGGGTTTGTTCTATACCTTTTTTGAAGGTCCGCGCTCTTCGCAACTGCACAACTGGAGTTTAAAATACTTGTCAAAGGCTTTTAATATCTCAGCAAATGTGGTTGAGGATCCATCTATATGTTGCCATTTCACTAAATAAGAACAAGAACGTATTAACTTGCTCTTCCCCTGATTTCCTACGTAGACCTAATGTGACTCATAGACGTTTAGAGCACAGAAAGAGGCCATTCGTGTCCATGCCGGCCAACAAAGATCTGGCTATGGCAATACAAGTGAATATCTAAATACTTCTTAAATGTTATGCAAGTTTCTGACTCAACCACCCTTTCAGGCAGTGAGTTCCAGACTCCCACCACCATCTGGGTGAAAAAACTTCTCCTCAACTCCCCTCTTAGCCTTCTACCTCTTATCTTAAATCCATGCCCACTGGTTATTGACCCTTCTACTAATGGAAAAGTGCCTTCCTAACCACCCTATCTATGCCCCTCATAATCTTATACACCTCTATCAGGTCCCCTCTTAACCTTTGGTGCCTCAAGGAAAACAACCCCAGCCTATCCCATCTTTCCTCATAGCTCTGACCCTCCAGCCCAGGCAGCATCCTGGTAAATCCCCTTTGCACCATCTCCAGTGCAATTACATCCTTCCTATAATGTGGTGACCAGAATTGCACCCAGTATTCTAGTTGTGGCCTAACCAGCATTTTATACAGTTCCAACATAGCCTCCCTGCTCTTGTATCCTATCCCTCGGCTAATAAAGGCAAGTACCCCAATATGCCTTCTCAACCACCTTATCTACCTTCAGGGGTCTATGGATATGTACACCAAGGTCCCTCTGATCTTCAGTACTTTCCAGGGTCCTACCATTCATACTGTAATCCTTTGCCTTGTCAGCCCTCCCCAAGTGCATTACCTCACACTTTTATGGGTTGAATTCCATTTGCCAATGCTCTGCCCAACTGACCAGTCCATTGCATTTTATCACTATCCTCCTCGCTATTTACCGCCCTACCAATTTTTGTGTCTTCTGTTCCAGTAATTAAAACATTTTCTTCTCCATGGCGCCCAAATTTGCAAGTGTTTTGGCCCTTGTTTCAGCTCAAGCTGATCTGGTAGTTTTAGTTTGCTATCCATGCCTGTTTTTCATAACAGGGGAGCACCTCTTTAATTTCTTTTCTTCAAAATGGCACCGCAGCAGCCTTTTATTTTCTCCGCACTTGCCGAGTCCTGGCGGGCTCCCGCTGTGAATGCGGTTTCAACTTCTTTGGTATTTATTTCTTATGCGGTGATTTGTTAACTCAACCATTTGGGGCTTTCCCTGCGATTTTGGAAGATTTTTGGGTGTACGATCAATTCCCGGTTTTAGCTGAGGCTTTTAAACCTCTGCTTTTTTCTCTCTCTCTTTTTGAATTTTGTTCAGCCTTTTGTTATCTGTCTAGGCCCTATGGCTCTGCACAATATCAAGGTCTGGCAATGGAACTTTTTTTAGGCAATCTCCAGCTGTGCCTTTAGCACCAGCACACTCTTCTCACAGGCTAGATTGCAGTTCTTTACTTTTTCATGCCTTAAGATTCTGGGTCCTTTCCCAGCTTCTTTGAAGTTATGTGTCGTTCATTCAATGCCATCATTTTGTGTCCCACGAAGAGGCCTGGAAACTTGTGTGGTTGAACAACAACTGTTTATTGTTTACACACAACTAAATACATATCTCCTAGGTATTGCCTTAACTAGGTACTATCTTAATGCTCGCTTCTCTCAAACTCTCTCTGCATACATCCTACCATCATTTGACTCTACATCATTCTGTTGGCAATACTGTTCTCCAGGCCCATGTTAACCCTTGATCTGCCGAACACCCTGATACTACAATCTACACCTAGTGTCAGGCCAGCAGCTGAGTGGCTGGTCAAGATGGGGAGTGATGCTTCCTATTAGGGCCCCCCATGCCCATCAGAGGCCCACCCCCCCGCAAGGTCCTCCCATCCACATTCTTTCCCTCCCCATCTTCCTGCCTATTGCAACCCCTCGCCCTTTTCAGTCCCCTCGTTTGGGGCCTGCAAGCCTGGCCCTGGTGTGAGCCGAGACTTACCTTATAGTCTGAGCTCCATTGCCAAATGCCTTCTTCAGGACTGGCTGTAGTCCCAGCAGTGGCCACTGCTCCCAGTGAAACTGTCAGCCACTTGATTAGCCAACAGCTCTTGGAGGTAAGACCTCCTCCCCAGATGGGGGCGGAAGCCCCACTGGCCAGATAGAAGTGAGCTCGCCCCCAGCTTTTATTCCAGGCATGGGGATCTCACCCTCCCCTTGCCGGTCTTTATTTCAGATTTCCATCATCTGCAGTGTTTATCCATTGAATTTCATGACTCTACTGGGTTTGGAAGTATGCCAGAGGACTATTGAGTAGCCAATATGTTATCCATTTTCAGGAAGGGATATACAGTTAACCTGGGCAATTACAGGGCCAGTTAACTTCTGTGGTAAGGAACCTCTTAAAAGCATTCTTTATTTAAGGATTTAACTACTGCATTCCTAGCTAAAGAGAAAATAGTTAGAAGTAACCGGCAAAGATTTGTGAAGGACAGATTACGCAGGACAAACCTCATGGAATTCTTTAAGGAGGTAACCAAACACAGCAATTGGGGACATGGAGCAGATGCAGTGTACATGGACTTTAAGAAGTCTTTCAGAAGGGAGACTTCAGGAAAGTAAAGATTGAGATTAAGGGGGAAGGTAGCAAACCGGATTAATCATTTGGTTGAATGGGAGGAAGCAGGGAGTAGGAGATAAGGCGCATTTTTCAGAGTGAATGAGAATCAATAATGGTGTCTGACAAGGTTCAATTCTGGAACCAGTTCTGATCCCTGTGTCAATCAACAGTTTAGATATTGAACTGGAAGGAGTAGTGTTGAAATTTGTAGTGAATGCTAAAATACGAGGCTGAGTTAATTCTTTTGAACATCAAAGGAAACTACAAATGGATATTGACAAGATCAGGAGATGCCAATTGGAATTCAATGTCAATAAATCTCAGGTGATGCAGCCCTGTTAATAAAAACACTGTAATTATAAGCTGAATAGAAGTTGGTTCAATGCTGTGTAAGAACAGAAGGAATTGATGGTACAGGTTCGCTGGAATTGGAAGACGATACCTTAGGTTGATGAGGTTAAAAAAAAAGCTAATGAAATTCTAGGCTTCATCACGAGAGCTGCAGAATATGGAAGACAAGAGGTAATGATGAGCTTGTATAGAACCTTAACGAAAACTTGGCGAGAATATAATGGCCTGAATTTTCAGCTGGGCGGGTGGGCGTGATCAGTGCACCCGGGAGCAGTCAGGAAATGGACTGCTGACCGCGATTAGCCTCCGACCGCGATTTCACACTGGCTGGCCAATTCACGGCCAGCCAGCATGAAATGTGCACCGAAATGCGCACCGCTGCCAGGATGGGGGTGGGAGGAGGGCAGGCCCATGGGCACAGGCGAGCGCTGAGAGAAAGCTCCCTGAAGGCAGAGAGCTGCCTCAGGGAGCTGCAGACACAAAAACCATGGGGAGAATTTTTCCCATGTCAGGCGGGCTGGGCGGGAGTAGACCTGTGCCGCCATTTTATGTGAGCGGGCCAATTAACGCCCATCCAGTGTTACCGCGACTCCCGAGGATAGCGGGAGTGGGCGGCTGGCGGCGGAGTGCACTGACCACCAGGTCCGATGGCGATCCGGCAGCCTGTTTAAATGACGCGCTGGTAGCCTTTGCAAGGCTGTTCACAATGGCAAGTGGAAGGGCTCACCAGAGGGCTTCTGGTGAGCTGGCAATTCCAGAGGGTAGGCCAGTGGGGCAGGCCAGGCCGAAGGTTAGGGAAGCAGGGCAGTGCGCCCCTTGTTTTTCGGATGAGCACCTAGCTACCCTCCTGGAGGAGGTGGCAGCACGGCGGGAGGTGCTGCTTCCGAGGGACAGGAGGCGCCTGACCAAACATGCTTGGGTGGAGGTGGCCAAGACTGTGAGTTCCCAGGATGTGGTGCGACGTATGTGGGTTCAATGCCGCAAGAGATTCAACGACTTCCTGCACTCGGGAAGGGTGAGTACCATGTTGGCAGAGGTCACTTAATGCAGCCGTCAGCCTTTCCCCCCAACACCGCCCAAGCAACTCTGAGCGCAGTTACAGCATTGAATCCTTCACAGCATGTTTCCCTCGCTGGGTGAGCCAGCAGATATTGCCCATGCCTAGTTCACCCTGAGAGGGTTGTGCTGAGATGAGTTCTGCACCCATAGCATGTGCGACACCGACACCCAGAATATAGATTCGGGGACAACTTCCATCTGCACCTAGGCAGAGTGATGGAACTGGGAAGCATGTCAAAGTCAGGGTGCTGACATGCTGGGAGGGAAGCTTTCAGGTGGTGGGGTACCAATCCATCTGCTGCCCTTGGTGTTCCACATGCTTGTGCCCTCTTGCTTTGCAAGGTTAGACCATGCACTGCCAAATGTGATGGAGGCAGCATTTGGGCAAGGTGGGGGTGAGCCCTGGGGGGTGCGGGGTGGGTGAATGTGTGGCAGCTGTGGGGTAGCGAAGAACTGGAGCCCTGCAATGTCCCACTCTGGTTGGGTTGGCAGGGATGTGATGGGACTCCAGGTACAGGGTAGACTCATCAATGCTTCTCTCTCCTTTTCAGGAGAAGACTGCAGACAATGCCGCTGAGTGGATGCGGACTGGCGGAGGCCAAGCCCAGTTGGTCATCTTGACTCCATTTGAACAGCAGGCCATGGATCTGGAGAGGCACCATTCCCCAGGTCCACCGGTAGTGGTGAGGCTGGGGTGCAGTGGGGAGGTATGTTTGGTGAGCGCTCAGGTCACCATGTGTGTCCCAGAAGCCATGGCACTGCTGAATGCTCAGTGATTGAAGTTAGCAAACTGGGTCGACCATTGATTATAAAAGGATGAGCGCTTAATAATCTGGGGACAGGCATGCAAGTTGATATTGTCTGCAGTGTAACTAATCAAATGTCCTTTTTCTTCTTTTCAGCATCACTGGAGCAGGACCGGGAGGAGGAGGCAGAGGGCCCACCTCTCACCCCTGAGGGCCTTGAATATTTTGACTCACCAGCGTCACACCATGTCTGCCAGGCAGACATCAGCACAGATACTAGCACCTCAGTGGGAATTAGAACGTCGGCTAGTGTCCCGGGACACAGCGGCGAGGGCAGGTCACACTCGCTTGAGGTGCAGGCGTGTCCCTCTGCTCAGTCTCTGTACTTGGATGGCAGAGAGGCTTCATGAGCCACCTTTTGAGGGGATAGCCCTTGTCACCCAGCAGCCATCCATCCAGCAGGGCTGGAGCCCTGAAGAGCCCCGGCACCTAGGAGTGTCTGAGGACGTAGGCATTGTGGGAGCTGCCTGGTTACCTTGCACAGACTTGCAGAATCAGCATCCTGTGATCACACACTATCTGCACATTCATGGAGTGGAAGCCCTTCCTGTTGACGAAGGCACCGGGCTCACCTGCTGGTGCCTTGACTGTACATGTGTACAGTCTAAACCACCCTGGAAGTGGGGGAAGCCAGCAATGGCCGCGAAGCCTTTGGCTCGCTGCGCCTGACTTGCCTGGTCACAGCGGAAGTGCATGTAAGTCAATGCACACCTGAACAGAGCATTTGTAACCTGCTTGACACAGGTGTGGACAACTGATTGGGTGACTCCACAAAGATCACCCACCGACCCCTGGAAAGAGCCAGAGGCATAGAAGTTGCGGGCAGCCATAACCTTCAGCACCACTGGCATGGGGTGCCCACCCACACAGTTGGGGCAGATCTCAGCACCTATCACCTGATAGATGGAGGTTACTGTCTCCCTTGAGAGACGGAGCCTCCTTTGGCACTGCACCTCAGATATTTTGAGGTAGCTGCTTTGCCGCCTGTGCACTGTGGCAGCAGGATAGTGGCATCTTTTGCGACTCCTTCTGCCTTGAACTCCCTGTTGGCCCTGCGCCCCTTGTTCCTGCGCCTCTCCTCCCAAAGCTGGCTCCCCTGGAAACTGAATGTGGACTCCTGGCCTCCTCCCGCTTCTGGCCCTCCCTGCCTCCTCAGGGGAGGTGCCTCTAGTGGATAGCGCAACTCCCAGGCTAATGGAAGGCTTCCTGAAACTTGCAGGCCCCAAAAATGATCTTTACTGTAGAGTCCTGACCTGAAGGCTGTTACTCCTGCCCAAGCAGCTGTGAAGAGTTTTGAAGTGTTCCTGCTCACACAGGCAAGTATCAGTAACTTTCACAATTAAATATTTTACAGATACCACTCGCGACCCCACTCATCCCTTTTATCCTGCCTGCGGATGAGGTTTATACAAATGACTCCTATCTGCCTGCCCGTTGCACCCGTGTGACATCCTGAAGATCACACGGGCCCCCAAAAATTGCAGTCAATTGCTGCCTCAAGGGCCTTAAGCACCTCTTTAATTAATGGCGGCTGCGCATCCGAGATCATCATGTACCCACCCACCTAAATATCACAATGGCGCGCGATGATGTCGGGGCGCTTGCCCGGCGTCACTGCGCTCCATTTTACACCTCGGCATGTAGGGCCCGCTCCCGCACGCCTACAGGAAAATTCTGGCCATGAAATAAAAGTTTGAAAATCAGGAAAATAAGGTCCAAGCTGATTCGTCCGTCTGCCAACTGTCACGTTGGATGGACCATGAAAATCAGAGTCAATTGCTCCGTTAATGGGCTTAATTGCCTCTTTAATTGTCGGTGGGCATGCTTCCGACTTTTGTGCATGCCCAACGACTGAAATATCGTGGGATGATGTCAGGACGCTCGCCCAATGTCTTCTCGCCCGATTTTACTCCCAATCAGGTTGGGTGCGCGCCCACCTGATCAGCGTAAAATCTTGCCCAATGTGTGATGTGTTGAATTTCACACATGGATTTGAGAGAGCACATTGCAGAGACCTTAGAAAGCTGCCTGCTATGAAGAACTACAGATACAAAGACTAAAAATTGGAGTTATTTTCATTAGACCAATACAGATTATTGAGTCAGATGATAGAATGGTTTTAAAATTATTAAAGGATGGCAGGTTGTCAAGAATTAGGGTTCATGAATAAAACATTAAGGCTGAGGTTTTGTCAACAGTATGACATTGCCAATGTTGTAATCGGAATTGTGCGGCACTTTCACCATCTTCCTCTTTGACCTTTTCCATGCGATTACAATTAAAATTCTAAGTGCTAGCGGCTTGCATGCAAAACAGGGGGAAGCTTTTCACTGGTGAAACCCACCATCAGCCGACAGTATTACAGCTAAGGGCAGCCTATTATAGAGTCTCCTGTTCAAACAGGGAGGCACTGCATCATGGCCAAAACCTTCCTGCTCAAAGCCAGTGACATTACTTGAGAGCACAAAGGTGGCACTGCTGTTTTTCAAAATTAAATTTTGCTTGTAAATATTTCACATGACATTGGTTTCACTTTATTCAAGTGTACATCATCTGTTGGGACTAGCTTAGTCAGAGAGTTAAGTGTACTGGCACTCCTCATGGTTGGCAGGCATTGATGGTCACAGGGGAGTTGGGAACATTTTGTTTATTGTGGAAGAAACAGTGTTGTGTTTTTTCTTCATTCACTCTTTATTGAATGTTCATGTTAGTGTCCAGTGTAGTATTCACTGCCCTGCGGCCATGGCTGAGCTTGTAGGCTCAGCTGGCCCTCCCTTCTATGCGCTGTAAAGGACATCGTCTGAGATCATTCTTGCGAGGTTAATTGAAATGTTGTAGGTGAGCTCAAAGCCCTGTGAGGACTCTTGCATCTCAAGCTGTTGGCTGGCAACACATTTGGACAGTGCTGACACTTCTCTTTAAGCCACTCATTATCTTACCTTGACTGACTGTCCCCAGGCCACCAGGCCCTTCCCATTTCACTCCTCCATACCCCCAACCATGCCCTCTATACTTTCCAGGATCCCTCTTCCACTCCTCCATGCCACCGACCCCACCCCAAAACCCCCCTCATGATTTGCCGTTGCCAGTCCCACGCCTCCATGTATGAGTCCAATTTCCTGCTCCCTACTCCCTTGTGCCGTAGAGTTAAATAAGGAAAACTGCTGATCTTACACACAATTGCACAAAGTGGATTGGTGCATGCCACCTTTATGCGATTATGAACTGGGTGCCATGAGATTCTCATGTAATGCTCAACATGCCACATGCGCACAGCTGACTTAACATCTGCATTATAACTTGCAGTTGGAAAATTGGAATTTTGCATCTCGCCTAATTAGGTCATCACACATGCCATGTTTCTGGCATCTGTGGGCTTCGTAAAATCCACCCCCAGCCCCCCAAAGTGTAAGAAACTTAGAACAAAAATCATGAGATGCTTCTTTACACGCTTTTTTGGAGGGAAAACAGCAATATGGACTGGTTAAGTCGAATGGATTGTTTCCATGGCCTGAATTTTCAGCTCGGCGGGAGGTCACGATCAGCGGGCCCGGGAGCAGCCGGGAAAGAGACCAGCAGCCAGGATCAGTTCCCGGAGTGGGGGCAGGAGGAGAGTGGGTGATGAGGGCAACGCGGACGTGGGTGCGAGCGAGCACTGACAGAAAGCTCCCTGAAGGCAGAGAGCTGAAGACCCAAAACTAGGAAATAAAAGTTTTTAAAATCAGGAAAAAATGTCCAAGTATCACATTCAGGCACCTGAACGTATAGATTTAAAAACAAAAAAACTGCGGATGCTGGAATTCCAAAACAAAAACAGAATTACCTGGAAAAACTCAGCAGGTCTGGCAGCATCGGCGGAGAAGAAAAGAGTTGACTTTTCGAGTCCTCATGACCCTTCGACAGAACTTGAGTTCGAGTCCAGGAAAGAGCTGAAATATAAGCTGGTTTAAGGTGTGTGTGTGGGGGGCGGAGAGATAGAGAGACAGAGAGGTGGAGGGGGTTGGTGTGGTTGTAGGGACAAACAAGCAGTGATAGAAGCAGATCATCAAAAGATGTCAACGACAATAGTACAATAGAACAAATAGGTGTTAAAGTTAAAGTTGGTGATATTATCTAAACGAATGTGCTAATTAAGAATGGATGGTAGGGCACTCAAGGTATAGCTCTAGTGGGTTTTTTTTTAATAATGGAAATAGGTGGGAAAAGGAAAATCTTTATAATTTATTGGAAAAAAAAGAAGGGGGAAACAGAAAGGGGGTGGGGATGGGGGAGGGAGCTCACGACCTAAAGTTGTTGAATTCAATATTCAGTCCGGAAGGCTGTAAAGTCCCTAGTCGGAAGATGAGGTGTTGTTCCTCCAGTTTGCGTTGGGCTTCACTGGAACAATGCAGCAAGCCAAGGACAGACATGTGGGCAAGAGAGCAGGGTGGAGTGTTAAAATGGCAAGCGACAGGGAGGTTTGGGTCATTCTTGCGGACAGACCGCAGGTGTTCTGCAAAGCGGTCGCCCAGCTTACGTTTGGTCTCTCCAATGTAGAGGAGACCACATTGGGAGCAACGAATGCAGTAGACTAAGTTGGGGGAAATGCAAGTGAAATGCTGCTTCACTTGAAAGGAGTGTTTGGGTCCTTGGACGGTGAGGAGAGAGGAAGTGAAGGGGCAGGTGTTGCATCTTTTGCGTGGGCATGGGGTTGTGCCATAGGAGGGGGTTGAGGAGTAGGGGGTGATGGAGGAGTGGACCAGGTTGTCCCGGAGGGAGCGATCCCTACGGAATGCCGATAAGGGGGGTGAAGGGAAGATGTGTTTGGTGGTGGCATCATGCTGGAGTTGGCGGAAATGGCGGAGGATGATCCTTTGAATGCGGAGGCTGGTGGGGTGATAAGTGAGGACAAGGGGGACCCTATCATGTTTCTGGGAGGGAGGAGAAGGAGTGAGGGCGGATGCGCGGGAGATGGGCCGGACACGGTTGAGGGCCCTGTCAACGACCGTGGGTGGAAAACCTCGGTTAAGGAAGAAGGAGGACATGTCAGAGGAACTGTTTTTGAATGTAGCATCATCGGAACAGATGCGACGGAGGCGAAGGAACTGAGAGAATGGGATGGAGTCCTTACAGGAAATGGGGTGTGAGGAGCTGTAGTCGAGATAGCTGTGGGAGTCGGTGGGTTTGTAATGGATATTGGTGGACAGTCTATCACCAGAGATTGAGACAGAGAGGTCAAGGAAGGGAAGGGAAGTGTCAGAGATGGACCACGTGAAAATGATGGAGGGGTGGAGATTGGAAGCAAAATTAATAAATTTTTCCAAGTCCTGACGAGAGCATGAAGCGGCACCGAAATAATCATCGATGTACCGGAGAAAGAGTTGTGGAAGGGGGCCGGAGTAGGACTGCAACAAGGAATGTTCCACATACCCCATAAAGAGACAGGCATAGCTGGGGCCCATGCGGGTACCCATAGCCACACCTTTTATTTGGAGGAAGTGAGAGGAGTTGAAGGAGAAATTGTTCAGCGTGAGAACAAGTTCAGCCAGACGGAGAGTAGTGGTGGATGGGGATTGTTCGGGCCTCTGTTCGAGGAAGAAGCTAAGGGCCCTCAGACCATCCTGGTGGGGGATGGAGGTGTAGAGGGATTGGACGTCCATGGTGAAGAGGAAGCGGTAGGGGCCAGGGAACTGGAAATTGTTGATGTGACGTAAGGTGTCAGAGGAATCACGGATGTAGGTGGGAAGGGACTGGACAAGGGGAGAGAGAAGGGGGTCAAGATAACGAGAAATGAGTTCTGTGGGGCAGGAGCAAGCTGAGACGATCGGTCTACCGGGGCAGTTCTGTTTGTGGATTTTGGGTAGGAGATAGAAGCGGGCCGTCCGAGGTTGGGCGACTATCAGGTTGGAAGCTGTGGGAGGGAGATCCCCAGAGGAGATGAGGTCAGTGACAGTCCTGGAAACAGTGGCTTGATGTTCAGTGGTGGGGTCATGGTCCAGGGAGAGGTAGGAGGAAGTGTCTGCGAGTTGACGCTCAGCCTCCGCGAGGTAGAGGTCAGTGCGCCAGACAACAACAGCACCACCCTTGTCAGCGGGTTTGATGACAATGTCAGGGTTGGACCTGAGAGAATGGAGTGCAGTAAGTTCAGAGAGAGACAGGTTAGAATGGGTGAGAGGAGCAGAGAAATTGAGACGACTAATGTCGCGCCGACAGTTCTCAATGAAAAGATCGAGAGAAGGTAAGAATCCAGAGGGAGGGGTCCAGGTGGAGGGAGAATATTGGAGATGGGTAAAAGGATCCGTTGAACTGGGAGAGGACTCCTGCCCAAAGAAGTGAGCCCGGAGACGAAGACGGCGGAAGAAGAGTTCAGTATCATGCCGAGCCCGAAATTCATTGAGGTGAGGGCGTAAGGGTATGGCATGCGCCGCCATATGAACACACTCGACCTCTCCCTCCAGCAGCACCGCCGTACCCTTTTTCAAAGCTGTGCGTGCCCCCAGTTTCATTTTATCCTTCGGCTCATCCGACGCCTCAACAAGAAACTTTTTCTCTTTCTCTCAAGTGCTAAGGAACGCAAGCTCCAACAACTCATCGACACCAACACCCATCTAGGACCCTCCACCCCTGCCTGTCCCTCCGTCCCCACCCTTTCTTCCAGTCCCAACCCCAGCCGTGTATTCACTATACCCCCTGACCTTCCCCTCTCCGATGCTGAACGTTCAGTGCTCAGCAAAGGACTTAGTTTCATACCCTTACGCCCTCACCTCAATGAATTTCGGGCTCGGCATGATACTGAACTCTTCTTCCGCCGTCTTCGTCTCCGGGCTCACTTCTTTGGGCAGGAGTCCTCTCCCAGTTCAACGGATCCTTTTACCCATCTCCAATATTCTCCCTCCACCTGGACCCCTCCCTCTGGATTCTTACCTTCTCTCGATCTTTTCATTAAGAACTGTCGGCGCGACATTAGTCGTCTCAATTCCTCTGCTCCTCTCACCCATTCTAACCTGTCTCTCTCTGAACTTACTGCACTCCATTCTCTCAGGTCCAACCCTGACATTGTCATCAAACCCGCTGACAAGGGTGGTGCTGTTGTTGTCTGGCGCACTGACCTCTACCTCGCGGAGGCTGAGCGTCAACTCGCAGACACTTCCTCCTACCTCTCCCTGGACCATGACCCCACCACTGAACATCAAGCCACTGTTTCCAGGACTGTCACTGACCTCATCACCTCTGGGGATCTCCCTCCCACAGCTTCCAACCTGATAGTCGCCCAAACTCGGACGGCCCGCTTCTATCTCCTACCCAAAATCCACAAACAGAACTGCCCCGGTAGACCGATCGTCTCAGCTTGCTCCTGCCCCACAGAACTCATTTCTCGTTATCTTGACTCCCTTCTCTCTCCCCTTGTCCAGTCCCTTCCCACCTACATCCGTGATTCCTCTGACACCTTACGTCACATCAACAATTTCCAGTTCCCTGGCCCCTACCGCTTCCTCTTCACCATGGACGTCCAATCCCTCTACACCTCCATCCCCCACCAGGATGGTCTGAGGGCCCTTAGCTTCTTCCTCGAACAGAGGCCCGAACAATCCCCATCCACCACTACTCTCCTCCGTCTGGCTGAACTTGTTCTCACGCTGAACAATTTCTCCTTCAACTCCTCTCACTTCCTCCAAATAAAAGGTGTGGCTATGGGTACCCGCATGGGCCCCAGCTATGCCTGTCTCTTTATGGGGTATGTGGAACATTCCTTGTTGCAGTCCTACTCTGGCCCCCTTCCACAACTCTTTCTCCGGTACATCGATGATTATTTCGGTGCCGCTTCATGCTCTCGTCAGGACTTGGAAAAATTTATTAATTTTGCTTCCAATCTCCACCCCTCCATCATTTTCACGTGGTCCATCTCTGACACTTCCCTTCCCTTCCTTGACCTCTCTGTCTCAATCTCTGGTGATAGACTGTCCACCAATATCCATTACAAACCCACCGACTCCCACAGCTATCTCGACTACAGCTCCTCACACCCCACTTCCTGTAAGGACTCCATCCCATTCTCTCAGTTCCTTCGCCTCCGTCGCATCTGTTCCGATGATGCTACATTCAAAAACAGTTCCTCTGACATGTCCTCCTTCTTCCTTAACCGAGGTTTTCCACCCACGGTCGTTGACAGGGCCCTCAACCGTGTCCGGCCCATCTCCCGCGCATCCGCCCTCACTCCTTCTCCTCCCTCCCAGAAACATGATAGGGTCCCCCTTGTCCTCACTTATCACCCCAGCAGCCTCCGCATTCAAAGGATCATCCTCCGCCATTTCCGCCAACTCCAGCATGATGCCACCACCAAACACATCTTCCCTTCACCCCCCTTATCGGCATTCCGTAGGGATCGCTCCATCCGGGACACCCTGGTCCACTCCTCCATCACCCCCTACTCCTCAACCCCCTCCTATGGCACAACCCCATGCCCACGCAAAAGATGCAACACCTGCCCCTTCACTTCCTCTCTCCTCACCGTCCAAGGACCCAAACACTCCTTTCAAGTGAAGCAGCATTTCACTTGCATTTCCCCCAACTTAGTCTACTGCATTCGTTGCTCCCAATGTGGTCTCCTCTACATTGGAGAGACCAAACGTAAGCTGGGCGACCGCTTTGCAGAATACCTGCGGTCTGTCCGCAAGAATGACCCAAACCTCCCTGTCGCTTGCCATTTTAACACTCCACCCTGCTCTCTTGCCCACATGTCTGTCCTTGGCTTGCTGCATTGTTCCAGTGAAGCCCAACGCAAACTGGAGGAACAACACCTCATCTTCCGACTAGGGACTTTACAGCCTTCCGGACTGAATATTGAATTCAACAACTTTAGGTCGTGAGCTCCCTCCCCCATCCCCACCCCCTTTCTGTTTTCCCCTTCTTTTTTTTTCCAATAAATTATAAAGATTTTCCTTTTCCCACCTATTTCCATTATTAAAAAAAAAACCCGCTAGAGCTATACCTTGAGTGCCCTACCATCCATTCTTAATTAGCACATTCGTTTAGATAATATCACCAACTTTAACTTTAACACCTATGTGTTCTATTGTACTATTGTCGTTGACATCTTTTGATGATCTGCTTCTATCACTGCTTGTTTGTCCCTACAACCACACCAACCCCCTCCACCTCTCTGTCTCTCTATCTCTCCGCCCCCCACACACACACCTTAAACCAGTTTATATTTCAGCTCTTTCCTGGACTCGAACTCAAGTTCTGTCGAAGGGTCATGAGGACTCAAAACGTCAACTCTTTTCTTCTCCGCCGATGCTGCCAGACCTGCTGAGTTTTTCCAGGTAATTCTGTTTTTGTTTTGAACGTATAGATTTCTATTTTTATTTTATTTAGTAACGGAAACCTCATCCCGCCCTTGGGTGAGGTTCGTTGAAAAATGTAAAGGCCGCCTGGCCAATTCGCCTGTCCACCAACCGTAAGGTTAGGTGGTCTACGTAAAATGCCAGACATTAGCACCGTTAATGGGCTTAATTGCCCTCTTAATTGCCAGCGGGTGCACTTCTGACTTGTGTGCACGCCCGCCGACCATCATCCCGCGCTCACGCAACATTTCGTCAGGAATCTCGCCCAGCATCATCCGCGCAATTTCACGCCTGATCTGGTCGGGTGCGTACCCACCCGATCAGCATAAAATTCAGCCGCATATTGCTTCTTCTATGTATAACTACATACTACTGCACCCAAAAAATAACATTATCTTTTGACCAATTATACTAACATGGAAGGAAACTTGGGAGACCTGGATCAATAGACGTCAAGGTCTGTGAATTAATGCAAGTAAGTTGGGTTTCCTCAAGCAATAGAGAACACGATGGCAGTCAATGTTGCAAGGTTTTACCACACCAATAATTGCTTTATGTGGTATGTGTATCCTTTGTGCTCACTGCTTGTTATTGGATGGCCTCTCTTTTCAATGATCAGGGAGGAACTGTTAATTGCAGTTCCAAAATGAACTTTCTTGGAAATGATCCAAATCCCTAACTGCTGTGTGAAATGTTTTCCAAGTAGAATTTAAACTTGGATTGGCAATTAACTGGGCTGGCACTGATTGCAGGTGCACAACTAACATACTCAGAACAGGAAAGGCCTGTACTTTAAGTAAAAACAACTACAATGCTATGGCAGAGAATTATTGCATTGGTGTCAAATCAACATTTTTGAGACACACAAACTCACTTTTAGTTCCCATCTCTGAGACATTCACTCTCCCTTATTTAACTGCACTTGGTACCAAAACAAACGACCAGAAAGGCAAAAGCAATTTGTGAATATGCTTTCCACTTTTGGCAAATGGAACATGAACAAGAGTGTTAAAGAGTTAATGTTAAGAATCTAGATTGAACTCACCCTCTTGGAATCTAATGAACAAGTAACTGTTGCTACTCCCACTGCCAGTAAAAGCGCAATTAGAGGATTAACCCAATGGGAAGTGCTATTGTGGAGAGAGATTATAACCGTATGAAAATTGAGTGGCAGTGTTTTCTTTCATGGATGCTTAAGACTGCTGTGAGCGCTGGTATAGCAAGTAATTTCAGGTTTGGACAGATCTAGGAGGACAAAGCCAGAATAGCTGAGGATCGCTGCCAAATCCTAGCTCAGCAATACACCTGTACCTGAACGGTGCATGTGACTGATTCCTCAGAAAGAAAGCGCAAAAGATGGGTGACATTTAAACAATACTGACTTATAATTACATGTAAAAGCTTTTTCATGATAATGATTCATTATTCTACACAATAGCTGCTGGGACATCAACCATCAACCTTTAACGTGTCTAAAATGGAAATTGCAGCACATTTTGAATAAGCTTGCCAGGATAATGGGGGAAAAGGAAACACAACATGGGAACTTTTCACTTAGCATTGGTTGTCTTTGTCTGTGGTAACTTGTTGGTAACAACTCCAATTTTAATAAGTTTTAGTTATGTACCAAATTTAAAAAAGGCTGGGAGAGGGGCTTCTATTTTTATTAAATTTAACCTTGCAAAATTATTTTAAAAACCTGGACTAACCAACAAAAGGAGACTAATTTTGGCTGTGTGTAATAGTGTAGCAGAGATGATATAGGGTTGAACTTTACAGCCTCTGCTGGGCATGTCTGAGGTACGGGGGTAAAATAAGATGGGTAGCTGGCCACCCTCCTTCCTGCCCCCCACCTCCTTAATATGGTGAGTGGGGGGTGGTGGGGAGTAAAACGTTTGCTAGCCCGTCGCCCTTAAGCCTTTTGAGGCCCTGAACTGAACAGGTAAGGGCCTAATTCCGCATCTGCCACTATGATATGGTGGGGGATGGAAGGCAAATGAGAGTGGTCAGGCCGCTTTTTCACCAACTTTGGTGGGAAGGAAGGAAGTATCTTTGGGGCTGCAACCTGTGCACCAGGGAACCCCCACCCTCCCTCACTCGCCCACCCAAGACGTTGATGTTGTTACACCCCCTCTGCATTTGTACCTTCCCCCACTGCCCCCAGGCCTCAAAACCGACCCCCCGCCTCACCCCCTCTAATCCCTCCCTACCCAAAAAGCCCCCTGAGTTAGTGAGTCCAACATCCAAAGTGTTTTCTTCCTGGGGGCTAAGTATAGTCCCAGCTGCACCACTACTGAGCCCTGGTGCTGCTGGGACTACTCAGCTGTTGGCCAGTAAGATTGGCCAATAGCTCACAAGGGCAGGACTTCCTGCCAGGTGGAAGTCCCGGACTCGCCTCGTCAAGGCTGCCTCCAGCCTGTGGGGCAGGCTTTTTTAAAGTTGGTCGGCCGCAACCAACTTTTCTACAGATGGGGGGGGGGCAAGAATATGTCCCCCTGTAAAATTTATAAATCAGCTGTCCATTGCACTTAGAATTATAGAATGATGCAGCATTAAAGGAAGCAATTCAGGCCTTCATATCTGTACCCCTCCCTGTCCTTTCCCCATAACCCTGCAAATCTTTCCCCCTTCAAGGGCCAGACTTTTACGGCATGGAATACATGTTTCCCAGTCTTGATGTTGATATATATTATTATTTATATCATGCTACCTTGTGAGGTTAACCCATTGCTGTTGATCAACAATGAGGAGAATTAACCCTGTCTTAATGAACTGCTGCATGATACTGAGCTTGATATTATTGATAGATCACTCTAAATTTTATAGTAAGTGGGTTTGAGCTATACAGAGCCCAAGGTTTGATCTCCACTTTGTTGTGAGTTAGAATGAACCTCAGCAGTTTTGGTTGTGGGTGAAAATCAGATCAGAGTTGGGGGCCTAGCAATAAATAGCAATTCTTGTTGGAAAGGGCACATATTTAAATCAGAGAGCGTACTCCGAGGTCTGGTAGTGGTCATAGGAACATAGCAACGTTGGAAGAGGAGAAAGGCATTTGGTCCTTTGGCCCACTTTGTCATTCAATTAGATTATGGCTGATCTGCATCCCAACTCCATTTTATCATCTTGTTGCCTTATCCCTTGACATGCTCACCTAACAAAAACCTCAAGCTTCGGGAGAGATTGCATGGAGCCTGCAAGAGTGGAAAATGTGGCATGCAGCATGACTTAATTAGACGGGATGAAAAATGTCAATTTTGTGACATCAGGTTGAGATGCAGAGATAAAGTCAGTGGCGTGTTTGTGACATGTCGAGCAGATTCATACTTGGAATACATTTGCATGCTGTAACTACTCATTTGCATAAAACCTTTTTAAAATTATGGCCTACCTTCAGGATAGAGTCAGCAACACGAGGATCACATGGCACCTGCTTCACATTTGTTTAAATGTGGCATGCACCAATCGGCTTTCTGCAGTTGTGGGTAAAGTCAGTGGTTTCCCTTGTTTAATTCTATGATACAAGGCAGGGGAGCAAGAGAATGCCAGCTTGCATGGAGACTCAGGACTGGCAAAGTTGAGTCAGGGGTGACGAGGGTTGTGGAGTGGGATCAGGAACATGGAGAACTGGAAGAGGGATCGAGGGGAGGACAGAGAGTGAGGTTGAGGGGATAGAGAAGTGAACTGGGAGCCTGGTGTCCTGGGAGTATTAAGGGGGGGTGGAGGAGACAGTCAGTCAAGGTAAGAAAATGAGGGGCCTAAAGGGCAGTGTCAGTATTGTCCAAATGTGTGTCCATCTCAGGCTATTGTCTGGCAGAGTCCTTACAATGCTCTGAGTTCACCTACAACATTTCAATTATCCCTACTGAGATTGCTCTCAGACAACGTCCTTTATAATGAATAGAAGGGAGGGTCAGCTGAGCCTGCAAGTTCAGCCATGCCCCATGGTGGAGAGTACAATCCTGGACTCTAACATGAACATTCAATAAAGAGCGAACAAAAAAAAAAAACACATTGTTCCTTCCACAATAAAGGAAGTGTCCTTAACTTCACTGTAACCATCAATGCGGGCTCACCATGAGATATGCCAGTACATTTAGCTCTCTGACTAAGCAAGTGCCAACAAATAACAATGATGCCCTCAAGAATAAAGTGAAACCAACGTGATGTAAAATATTTACAAATTAAATTTAATTTTGACCAACACCAGCAATGTTGTGCCCCTAATCCTTATGTTTATGGCAATGGAGTTGGGCACGCAAGTTTTGGCCATAATGCAGATCCTCCCCATTTCAGCAGCGGCTCTTTTATAGTCCACCTGTATCTGCCACATTGTCAGCTGGCAGTGGGTTTCACTACTGACAAGCTTCCCCTGCCTCGGATTTTCTAGTGTCAAGTGCACATTGCCGCTACTTTAAATTTTAATTGTAATCGCGTGGGAAATGGGGGAAAAACGAGAGTTGTAAGGAACATACCTTGTTTTATTTCTGTTGGATTGTTGTAAAGGACATATCTTTTTTATTTCTGTTTGGACTGTGGATTAGAATTACAATGACTGCAGGTTGAAAGACCTGTCCACTGGGACAGGATAAGAGATATATACAGTGTTGCAGTCTTGGAACAGAGTGTGCCATGAAAGACAGGATGGTGCTGGAAAGGATTCCTGGACCAAGGGAGCTGCCTGACAACAGCAATTTAATTGGCTCCTGACCAGGTGACCAGGTTTTTTGTGGGAAGCAGTGCAACCGAATAGCTCCCAGCCTGAAAGGAACAAGACCTAAAACCTCTTTCTCCTGTGTGTGTAAGATTCCTGCAATTCCACAATAACAGCCAGATGTTTTTTTTTTCTCCTCATATTCTATAACCTGGTGTCTCTCTGAAAACCTCTGTCAAGAGGTAAATGGGAAAATGACTATTAGAGACGTTAAAAGGCAAGTGCTCAACCAGTGAATTAAATACTGAAAGTGCTAGAAGACCACCTCGTGTCATCAACAAGAACTGATGGGAATTTGAAAGACATCAACCTAAATCAACCCATTGAATCCTGTACTCCGGAATTGGTGCTATTGCATGTTTTTGCATGTCTTATGTGTGTATAGGGATTTAAGAAGGGGGTAAGTTTAAGTTATAATGTTAGAAATTAGCATTTCACATTGATTTCTTTTGTCACTGGCTAACAACAGTTTGTTCAATAAATAGCTATGTACGTAAGTTTACAAAACTGGTGCTCACATTCTGTTAACCTCAATTAGGCAGAATTATGGCAATCTGGTGGTTTGATCAAACTTTTTCACATTTGTTGTGGCTCGGAGAACAGCGGGGCGTGATATTACTGAGCACTATGCCCAGTGAGTCGTGACAGAGTAGAAGTGGTGCACAGTTTGGGATATGCCATCAGGAACAGCGCACCGTTGACAATCAGCTTCCCACCGCAGACTTAATCGGCTCATGGTGGGAAGGCCCATGAATGGCCTTCCTGCCCCGCTGCCAAATAAGGGGAAACTTCTCGATACAGTTATTCAGGATAGAATTAACAATCACATGGAAAAATGTGGGTTGTTTAGGAAGTGTCAGCATGGATTTCTCAAGGGGAAATCATGTTTAACTAATTTGCTGGAGTTTTTCGAAGCGGTAACAGAAAGGGTAGATGAGGATAATGCCGTTGATGTGGTGTACATGGACTTTCAAAAGCCAAAGAAAAGTTACAGCACAGAAGGAGACCATTTGGCCATGACAGCTTCAAGGTTTTTTTTTTTAACTGAACTCAAATTTCACCATCTGCTGTGGTGGGATTTGAACCCACAACATTACCCTCAAGCTCTGAAATACTAGCTTAGTGATAATACCACTATGCCACCACTTCCCTTGTGAGAAAAGTTATGACTCATGGAATAAAAGGGACAGTAGCAATGTGAATACAAAATTGGCTGAGTAATAGGAAACAGAGGGTAATGGTCAATGGATACTTTTCAGGCTGGAGGAAGATTTGTAGTGGAATTCCCCAGGGGTCTATATTGGGACCCTTGCTTTTCCTGGTATATATTAATGATCTAGATCTTGTGACTACCTTGCCAAATCCTTTCAATGTTCTAAACACCTTGATCACTCTAAACACCTTGATCTAACCCTAACCCTCAATCTCCTACCCTGGTCCCTCCCCTACATACTATGCTGATGTGCACTATGTCGGCCCACAGATAAATAAAGGCCTTTGGGTGAGATGGCAGAGGATGCAAGTGTCTGAGAAACTACGTTCTGGCAACATAATTCTGCAATTCCAATGTTAAGTGTGAAAAGCAAACATACTCCTACAGGATGAGTTAACAGCTGAGAGAAACTGTCAAGGTACCTATGATGCCCTTTCTGCTATCTCCTTAATGAATTATGTTGCACATCTTATAACTTGGCTCATAAGGTATGAGTCAGTGTTCAAATGTATTAATGATGTCAGTGGCAGTGCCAGCATAATCAGTTAGCTAATTAGTCAAATGAGTGTTCTAAATAATGAACTCTACAAAGTTTCTTTTCATTTCAGGGCAGCATAGTTGCTGAACTTAATAATGCGAGCTGGTAATGTGACATGTTGGATTAATTAGGATGTTTGTCGGTGCGTTTATTACCGCTAAGTTTCAAAGTTTTTTTTAATTTTAGATATTGATGGGGGAGGTGGTAAATGCAAACAAATGCAGCATTTAGAAATAGTTTTGCACTATTTTTAAGTATAAATTGACAGTACGCTATATTTACCCATTGGTATAATATCAATGTGTGAAATAATAGCTTCATGAAAGAGAATGCAACAAATATTTTATTTACTAGTGAGTTGGCCAAATCCTTTTGACAAATTAAACAGCCCCATTTTCAATTGATCAGAACACCAAGGAGGTTGCAGTGTATAACACAAGGGGCTGCAGAATTCCAAGCAGGATGCTAGCAATGCTTTTCAATTTATATTTCTCTGCCAGTTTGTCAGCAATGATAAATACAGCCATGTTTCCTTCAGTTTAATGAAAAATGGTTCCGAATAGATTTATAATTACATCATAATTAGTTTCAAAGATAGGAGACAGAGGTGGGCTCATCTGCTCTGTGTAGTTTATAGCTGTTAAAAAGTGAGTGATAGAACATTGACAAAGGTCAGAACTGGCGAAAAAAATACCCTCCAACAACAGGTTCTATGTTAGCAATATGACATTTCAAAAAACACTCCCATGGCAGCATAAATCAGTGAAACTACAGAATTGCTGCAGCAAATTTTCCATGTTGCATTTTGATTGAAGAGGACCACTTTAGTCATTGGCAGTACTTGACATTTGGTGTCTGTTTTCAAATATCGCCACTTTTAGCCTCCAGATGATTATGCAGTTGTTGCTTGTATAGCTGGAAACAGATTGATTTGCATCACCATCCCTCTTGCTGACAACAGGGAGAACTTATATTTCGAAGCGGACTTTCCGAAGCCAGAATAGATTGAGTTAGGCTTCTTTGGACCAATTTTGAGTTGATTCAACATAGGCAACACTGGGTGAACCTGTTTGAGAGGAAAATAACAGTGGTCATGAGTGAAGGAACCAAGTGTCTGCCTGAATTTCCATTGCATTACATCCTTCACTTCCCCCCCATACCCACATCACTTAAGAAATGGGCGAGTGTCCATTCTCATGGTATCCCATGTTGCAGCCTCTTGTTACCCAAATTTCCTGTTCCTGACCCAAAGCTGGTTGGGGTGGGTGGGTGGTTGGGTGGGAGTGTCAGCAAGAAAATTGAGACCTCAATTTTGCGCCACAGAAGGAAGCTACTGAACCCAGTGCAGGGTCCCTGGAAGGGCTCCTCGCTTATTTCTGTTCACTTGTCCGTCTACTGACAAAGGACACCGATCTGAAACGTTAACCCATCTTTTTATGGTTGCTGCTGCTGTGTGTGTCCACTTCTTTCTATTTTTAATCTAATTTTCATCCTTGGCAATTTTTTACCCCTCCCTCCCCACTTGTTTGCACTGTAACTTTGTTGAATGTGAATACTACTTCTGAAGCTTGAAATCTGAACAGTACGACACTGTTTCCTGGAGTGTAACTGTTCCTTAGCTATAAATTTGAGTATCACAGCTTACTGGAAGGACGGTATATCAGCTATTGCATTCAATTGATGAAACCATTAAAGTTTCAAATTACGCCATAAGCCTTTGCATACATCACACTCGGTGAGAACACTAAAGGGTTGGAACTGTCTGATAGTTCCAAAATTGGTGCTCAGTCGCCCTGCTAACACCAATAATGTGGTTGTCTCTGTTTCAAAAGGTGGCGTACCACTGAGCACATTAGGCCCCTTTTAATATGGAAGTGGGCTCCATTGGCATAAATCAGACTCAGAATACCATTTTAAGGCCAGGGCTAGCCAGAGCCAGTACAGTTCTACTGACGTTAAAGCCAAAGAGGCCCAGAAAAGGGAGTGAGTTAAGTTATGGTTGTGGGCCTCTGAGAAACCAAAGGCCACAGACATCACCTGCGTCCCTGCTGCTCCAGGTACCTTCCACCCTCTGTGATCTTGATCCATTCACACACCTCTCTGATGGTCCAATCCAGAGGCCTGCAGCTCACCTGTCAGGCTTAAATGAGGCCTCAAAATCACAGGCAGCTTTTAGTTGCTTTAATGGTTGGCCAACCAGTGGACTCTGCTTGTTGGTAGTCCCAGTAGTCCATTCATCCGGTCAACCTCAATATATCCCTCCTCAGTACAGGTCACTTCATCGCTACGCTTTCACTTTTGCAAGCCCGCTGAACCTTAAGGCCTAAATTCTTTTGATGGCCAGGCTTCCTTTGTAATAAACTGGTGAGCATCTTGTATGGGGATGTTTTTGAGGTTGGGGGTGGATCTGGGAACATTTTCACTGGGTTAAAGGTAAGTACAAGCTGCTGTTGTTGCTAATAGTGCTTACGGGCAGTTTTCCAATTTTGCCATCGATGGAGAATGGGCCGATGTAGCAACTGAAGGTATAGCCTCTTCTACTGTCTATCAGGGGTCATGTGATGTTCCTTGCGTCTCCGACCAATGAGCCCTAAGCGTGGGTGGGAAATCCAGGGATGGGTTGGGGGGAGGGGGTGTGGGGGGGGCTTCCTGTCAAGGATCCTGTTCAAGCATGTAGCATCTGAAAAGCTCACTGTAATAAAGGGGAGAATTTCTCCCCGTTGGGTGGGCCGGTGGGGACCTGGCACGGGTGGGCGCGGAGCCGATCGCTGTCCGCAATCAGCTGTGTGCTGCAATTTTACGTGGGCAAGCCAGTTAAGGCCTGCTCAGCGTGACATGTGCCCAGTGCTACCTGTGCGAGGGGGGGTGGGGGGGGGGGGGAGGTGGGTGCGGAGGTGGAGGGAGAGTCGAGGCCTGCGCTCTTTCGCACATGCGCGCAAGAGCATGCACCCTGAGGCACGGATCTGCCTTATGAAATGTTGAAAAAAAGAAAGAATAAAATTATGCAAACATGTCCTCTCATGTGACATGAAAATTTTTATTTAATTAATAAACCCTTCATGAAACCTCATCCCGTCCGTGGGTGAGGTTTCATGAAAAATGCAAAGGCCTCCTGGGCTCTTCGCCTGCCGTCAACCTTAACCTTGGACGGGCAACCCTGACAATTTGTTTAATCGGTTGTTTAATGGTCTTAACAGGCCTTTGACAGTTCGTCGGGCGCGCAGCCGACTCCGGTGCATGCCCACCGAATGGAAGATCGGAATGACGCGCAGTGACTTCGGGCCGCACACCCGATGTCACCACGCATCATTTTCCTTAAGAGAAAATCCTGGCCAAAATTTATCTCTTTCTTGCTGAAGCCCATCCGGTACATCGTCATTAAAGCCAACTTAAAGTGTAGGGATAAAAGCAAAACACTGCAGATGCTGGAAATCTGAAACAAAACCAAAAATTGCTGGAAAAACTCAGCAGGTCTGACAGCATGTGTGGAGAGGAAGACAGAGTTAATGTTTCTAGTCCGAATGACTCTTCATTAGAACTGAAGAGAAGTAGAAATGTGGTGAAATATAAGCTGGTTGAAGGGGGGTGGGACAGGTGGAGCTGGATAGAGGGCCAGTGATGGGTGGAGGCAAAGGAGAGATTGCCAAAGATGTCAGAGACAAAAGGTCAAAGGGGTGTTGACAGTGGTGATATTATCTAAAGGATGTGCTAATGGTGACATTATGGGTAGAAAGCAGGATGAGCAAGTGACAGATGGCCCTAGTCGGGGTGGTGTGGAGGGAAAGGATCGAAATAGACTAAAAGGTGGAGATAAAACAATGGATGGAAATAAGTTTAAAAATAATAATAGAAATAGGTGGGAAAAGAAAAATATATTTAAAAAATATCTAATAATTATTAGAGAAAAGGGGATTGGAAAGGGGGTGGGGATGGAGGAGAGAGTTCATGACCTAAAGTTGTTGAACTCAAAGTTAAGTCCGGAAGGCTGTAAAGTGTCTGGTCGGAAGATGAGGTGCTGTTCCTCCAGTTTGCATTGAGCTTCACTGCAACATTGCAGCAGGCCAAGGACAGACGTGTGGACATGAGAGAAGGGTGGTATATTGAAATGGCCAGTGACAGAGAGGTCTGGGTCATGCTTGCGGACAGACCGAAGGTGTTCTGCAAAGCGGTCACCCAATCTGTGTTTGGTCTCGCCAATGTTGAGGAGGCTGCATTGGGAGCAGCGAATGCAGAAGACTAAATTGAGAGAAGTGCAGGTGAAGTGCTGCTTCACCTGAAAGGAGTGTTTGGGCTCTTGGACGGTGAGAAGGGGGAAATAAAGGGGCAGGTGTTGCACCTTCTGTGGTTGCATGGGAAGGTACCGTGGGAGGGGGTTGCGCTGTGGGAAGTGATGGGGTAGTGGACCAGGGTGTCCCGGAGGGAGCGGTCCCTTCAAAATGCCGACGGGAGGGGATGAAAGAAAGATGTATTTGGTGGTGGCATCATGCTGGAGTTGGCAGAAATAGCGGAGGATGATCCTTTGAATGCGGAGGCTGGTGGGGTGATAAATGAGGACAAGGGAGACCCAATCATGTTTCTGGGAGGGAGACGAAGGTGTAAGGGCGGATGCGCAAAAGATGGGCCTGACACGTTGAGGGCCCTGTCAACCACCGTGGCTGGCAAACCTTGGTTAAGGAAGAAGGAAGACATGTTAGAAGAATTGTTTTGTAAAGTGGCATCATTGGAACAGATGCGACAGAGGTGAAGGAACTGAGAGAATGGGATGGAGTCCTTACAGGAAGCGGGGTGTGAGGAGCTGTAGTCGAGGTAGCTGTGGGAGTCGGTGGGCTTGTAATGAATAATGGTGGACAATCTATCACCAGAAATTGAGACAGAGAGGTCAAGGAAGGGAAGGGAAGTGTCAGTGATGGACCATGTCAAAATGATGGAGGGGTGGAAATTGGAAGCAAACTTAATAAATTTTTCCAGGTCCCGACAAGAGCATGAAGTGGCACTGAAGCAATCATCGATATATTGGAGAAAGAGTTGAGGGAGGGGGCCTGAATAGGACTGGAACAAGGAATGTTCCACATACCCCATAAAGAGACAGGCATAACTGGGGCCCATGTGTGTACCTATGGCCATACCTTTTATTTGGAGGAAGTGAGAGGAGTTTAAGGAGAAATTGTTCAGTGTGAGAACAAGGTCAGCCAGATAGAGGAGAATGGTGGTGGATGGGGATAATTCGGGCCTCTATTTAAGGAAGAAGTGGAGAGCCGGATAGCAGAGGGAATTGTTGAAGGGGGAATGGCAACCATGAGCAGAGAGAGCAGTTATGGCTTCCCAAAAAGTTTATATTCTTTATTTGCTCTGCTTACAACAAACTCTTGATTGGATGCCGATTTTGGTGAGTTCTTTTGAGAGAAAGCACCGCTTAAGGTCTGCGCTTAACTGGAACTGTGGTGCTAATGGTTTTTTAAATGAAAATGTTATTTATAAGGCCTCCAGCAGAAAGCCAGCATTTCCAGTCCCACTGCGAAATGGAGCATAATTTTGGTGCCTATGGTTCTACAATCCATGGGGGTAGTTTTGTTTTCGGGGGGTCCTTTTATTGGGTTTACTGCCACATAAATTTTTCTTTTATTCGTTTACGGAATGTGGATGTCACTGCCCAGGCCAACATTTATTACCCTTGTTCAAAGGGCATTTAAGAGTCAACCACATTGCTGTGGGTCTGGAGTCACATGTAGACCAGGTAAGGACAGCAGATTTCCTTCCCTAAAGGACAAAAGTGAACCAGATGGGGTTTTTGTACAACAATTGGCAATGGTTTCATGGTTATCATTAGACTTTTAACTCTGTTTTTATTGAGTTCAAATTCCACCATCTGGCATAGTGAGATTTAAACCAGGGTTCCCAGAGAATGATCCTGGGTCTATGGATTTATAACCCAGTGACAATACCACTGCTCCACCAACCCTACACAAAGTGCAAGATACCGTTATTGTTGACGGCGTAAGGTGGGCCACATTAGTTCAGCCACACCTTATTCGGCTTTCCCGATTTTTCTTTAGATTTTATTTGGCTTCAGCAGAAATTTAAATCAGGAGCAAGGTCTAATGGTTGGCGGAATCAATATCACCCGGTTCACACCTATTGCCAAAAGCCAAAATTATCACCGCTGAGAGACAATAATGCAGAACCAGGTCAGTCGAGAGAAGATTGATGACCTGTCATGCAGGGTCCTTCATCAAAACTCTTAATATAGAAACCCGAGGGAGAGCTTGATTTCTTTTCATGAAGTCCTCGAGCCTTGAGCACGCACCTAAACAGTTGTATTTATATTGGAGCTCCAGACTCCGCTTCTGTGTCAGAAGGTTGTCGCTTCAAGCTTCGTTTCAAAACTTGATTGTATACTCAAAGCTGGCAGTTCCATGCAATATTGAACCGGTGTTGTGATGTTGGAGGTGCTGTCTTTTAGAAAAGACATTAAAGCGAAGTGGCATCTGCCTGTTCAAGTAGAAGAATATCAGGGGTAAACAAAAGACGGCAAGTGGCTTGTCTTAGTAAAATAGTGGCTTCTGAAGATAGAAACATTGCTGTGGTTTTTAACCACTGCATTCAATGGTAAAAAGGAATGGGGGAAGAGATGTCAAAACTGAGGGTACGATTTAAAAGCGAAATGTCAAATGAACAATGTAAAATTACAAAGGGGGATGATAATTGCAGAGAGCCATCCTGCTGGAGTAAATAGGAAACAGAATATAATCCCTGCGACAGAGCAGGTCAGCCCGAGGATTGATCAAAATTGGGCCTCAAGCCTCATATAAATCAGACTGACGTGCTGCAGATGCTGGGCAGTGTGACCCCAGGCAGACTCACCAGTGTGACCCCAGGCAGACCCGCCAGTGTGACCCCAGGCAGACCCGCCAGTGTGACCCCAGGCAGACCCCGCCATTGTGACCCCAGGCAGACCCCGCCATTGTGACCCCAGGCAGACCCCGCCATTGTGACCCCAGGCAGACCCCGCCATTGTGACCCCAGGCAGACCCCGCCATTGTGACCCCAGGCAGAACCGCCAGTGAAGCAGATTTTAATACCAGGTAATTGTGACACTATAGCAGCCTTGGAGATGTTCTGGGAGGAGAGGAGGTAATTGGGAGAGAGGGTTGTGATTGCGAGAGGGAGAAGAGGGGGAGAGTTGAGCGGGTGAATGAGAAGCTGATTGGGCAGAGGTCAGCAGTCTCGGGGCTGCTGTGGAACTGGCCTGTTTCTTCTCACTCCCTAAAAAGATTCTGAAGAAAATTCTAACTTCTCTTTCTTTGGCTGCATGTGTCACTAACAGATTTTCGAAAAGGGTCATGTAATATACTTTCATTCAAAGAGCCTGATGCCTTTTTTAGGCATCCATTTGAGATGACTAAAAAAATTTAAAAATGGGCCCTCTACGTTTAACAGTGGTTAGTGTTGCTTGGGTAATATCTGGTCGGCTGCCAGTTACAAGTGGAAGGCCACAACATTCAGTGATTGGCCACTGTTATGCATAATTTTTTAAATAGAAGATTTAAAGGAAATGATTGTCCACATTTTCACAATTGAAAATGGTGGCAAATGATGAATATCAATGTGCACAACTATAAAATCATCTTGACAGGCTCAACGTATAGGTGGGGAGAGAGAGAGAGAGAGCAGATGTAATTTAATACAGGGACATGTAAGTTTAGAAAAGGGACGGTTGATGCATATTGTATTCTAAATGGGAACGTACTTGAGCTTTTGGACCAAGAGAAAGATCTTAAGGTCTTAATGGACAATTGTCACTAACACCATCATCAAAGCTTCCTTTCCAAATGCTGGGGCACAAAGCAAAAGGCATGCATTATATTATCCAGATTGGTATTTGGCTTTTATGAGACTACATCTGAAGTAATGCATGCACCAACAGCCTCCCTGCCTAGAAATACTTTTAGGCCATCTTTGAATCACTGAATGAATACAGAGATAAAAACAGATAAAAACAAAAAACTGCGGATGCTGGAAATCCAAAACAAAAACAGAATTACCTGGAAAAACTCAGCAGGTCTGGCAGCATCGGCAGAGAAGAAAAGAGTTGACGTTTTGAGTCCTCATCACCCTTCAGCAGAACTGGGTGAATCCAAGGAGAGGGGTGAACTATAAGTTGGTTTAAGGTGGGGGGAGGGGGTGGGTGGTTGGATGGCAGGAGAGAAGTGGAGGGGGGTGGTGTGGTTGTAGGACAAGCAAGCAGTGATAGGAGCAGATAATCAAAAGATGTCACTGACAAAAGAACACAGAGGTGTTGAAGTTGGTGATATTATCTAAATGAATGTGCTAATTAAGAATGGATGGTAGGGCACTCAAGGTATAGCTCTAGTGGGGGTGGGGGGGCATAAAAGATTTAAAAATAACGGAAATAGGTGGGAAAAGACAAATCTATATAAATTTTTGGAAAAAAACAAAAGGAAGGGGGAAGAAACAGAAAGGGGGTGGGGATGGAGGAGTGAGTTCAAGATCTAAAGTTGTTGAATTCAATATTCAGTCTGGAAGGCTGTAAAGTGCCTAGTCGGAAGATGAGGTGCTGTTCTTCCAGTTTGCGTTGGGCTTCACTGGAACAATGCAGCAAACCAAGGACAGACATGTGGGCAAGAGAGCAGAGTGGAGTGTTAAAATGGCAAGCGACAGGGAGGTTTGGGTCATTCTTGCGGATAGACCGCAGGTGTTCTGCAAAGCGGTCGCCCAGTTTACGTTTGGACTCTCCTATGTAGAGGAGACCGCATTGGGAGCAATGAATGCAGTAGACTTAAGTTGGGGGAAATGCAAGTGAAATGCTGCTTCACTTGAAAGGAGTGTTTGGGCCCTTGGACGGTGAGGAGAGAGGAAGTGAAGGGGCAGGTGTTGCATCTTTTGCGTGGGCATGGGGAGGTGCCGTAGGTGGGGGTTGAGGAGTAGGGCTTGAAGGAGGAGTGGACCAGGGTGTCCAGGAGGGAACGATCCCTATGGAATGCCACCGGGGGGGGTGAAGGGAAGATGTGTTTGGTGGTGGCATCATGCTGGAGTTGGCAGAAATGGCGGAGGATGATCCTTTGAATGTGGAGGATGGGGGGGTGATAAGTGAGGACAAGGGGGACCCTATCATGTTTCTAGGAGGGAGGAGATGGCGTGAGGGCAGATGCGCGGGAGATATGCCGGACACAATTGAGGGCCCTGTCAACGACCGTGGGTGGAAAACCTCAGTCAAGGAAGAAGGAGGACATGTCAGAGGAACTGTTTTTAAAGTTAGCATAATCAGAACAGATGCGACGAAGGCGAAGGAACTGAGAGAATGGGATGGACTCCTTACAGGAAGCGGGGTGTGAGGAGCTGTAGTCAAGGTAGCTGTGGGAGTCGGTAGGCTTGTAATGGATATTGGTGGACAGTCTATCACCAGAGATTGAGACAGAGAGGTCAAGGAAGGAAAGGGAAGTGTCAGAGATGGACCACGTGAAAATGATGGAGGGATGGAGATTGGAAGCAAAATTAATAAATTTTTTTTTCCAACCTGATAATCGCCCAACCTCGGACAGCCCACTTCTACTTCCTACCCAAAATCCACAAACAGAACTGTCCCGGTGGACTGATCATGTAAGCTTGCTCCTGCCCCACGGAACTCATTTCTCATTATCTTGACTCCCTTCTCTCTCCCCTTGTCCAGTCCCTTCCCACCAACATCCGTGATTCCTCTGACACCTTACGTCACATCAACAATTTCCTGTTCCCTGGCCCGGACCATCTCCTCTTCACCATGGACATCCAATGCATCTACACCTCCATCCCCCACCAGGATGGTCTGAGGGCCCTTAGCTTCTTCCTCGAACAGAGGCCCAAACAATCCCCATCCACCACTACTCTCCTCTGTCTGGCTGAACTTGTTCTCACACTGAACAATTTCTCCTTCAACTCCTCTCACTTCCTCCAAATAAAAGGTGTGGCTGTGGGTCCCCGCATGGGCCCCAGCTATGCCTGGCTCTTTATGGGGTATGTGGAACATTCCTTGTTCCAGTCCTACTCCGGCCCCCTTCCACAACTCTTTCTGTGGTACATCGATGATTACTTCGGTGCTGCTTCATGCTCTCATCGGGACTTGGAAAAATTTATTAATTTTGCTTCCAATCTCCACCCCTCCATCGTTTTCACGTGGTCCATCTCTGACACTTCCCTTTCCTTCCTTGACCTCTCTGTCTCAATCTCTGGTGATAGACTGTCCACCAATATCCATTACAAGCCTACCGACTCCCACAGCTACCTCGACTACAGCTCCTCACAACCCGCTTCCTGTAAGGACTCCATCCCATTCTCTCAGTTCCTTCGCCTTCGTCGCATCTGTTCTGATGATGCTACCTTTAAAAACAGTTCCTCTGACATGTCCTCCTTCTTCCTTGGCTGAGGTTTTCCACCCACGGTCGTTGACAGGGCCCTCAACCGTGTCCGGCCCATCTCCCGCACATCCGCCCTCACACCTTCTCCTCCCTCCCAGAAACATGATAGGGTCCCCCTTGTCCTCACTTATCACCCCACCATCCTCTGCATTCAAAGGCTCATCCTCCGACATTTTTGCCAACTCCAGCATGATGTCACGACCAAACATATCTTCCCTTCACCACCCTACCCCCCGGTGGCATTCCGTAGGGATGGTTCCCTCCGAGACACCCTGGTCCACTCCTCCATCACCCCCTACTCCTCAACCCCCACATATGGCACCTCCCCATACCCACGCAAAATATGCAACACCTGTCCCTTCACTTCCTCTCTCCTCACCGTCCAAGGGTCCAAACACTCCTTTCAAGTGAAGCAGCATTTCACTTGCATTTCCCCTAACTTAGTCTACTGCATTCATTGCTCCCAATGCGGTCTCCTCTACATTGGAGAGACCAAACGTAAACTGGGCGACCACTTTGCAGAACACCTGCGGTCTGTCCGCAAGAATGACACAAACCTCCCTGTCGCTTGCCATTTTAACACTCCACCCTGCTCTCTTGCCCACATGTCTATCCTTGGCTTGCTGCATTGTTCCAGTGAAGCCCAACGCAAACTGGAGGAACAGCACCTCATCTTCCGACTAGGCACTTTACAGCCTTCCAGACTGAATATTGAATTCAACAACTTTAGATCTTGAACTCACTCCTCCATCCCCACCCCCTTTCTGTTTCTTCCCCCTTCCTTTTGTTTTTCCAATAATTTATATAGATTTGTCTTTTCCCATCTATTTCCCTTATTTTTAAATCTTTTATGCCCCCCCCCACCCCGCTAGAGCTATACCTTGAGTGCCCTACCATCCATTCTTAATTAGCACATTCGTTTAGATAATATCACCAACTTCAACACCTCTGTGTTCTTTTGTTCTTTTGTCAGTGACATCTTTTGATTATCTGCTCCTATGACTGCTTGCTTGTCCCTGCAACCACACCACCCCCCTCCACTTCTCTCCCCCCACCCAACCACCACCCCCCGTCCCCCCACCTTAAACCAGCTTATATTTCACACCTCTCCTTGGATTCACCCAGTTCTGCTGAAGGGTGATGAGGACTTGAAACATCAACTCTTTTCTTCTTCGCCGATCTGCCAGACCTGCTGAGTTTTTCCAGGTAATTCTGTTTTTGAATGAATACAGAGCCTGATGATGGAAGCCTGAGAATTGGAAGAAATAGTTCTCCATTTGGCCTCATATAAGTTTTCAGGATGAGCGCCCATCACCTGTCACACTCCCCAAAAGCTCCCAATGGAAGAATGCAATTTAGGGTTGCCTCCCACGCCCACACAAGCCTTCAGGTAAAGCCTAGAAGAAGAGTCGGGTAGACAGCAGGAGGAAACGCTGAATGTCCTTTAGAGCTGCAAGACACATTTTTGATCCTATTAGCCTAATAAAAATTTGAAATATAAGTTTACTCTACCTTTTCATGACTGCCGTTAGCTAGGCCACATCCACAGCCAAAAGCCTCATGCCCAAAGCCTAGTCTGTTCCTGACAACCCTATTTCTGGGAAAGGTCCTTAAACAGGCTTTATGCCCCTCATTAGCACCAAGAAGAAGCCTAATGTCTCCTTTGAGCATCTGTTCAGGATGCCTGAAGAATGGGCCAACCCAATTTTGGGTCAAAAGACTTTTTCAGGTGTTTTGGGGTGCATAGTATTAGGCCAAATCTTCCACTCTCCTGGACCCTGTGGAAGTCCTCACATGCCTGACCTATATGGGAATTGCCTTGAGAGTTTCAGCTTTCAGTGGACAATCCCCTTGATTCCCAGGACTCCCTGCGGAAGTTTCTGACTCTGAGTTAGAGTCAGAGACTTTGGCAGTTCCGCAGTACTTAACCTGAATAGTTACCCAGGAAATGTGAGACAGAATGAAAACTTAATCTAACATCCGAATAATGACAGTCAGCATCCCCCTACCCGCAGCCGCCCCCCCCCCCCCCCCCCCCCCCGCCCCCCCCCCCCCCCCCCCACCCCCACTGTCCCCCTGGATCTACCCTGGCTACCCACTATGTGAATTTCAGAAAAAAACTTCTATTCTCCAGGCGGCTGTTTCCCGGATGTGCCCAGAAGATGCGCTGGGGGTCTCCTCGGAAGTCCCCATGCAACGACTGCACAGCAAATGCACGGGGATGCCCTTCTGATGGTGATTACCCTGCATTGGGAAACATCTGACACACTGATTTAAATCGGGGACTTTGGATGGTTCTGGCTCTCTTAACAGAATACTTACCCAGGAAAAGTTAGAACGATTAAAACTACTTCTAACTCCTGGGTAACTGTGCTACCAATCCTCTTCCACACCCACCCCTCCCCCGCAACCCTGACCACCCCCCTAACTGCTCTCCCAATCAACCTGCCCTCCACTGCCCTACTATTATCCCCATCCCGTCCCCCGACAACTCCCCCAAACTCCCATCCCTCTGACCACTCAATCAATCCCAGCCTCCGAACACCCTAAGCCCTCACCCGCTTACCTTCTCCACAGCTTCTCAAAGTTGCTGGTATCTTTAAAATTACCTGGTTTACAGCTTTAAAAAGTGGGCATAGCTTTCACTTGCCCAATGCTGCTGCCTTGCGCTGGATGGACTCGGAGACCAGGCACGCTGCCCATTTCTCAGCGGGCCCACGTTGGAAGTCTGCACAAGAAATGTGAAGTTTCAGATTAAGATAAGTAAAAAGGAGTGGATTGGCATTCCAACTGTGATTGCCTGTCCACGGGATTTTACCCCATAGATGATTTTTAATCGTTCAGGTGATACAAGAACCCAGCTCGGCAAAAATTAGTAATAATTTGCCAGTCACATGATAAAAAGACACATAGGGCAAAAATGTGCGCCAAGCAGGTGGGCGCAAGCTTGGACCCGCTCGAGCGTAAAATGACGTGCGATGGCGTCAGATGAGTGTCCCAATGTGATTGTCCACTAGCGTGATAGTTCGGTCAGCGGGCCCACATAAGAGTCGGCAGCATGCCCGCCAACAATTAACAGGTCTATTAAGGCCATTAAAGTAATAATTGACTGAGATTTTTCGCTGCCCGCCAACCATAAGTTGGCGAAAAGTTGAAAGAGCCTTCAAGCGGCCTTTGGATTTTTTAGGAAACCGCATCCACGGGTGGGACCAGGTTTCCAACAGTAATTAAAAGCTTTTAAATTTCATTCATAACATGTCCCTGCTTGTGTGGCAGAGCCACATAAGGGGACATTTTTTTTTTAAGCAGTGGTAAATTTTTTATTTTTGTGTTTTTAAGCCTTCAGCTCCCTGAGGCAGCTCTGTGCCTTGGGAAGCTTTCATTATATGTGCCCCTGCTCATGTACAGACCTCCACGCTCTCCCTCCTCCCCCCCACCCGCACCCCCCCGCCCCCACCACCCCGTCCCGGCAGCGCTGAGTACCGCAGCGCTCGTTTTACGCCGGGCGGGCCATTAATTGGCCAGCCAGCATGAAATCGATGTCGGGGCCTGATTGGGGATGGCAGGTCGGCTTTGCAACCATCCCCGGGCCCGTCTGCCATGCCTGCCGGGTGAGGTAAAAATCCTGGCGGCAGTGTAAAAGATAAATGACTGCAAGAAGACAGTTAACAGAGGGAGGTAAATCCCCAGAGCATCAGCAAAAACATGAGCTTCCAAAAGGAAAGCTCAAATGGGAAAACCTTAATACAGTTATGGAAAAGAAAACGTGAGCTGTTACACCGAAAAAATCCTGTAGATTCAATGCACTAGCATACTCTTGGGACTCGGAAGACATTCCGAATCCACTTGAATTTTTCATTCTCACACAGGATCTCATCCAAAAAAAACCTTGTTCATGCTTCGGCACTAACATTATCCAGAAACATTTATTATTCTTTCTAGAATCCCTGATTTATCATCACCTTGTCACCAATGGGCTATCGGGCTGTATCACTGTGGCTGCGACATCTCCTTGCTACTGTATTCACTGGCAGGCCTAGTGTGCATCCAACTAGATGGCCTAATTGTGCAGGCTGTGGGTACGAGAAGTGCCGCTCGCAGAAATCAAGCACCAGGGGCTGGTGTTTTTGTGAATTCTGTCTCAATTGAGCGGGCACTAGGCACCAATGTTTGCCCACACTCCAACACTTGCTTGTGAGCGTGAATAGTTCCGATCAACATTAATGCACGCACCCATTTGAACATGAATTCTGTTGTTTGGTAAGTAGCAATTAATGGGGGAATGTTCATATTTATCCAAATTTACTTTCACATTGAACAACATTTTCCTAGGCGCATGGAGATGGCTTTAGAGGTGGGCGGTGGGTGGGGGCGTGGAAAGTTGGACCAAGGTGCACCTGTTCCGCTTTTTGATGTGTTCCCAACTCAGGAGATTTTCCTGGAGGCGAGCTCCCTGCAGCAGTGGTCCCTGCTGGGGAGCCATTGCAGGCATTCAAAAGGGCAATTAGCCTTTAACTGTGCATAGCAATGCAATTTTACAGAAGATGTGCGGACCCCAGCAGCAAATTGGAGGCAAACTCCTGGCAGGAGACCAGAGGAACGTTTTGGTTGCTGTCCATGCTGCTGCCATGGAGCTGCAAGGCTGAGACAGGCAGAGCCGTGCCCAGAAGCACACCTGTGGAGGGCTTCCTCCTCTATGTTGGTTCAAACAGATCTGGGCCTTCATTTTTCTGAAGCCGTTTGACAGCCTCTCCATTTTGATACACCTTCACACTTTCCATCTGCATCATCTGTAGCACCCGCCTCTCCCAGTGGGGCTGCCAGCTGTGCCAGTCCTGCAGGCCCTCCGTGTTGGGCCTCCTGTGTCCATGTCCCACTCGTCATCCTTAATTAGGTGGCGAATGTGGAGCTGGCCTATTAATTGGCTGTTTCCGGTAGGGCCCACCTCCAACATGAGCAGGGCTAGGACCCACAAATGGTTCCCATGCCTCAAAGTGGAGAAGGTTCTGCTCGCTGTGTTAATTTGTTCCTGTTGAAGCTGGTGTTAAGGCACCAGAGGAAGTCAAAGTTCCGCACTGGTGAACAAACTAACAGATAATGACAAAAAGAGATGTTTTCCAGTGAAGTCTGCAACACAGATGATAAATTAAATATGTTAATGGAAACAGTGGTCCAAGACTGCAGGAGCTGAATTTTCAGGATTTGATGCCTTGTGAGTACCAGCTGCTTCGAGCACAGTGCAAAGCATCGTGCACAGAGACCATGGTCCTGATCTTGCAATTCAAATAACAGGGAATGCCGAGACGTTGGCCACTATTGAAGGCCGCAATCCCAAATTCCGGGGATCCTAGTTACGCTCAAATCTGGAAGCAGTGGTGTGCCTGAATGGCCCATGCTGATGTTTCTGCTGGCATTCAGGAACTTGGGCTAATTGCCCAGCAATTACATTTCTTTTTACCTTTACAGTTTCAGCGCTGCTCCTAGATGGCACAGATCCTGCTCAGGAGCAAATCCCTTTAAACCAAGAGTGTTAAAACACTTCTGCTGAGATTCCCCACCATCACCTGCCTCCACCCTGGCACCCCTGGTTACCTTCCCCTATCCTCAACTGCAATACCCTTATTCCTCTCCACACAGCTCCTTTGTACCACCAGTGTTGGAAACCACTTGGAAGAGAATAACACTCCAAGCGCTATTTCCAATATCAGTGACACCCAGGAGCAGGCGTTGCTGGGGGGGTTGGGTGGGGGCATGTTTTTAGTTCATGATGCTAAAAAAGAGGGTCTGGCTTCACCAGCAATGTGCCGAGCTGCCAGGTCTTTGCACCAACTTCACTACTGGACCTATGCTGTAGCCAAGAGAGCACATTCCTGCTGCAGCCTACAAAAAAGGAAAGGTCGTATTTCTTCACGTATTCAGTGGTGAACACCTCTGCTTCACCACTGACTGAAAGATCTAGGCCACTGGCTCAACAGGAAATTATCCTAGATCTGTATCAGTTCCCAGAACCAGAACTGGAAGCACAAAGTAATGTCCAGACACCACCTTTTGCACTTCTTTCCAAATGTAATGAGTTTAAATCCCACTTGATTATCCCACACACCTGATGGGCCCTCCTGTCCTTGGCGGTGCATGTTGTGCGGCTGGATCTTTGCTCTTGGGTTCACCCATAAGTTGGCCCTTTACTGCCCAGCACCTAATTGATTTACAATAAGCCCATAATATCTTCATTACCAATATTTCTGCATACTAATTAGCTCATGTTCCCTCATGTGATCCTCCTGGAGTTCACAATATCGCTGCTTTATATGAACCTTCAAACACTAAATGGATAAGTGGGCAGAAATAAGGAACATACAATAGTTTTACAGTGGCTATTGGATTTGATGGCATTTGTTTGAAATTGCAATTTTAATCTGTCAAGACAAAATGTCTATTCTAGGTGTGCATTCCTATGTTGAAGAGTCATAACCTTGCTGCATAACCACGATCTAACTCTTTCGAGTACAAACACATTTCCATCTGTTTCAGATGAAATTACATTGTTTCATAGTTTGCCATTGGGAGATTTGAACTCTTGATAATCTTTTAAATGAAAACCAAATCAACAAAATTGGGATAAATCAAACACAGCCCCTAATTTAGGTCAGCTGTAAAACCAAGGACAAAGTTTAAAGGAACCTTACAAACTTTAAATCAAAATGTGATTAAAGGGGTCAACAAAACACCCCAGTCCCCGCGGTGCCCACCGAGCACGGAAGGCCTCGAGAGTGCCAGCAGACACCGCGTGCTCCCTCTCCAGGGACATCCGGCAGCGAACGTTGCCGCGGAAGAGGGACAAACAATCGGGCGGGACTCCCCCGTCGATCGCCTGCTGCCTGGACCTGTTAATGGCCAACTTGGCCAGGCCCAGGAGCAGGTTCACGAGGAGGTCCTCCTCCTTCCCGACCCCCTTCCGCACCGGGTGCCCATAGATCAGGAGCGTGGGGCTGAAGTGCAAACAAAACATCAATAAAATGTTTTTCAAATAACTAAAAAGGGAGTGCAGCCTACAACACCCTATGTATACATGGTCCACGGACTCCACAAGACCGCAAAAAGGGCACGTGTCCTGAGAGTCCGTGAACCTATGCATCCTCTTATTATAAGGGACTGCTGCATGCAACACCCTCCAACCCAGGTCCCCGATAGAAAGGGGGAGGACACCTCCGTAGAGGGCCTCCCATCGGGGGCCTCCGCCGCCGGACGGCAACAAGGCACGCCAGGGCGTGTCCGGTCGACGGATAAGAGCGAGAAAATGGAAGGTGTGCAGCAGCAGTCCGTACAAAAAGCACCTCTTTGCCGTGCCAAAAGGCATGGAGGGCATGTCCCCGAGGCGGCTCATATTGCGGGGCACCAGCACCCGAAGGAGGGTTCGGGACTTGGGGCCAATGTGGAATTCCGTCCGAACAGGGGAACGTTCCGACGGAAGACCACCGCGCACCTGGGCCACCTCAAGACCCAAAATAACGTCGGGTCCGAGCACGACCGTTCTCAGGTCTTGGATGGCATCGGCTGCGACCTGGACACTCACAGACGCACGTCGCGCCAACTCCTGCGGGAGCATCCAGCCCAGTCCTCCGCCACCCAGCACGTCCCCGATCCTGGTCACCCCTGCGGCCACAGCCCTCCTCTCCGCCAACCACTGAAAAGGACGGAGGGGCGGATTCCTGAGCAGCGGCTCTCTGACGATAGCCGCTACTCCTGACGGGGGAGAGCTGCGTCGCGAGGCGACCACTTTCCAGACTTTGATCAGGTCCTGGTAAAAGACGGGCAACGCCTGCAAGGAGGTACCGAGGCCCAGCTGTCCTATAAACGTCATAATTCAGGCCGTGCACCTGACGGAAGAAATACGTCATCAGGGCACACCATCTAGGAGGAGGCTCGACGTAGAGGTATCGCTGCAGGGTCTGAAGGCGGAAAGTCGCCACCTGTGTGCGTAGGCACACTAGCGCCTGACCACCCTCCCTAAGCGGGAGACTCAGAACCTCGGCAGCGACCCAGTGCAATCTTTTGTCCCAGAAGAAGTCGACTAACAATCTCTGGATTCTTGTGACAAAGTCCGGGGGAGGGGTCAAAGTGACCAGCCGATACCACAACATGGCGGCGATCAGCTGGTTTATGACCAGAACTCGACCCCGGTAAGATAGCACTCGGAGCAGTCCTGTCCAGCGCCGCAGGCGAGCGGTGACATTCGTCTCCAGTTCCTGCCAGTTTGCCGGCCAGGATTCCTCAGCGGGGCAGAGATGGACCCCCAGGTAGAGGAGGCTGGTCCTGCTCCAGGTGAAAGGCCTGAGCTCCTCGGGTAGGGGATCCATCTGCCACTGACCGACCAGGAGTCCAGAACATTTACCCCAGTTGATCCTGGCAGAAGAAGCGGCAGAGTAGACCTCCTGGCACTTGCGCATCCTCCGCAGGTCAGCCGGGTCACTAAACATAAGGAGCACGTCATCGGCGTAAGCCGAAAGGACCACCCCGATGCCCGGCCCGCGCAGAACCAATCCCGACAACCTCCTCCGCAAGAGGCGCTGGAAAGGCTCCATGCAAGTAGAATACAACTGGCCAGACAGGGGGCAGCCCTGACGTACCCCTCTCCCAAAGCGAAGGGGCGCCGTCAGGGACCCGTTAACCTTCACTAGACACTCCGCGGCGGTGTACAGAAGTCGGATCCAGGCGACAAAATGCGTCCCGAACCCGAAAGCTCGCAGAGTTCCGAGTAAGTATTCGTGATCCACCCTGTCGAACGCCTTCTCCTGATCGAGAGACAGGAAGGCGCTCGACAGACCAGCCCTCTGGGAATGGTGGATGATGTCCCGGACCAGATGGATGTTATCATAAATGGTTCGGTCCGGGACGGTGTAGGACTGGTCAGGGTGGATCATGTCGTCCAGCACGGTGCCGAGCCGAGAAGACATGGCTCAGGCGAAGATTTTGTAGTCCGTGCTGAGGAGGGAGACCGGGCGCCAGTTTTTAAGAAGGCGGAGATCCCCCTTCTTCAGCAGCAGGGCAATCATGGCCCTGCGCCACGAAAGGGGCATCTCCCCGGTAGCAATGCTCTCCCCCAGGACCCCCGCGAAGTCGCTCCCCAAGACGTCCCAGAACGCCCTGACGAACTCCACGGTCAGCCCGTCTAGTCCCGGGGTTTTGCCCCTAGAAAGACCGTCGAGTGCGCCGGTCAGCTCCCCCAGACTTATAGGGGAGTCGAGCTTTCCGGCGCACTCCGGGCCGACCTGCGGCAGGTCCTCCCACAAAACTCTGCAAGCTTCCTCACTGGACGGATCCGGAGAGAACAGGGCAGTGTAGTAATCTCGGGCAATGGCCCTGATGCCCTCCGGATCCGAGACAAGGGATCCGTCGTCGGCCAGCAGCGTAAAGAGCTGCTTACGGACCCCGTGCCTTTTTTCCAGCGAGTAGAAGAAGGGGGAGCCGCGGTCCATCTCCTTGAGGAACCGGATCCGCGACCTCACGAACGCGCCCCGAGACCCGACCAGTTGCAGGTCCCGCAGCGCGCCCTTCTTCTCATCATACACCGACCGCAGGGCCGGGTCTGCGTCGGGCTGACGGAGACGCGCCTCCAGGTCGAGCACCTCCTTCTCCAACTCCTCGACCCTGGAATTGCGTCTCTTTGTCGACCCCTTCGCGTACTCTTGACAGAAAACTCGGACGTGAGTCTTGCCCACGTCCCACCATAGCCTCAAGGAGGGGAAGCCTCCCCGCTTCCTTCTTCAGCCGGCCCAGAAGCGACGGAATGAGTCCAGGAACCACTGGTCTTCCAACAACAGGTTATTAAAATGCCAGTACGCGGACCCCGTCCGAGCGCAGAACGAAGTGAGCTCCGCCCACACCAGACGGTGGTCCGTGCACGGAACCTGCTGTATAGAAGCAGCCGGAACGCAGGACACGTACGCCTTCGAAACGTAACGGCGGTCGAGACTGGACGCTCTGACTCCAGGTGACACAAAGGTGAACACGCTGGAGTCAGGATGGAGATTTTGCCAGACGTCCACTAAGTCGAAGGACCTGACCAGGTCCCGCAACTTACTCACACCTCGCGTGCAGTGCGGGGTTCCGTGACGGTCCCGGACCCCGAGGGTGCAATTGAAATCCCCCCCGAGGACGATGCACTCGCCAGCGTCGATGGAGCCGAGATGAGTGGACACTTCTTCAAAGAAGCTCGCTTGCTGCTACGTGCCCAGGGGAGCGTACACATTCACAAAGTGAAGCACCGCCCCCCACCGATGCACAGTCAGGTGCAGCAACCGGCCTGGCACCGGCTCCTTGACCCCCAAGATCTTCGGCTGAAAATGTGGGGCCAACAAGATAGCCACCCCGCCCAAATTGGAGGCCAGTTGACTCATGTAGACCCCCCCTCGCCACTCCAAGAGCCACGTGGCTTCGTCTCCTGGAACGGTATGGGTTTCTTGCAGGAAGCACAACGCATACTTCCCGTCCCTGAGGACCGAGAAGTTCTGGAACCTGTGCTGTGCGTCCCTGCTGCCGCGGATGTTGAGGCTGGCTATAGTCGTCTTCATTGTCAAAGGTACATCAAACCTTCACCTTAAGTCATTAAAAAGAAGAAGAGGACCTTTTAGTCCTTCCTCTCCTTCAGGAGCCCAGCGAGAAACGTTTGGACCCTCCGCCGCGCTTTCCTATCCAACTCGGGAGACTTGAGAGCCTCGCGAGTGGACCAGAACACCAGCGGAAAAGAATGCCACCGGTCCAAGGCCAACTGAACCCTGTCTCGGCGACCGCGATGACTCGCCAAAAAGTCCTGGAGTTCCCTTGGGGAGATGAGGGGGGAGTCAGTGGAGAGCACCAGGGGATCCACTGCCTCGCTTGAGAGCGACTCAGCGTAATCTCCAGCGCTCACCACGGACACCCCGTCCTCCTCCAGGTCGTCGCCTCCAGCTTCTGACCCCCCCCCCCGCATTGAGTACGGGGACTGATTCGGAGCTGCCAGCTGGCCCCACCTGTACCTCGATCCCACCCCCAGGATCAAGGCCAGAGGGGTCCTCTCTGGTGTCCTCTAAAGGTTTTGGGTCAGAGAGCAGCGGCAGTTCTGAAGCCCGCTCTCCTCACGGCACCGGGTCGTCCGGGGAGCTCAGGACAAGCTCCTGACCTAAAACTAGGACGCCCGGTGCTAAGGTTTGGGAGGGAGCGGGAAGGCCCTCCTTTTCGCCGCCACCCAATGACCCGTTAACATTTTTTAAATTTTGAAAGCTACAGTCCCCCGACGAGCCAGAAGGTACCTCGGGGGTATCGAGGTTTCCTGAGTCGGGCACCACCTCAAGGGAGGTGCCCTCAGTGACCCCTGAGGGGCCCTGATCAGGGGACTGCAGCAGGTTGACGGGGGTAACAGTGGTGGGAGTAGGTGCAGGGGTTTTGGGTTCCCCCAGAGGACAGTGCGAGATTTTACTTGGTGGAGACGCCACCACCTCTTCATCGGGGGAAGGGACACACCCAACTTCTTCAGTTTGGGCATCACCCACTTCCTCCTCCGAAGCGTGACGTCTCTTCCGGGTCAGGCTGGGGGCTAGGGAGACCTCCATTTCCGAGGCCCCCTCCTCCTTGTCCAGCCCTCCCGGACACTCCACCCTCTGGGTTTTGGATGTTTGATTCTCCGGCTCGGTGTCCCAAGTCTTTTCTCCGCCGACCCCGGGAGCACGCGCAGGGACGACGCCGGGCCCAGCACTCGGCGCCTTAGCGCCCACGGACCCGGGAGCACACGCGGACACGACGCCGGGGCCGGATGATGTTTTTTCCCCCGAGCCGGTGCTTGCAGGTGTTTGGGGGTTTTGGGGCGTTTCAGGGGCCGCCTCCAGGTTGCGGGTCTTCCTCCGCGCCTTCTTACGGCGCGGGGGCTCTCCCCCCGCCTCACCGGCAGCCGAGATGGCAGTGGCCGCCGGGAGATGGAGTGGTGGCGGGGGGAGGAGGGGCGGTGACGGAAGAAATACGTCATCAGGGCACACCATCTAGGAGGAGGCTCGACGTAGAGGTATCGCTGCTGGGTCTGAAGGCGGAAAGTCGCCACCTGTGTGTGTAGGCACACTAGCGCCTGACCACCCTCCCTAAGCGGGAGACTCAGAACCTCGGCAGCGACCCAGTGCAATCTTTTGTCCCAGAAGAAGTCGACTAACAATCTCTGGATTCTTGTGACAAAGTCCGGGGGAGGGGTCAAAGTGACCAGCCGATACAACAACATGGCGGCGATCAGTTTGTTTATGACCATAACTCGACCTCGGTAAGATAGCACTCGGAGCAGTCCTGTCCAGCGCCGCAGGCGAGCGGTGACTTTCGTCTCCAGTTCCTGCCAGTTTGCCGGCCAGGATTCCTCAGCGGGGCAGAGATGGACCCCCAGGTAGAGGAGGCTGGTCCTGCTCTAGGTGAAAGGCCTGAGCTCCTCGGGTAGGGGGTCCATCTGCCACTGACCGACCAGGAGTCCAGAACATTTACCCCAGTTGATCCTGGCAGAAGAAGCGGCAGAGTAGACCTCCTGGCACTCGCGCATCCTCCGCAGGTCAGCCGGGTCACTAAACATAAGGAGCACGTCATCGGCGTAAGCCGAAAGGACCACCCCGATGCCCGGCCCGCGCAGAACCAATCCCGACAACCTCCTCCGCAAGAGGCGCAGGAAAGGCTCCACGCAAATAGAATACAACTGGCCAGACAGGGGGCAGCCCTGACGTACCCCTCTCCCAAAGCGAAGGGGCGCCGTCAGGGACCCGTTAACCTTCACTAGACACTCCGCGGCGGTGTACAGAAGTCGGATCCAGGCGACAAAATGTGTCCCGAACCCGAAAGCTCGCAGAGTTCCGAGTAAGTATTAAAAATATTTGTTCAATGTCTCTTCCATTTCATAGTTTTGCTATTGGGAGATTTGAACTCTTGATAATCTTTTAAATGAAAACCAAATCAACAAAATTGGGATAAATCAGGCACAGCCCCTAATTCAGGTCAGCTGTAAAACCAAGAACAAAGTTTAAAGGAAACTTAGAAACTTTAAATCAAAATGTGATTAAAGGGGTTAACAAAACACCCCAGTCCCCGCGGTGCCCACCGAGCACGGAAGGCCTCGAGAGTGCCAGCAGACACTGCGTGCTCCTTCTCCAGGGACATCCGGCAGCGAACGTAGCCAAAAATATTTGTTCAATGTCTCTTCCATTTCATAGTTTCGCTATTGGGAGATTTGAACTCTTGATCTTGGGGTTACAAACCCAGTACCTTAATCATTTGGCTATTTATGCCAAGCCATAACCATGATGTACTCTTGCAAGTTGATACTCCCTATTAACAATGGTCCAGACTCTTCAGGCTCCCTTAATTGACTCATGTGAGAAATCTTGTGGGGAGATCTTGGCTCAATTGCTTGCTCTCATGTCCATTATTGTCATATCATGCAACCGCCATGAAGGTAGAAGGCAAACTGAATGGATCTTGGGGCTGAATTTTCCCCCCCGTTGGGGGGGTTATGCGGGGGCAGGCGGGAGTGAGTGCAAACCTGATCGGCACTCCCGATTGGGTCAGCGCCGCCATTTTACATGCACGCGAAAGAGTACAGAAATCTCCCTGAGGCACCTCTGTGCTTCAGGGAGATCAGTTTAAGGTTTTAAAATTTAAACAAAGGGAAAAAAAAACTTTTAAAACATGCCCCCTTATGTGACAGTGTCACATGAGCTGGGACATGTCAATGAATTTTTTAAATAATTTTAGTTGAATTTTAAAACATTTAATGAAACCTCATCTCACCCATGGATGAGGTTTCATGAGAAATGCAAAGGCTGCCTGGCCTATTCACCCATCCACCACCTCATTTCCCGTCCCCGCTCGCCGACCGGAAAATCTTTCCCTTGATCTTTCTCTGTCTAACAATTCCTGAGCTTCAAATACACCAGCTGATGCACTCCTCTACCTCATTCCTCCCTTGTACTCAAAACCATTTCTTCCTACAATCCAAAATCCATGCCTGGTGGCATCTGATCACAACATCTTGACCAAGCTCATCTCCGCTCCAACTCTTAGTGGCACTGGTGGTGTTGGCGTTGGTTATTTGTATGGCTGGGGAGGCAGTTATAATTCGACGTTGAGGTTAACAATGCGTCCAATGGCTTCAGCTGATGCAATCTGAATTGTTGTGATGCCACCGGGAATGGATCTCTTGGGGCGATAGTTCAGTATGGGGGCGATGGTCTGACTTTGATGGCCACAGTCAAAATTTCCCATGGTCCACTTGTGGAGCAAGTCGTCACACCTGTTGAAGTATATTATCCAACCTGAAAACTTGCAGAGTAATGCTGCCAAGAAGGTGACCGAACTCTGGTCACTGGGTTCCTGGTCCAAGCAGTAAAAAGCCACTGGAAAATGGTGTTGTGTACTGAAAAGAGAGAACTTACATTTCTCTAATACTTAATCTGTGTTTCTCAGGCACCTCCTGGGCAATGAATTACTGCAATGTGGGCAAGCAAGATGGCCAATTTGCACATATGGTCCCAAAAAACAGCACATGAATGTGAATGACCAGTTTATCTGTCTGTGGTAAGTGCTAGTTAAAGAAGGAATATTTCACAAGATACTGGTGAGAGTCCGTGAGGGAGCATTAACTGGTAAAATTTACATCCGAGTCCACAAATAAGCATTTCCAAATTAGAGAAAACAGCGGGTGTTACTTTCTGGAACTTTTTTTCCCAGATATGTGCAACACAGCTGATTGATCATTCATCTGTGCCAGTCCACTTTTGCCTTATCAATAATTAAGTTAATTTTATAAAGCTGAAACGTGTTAATTACATGGGCTATTATCTTGATTTATCTAGCTTCCATCGCCAAACATAGAATAATGAGGATGTATGTTTGAATTATTGATGTAACTGTGTGAATATTAAAATGATAGTGGAGGCAATATTTCACAATAGTATCATTTTAATTGTTAAAATCACATTAAATTATGAGTTTGATGTTAAATTCTTTGGCACAGTGTCTATCATCTGGAGGAAAGAGTTCTCAGAGGGCATATTGATTGCAAACTCCTCCAGCGTTGCCCTGGAATCCCCAGAAATGAATGTCTAGTCTCAAAGACATTTCTGTGAGCAACCTAAGAGAAAAATTACAAAAAAAAAATTGTGATTTATTTAAATATTGCTTTGGGCACTTGTTTATTGATGTCAAAACTATCTGACGTGGGAAGAAAAAGCTGCTTGGCAAATGGTCAAGAATCACCCAATCAGATGGTCAAGAATCGATTTGCATTCCAGTTGGCCATGGGAAGGTGGAGCTGGATGACCAACTGTCAGAGTATGGAATGGGGCGATTGAGGGTAGACAGTCCTATGATGACCTCTTGCCTTTATTGGCAAATAAACTGCAATATAGATAAATATGAGGTAGTACATTTTGCTAAGAAGAAAACCAAAGTCACAGACCCTTTGGAAAATAAGTATCTAAATTGGGTCGAGGAACAGAAAGATATGAAGGTATAGATACACAAATCACTAAAAGCAGTAAAGCTGATCAATAAGGCCAATGAAAAAAACAATTGTTTCGCTGCCTCGACTGCATCCCGCCCACTCCCCCTCCCCCCACCTTCCACTAGCCCACCTGGCCAAACTTCCTTTTATGCTCCTCCCTCTCCTCCCCGAACTCACATCTTTCTCTAGTTTCTCCCTTGTGAGCTCACCTTGCCCATGAAACTCCCGTCCTGTTCCTTTGATCCTACCCATTAAACTGCTGATCACCCAACTTCCCCTCCTGGTATCTCATGATAGCTAATATTGTTAATGGTTCTCTCTCTTCAGATGTTGTCCCGCTTTCCTTTAAATCTACCATTGTCACCCCTCCCCTCAAAAAAAAACCCTCTCTCCACTGTCCTTGAAAGCAATCATCCCATCTCCAACCCCCCTTTCCTCTCAAGTTCCTGAACATGCTGGTATCTTTGGCAGAACTCCAAGCAGAACACAGGTTCATTTCAGAAGGGAAAGAACTGAAAAGCAGAGAAATTGTATTCAACTTGTGTGGCCTAACTCAGGTTCTACACTTCAAATACTGTAAACAGTTCTGTTCTCCATTTTATAAAAAAAGGATGTAAAAACCTTGAAGAAGGTGCAAGAAAGATTTCCAAGAGTAATACAGGAACTGGGGGGCATTACCTATCAGAAAAATGGAACAGGATGAGTCTTTTCCTCTCTTTTTTTAAAAAAAGAGAAGATTGAGGGGTGATATGATAGAGGTCTTTAAGGTTGGGAGAGAGTTTGATAGAATAGAGGCAGAGATGGTTCCACTGGCAGAAGAGATCAGGACCAGGGATGATAAAACACAAGATAGTTACTAATAAGTCCCATGGGGAATACAGGAGAAACTTAAAATGTGGAATTTGCTACCACAAGAAATAGTTGAGACGAATAGCATAGATACATTTAAAGGGAAGCTGGATAAGCACACTAGGGAGAAAGGATAGAAAGATATGTTGATAGAATAAGATGAAGAGGGTAGGAGGAGGCATGTGAAGCATAAGCTCTGGCAAGGAGCTGTTGGACCGAATGGCTTGTTTCTCCACTCTAAATGCTATGCACTGTTCAATGACATCTCAGGAGTGTGTCCAAGCAGATCTGGTAGCCCTAAAGAGAGTTATCAGTTGCAAATTGTTAGTTTTGTTTAGAATTAGACTATTGATCTTACAAGTCTCTGCCTGAGAGGACATGGCCACACACACATATACGCGCGTGCATGCGCAGACACACACACAAAAACACACACACACACACACACACACACACACACACACACACACACACACACACACTCTGATTCATGGTGTGCTGACATTACCATCCATTATTTCAGCAGGGAAAATGAGTTGCATTTTGTATGTATGGGATCCCTCACTGGAACACCCGACTAAGGCAATGAACCACCCAGTTAAGATCGCACATATACCTGGAGGTACTGTCACATGACCCCACCCCCACTTTCAACTGCCCCACCCCTACCCTTTACCTTTATTGATCATCTGACATTACCATCCTCGCTACACCAGATCCCCGCTCTAATTTGTAAGCGAACAATCTCTTTGTTACCTGGTTGGCTGATTCTTGACTGTCAAGCAGATTTTCTCTCAATTTCCGATATTTTTTTAAAGAAATCAAAAGTGTTCAAAGAAAATGGCAAAAAAACATTTTTTTTTGAACACTCCTTGGATTTTTTGGCAGGGTTGCAGCAAATATTACCCAGGAGATTAATCTTTAATTCCTGGGGATTCTAGAACAATCCTGGAGGATTGACAACACAACCAAAAATGTGCTTCTTATCCTTTTATTTGGAAGTATAAGGGAACCTGTGTCCTGGACAGCTGAAGCAGATCTTTTAAAGATCAGTAAATGTCTTGTGGATTCTTTTTTTTTCGCATTTCCAGAACAATTTCTATTGCATTTTGTCCCATGAAAGTTTTCTTTGTAGCTGGGAACTCAACTGTTTGGGATTTTTTGGGCAGTCAATATTTTCTTCGAACATCTTTGGTTGCCACAAACAATTAGAAAGCACTGGAGAAAATATTGAGCAGGAACATTCTTTGTCAGGTTGCCGATGCATGTGATGATAAGACTATACCGACACTGCTTCACGAGTAACACTTAAGAAATCCTTTGGCAAGTTCCTGAAGCTGTCAGAAGAGGCTTCTATTCATTGCCTTCATTTCACAAAATAGGCTGTCACAAAGTTCTGTACCATCCCTTGCAGGATGACTGCAGACATTTGTGTGAGAGAAGTACTTTTACAGACACCCATTTAGAATAAGGCTTTCTATGCAGACATTGTAATATTAACATTAGGCAGCTAAAGATTGAAACCTTGTCTAGCTAAGCCTGTCCTTGCAGCATTCTAAGTGGGGAGGCATTCATCCATTCTTGTTATCTTATGTTTTATAGGATGGCTTCAGGGAATGCAGAAGAGTCAGGTACATTGTATGTAATCTTGGATGAGGTAATAAATCAGATGGTTATTGTTATTCTAAGACAAATATAATGATTGTACAATCCAGCTCAAGGGGTCATAGTCTCAGGATAAGGGGTCAGCTATATAGGGCTGAGCTTAAGAGAAATTTCTTGACTCAAAGGGTTGTTAATGTTCAAAATTCTCTATTCCAGCAATCTGTGGGTGCTCAGTTGCTGTGTATATTGAAGACTGAGATCAATAGTTTTTTTGGGGGTTGCAAGAGGATCAAGGGATTTGAGGACAGGTTGGGAAAGTGGAGTTGAAGTAGAAGTTCAACTATTGAATACCGGAGCAGACTAAAGAGGCCTCAGGGCCATGTGATGATCTTTGATCCAGAAGCAGTACAGTGAGGCAAATTTGTAATTTCTTTAAAACGCCTGTGGAATCTGCAGTTGTTTTTAAGAATTTTTGAAAACTTTTAAGAGTTTGCGTCAATTTGAAAGGGATAAATTGTAATTTTCTTGGATAATAAGATATATTGATCCACGTAACCTGGTGACCCTTGACCTGGAAGCAATGACAACAGAAAGGAAGTTAAGATATGGATGCCATGTGGTTGCCAGACAGAGGAGAGCCACAAGTAGGAGAGCTGGAGGGTGAAGGTGATCAGCACAGAGGAGCAGACACACAGAGAAGTTAGACAGAGAATTACATGGGAAGACATCATATTATGGTGGGAAGAAGAAGCAAACCTCTGTCAGCAAGATGACTGTTATCCTATTTGGCAGAAAGGGAGACACAAGCTCCTGTGAGCTGTTTAAAAAGGTCTAAAATCTGGAAACCTTCGTGAATAGCTTAGAGTTGCTAAAGAGCTGGGCTTTTTCAGAAAAGGGACCAAACCATGAAGCCAGGATTTATTGGTTGTAGGTTGAAAAGGGATCCTGGAAAGCTAGACCATCAGGACTGCCGTGTCCCAAGGGGAAGAGGGTTCATAGAAATGTGTCTTGCTGATAATAATCATACCCATGGAAACGTGTTGTCGGTTAGGACCCCTGACCTACCCTGTGAGAATAAAAAATAGCATATTGTGGAAATGTGTAGCTACAGAGTGCCACGTGTCTGTGTGGAGTGATGCAGGTACTTATGGTTGTGTAAGATGTATATTAGTGCATGAACTATTTTATTTTTTATTTGGAGTGGCTGTTATTTCACTTCATTGTATGTATGCTCTGCCTGAAGCCAGGCCCTAGGCTCATTATCTGCTGATGCTTCATCCTGAGATTTGCCTACTAATTCATATTCCATTTACGTTGGATCCGATTTGTGTTAAAGTAAAAGTTGCAAAAAGTGAAATCTTGTTGGTAATTTCTTCATTTGGGGCTCATTCATTTAAGTTGGTTATTTTGGTTCATGGGGATCATAACAGGCCTACTCCTGTTCCAATTTTTTATGATTGTTGGGAGTGCTTTTGGGGGAAGAAGGATGATCAGGATTGAGGTTTTTTTAAGTATTTAAGGAAGATGTAATGTTTTAGATTATTAAAACATTCTCAGATGGAGTTGGACATGTTCAAGGTAAGACAATTCTAGACTGATCATCTGTAAACACCATACGTTTATCAGCTTATATTTCAACAATCTTCACTGTGTCACTGCTGAGTTTTAACTTCTTTTGCATTATTGTTTCTTTTACAACCATAATAAACATATATTCTTCAGCAGAGGGTCCTCTCTAGTGCCTGAGTATCACAGACCAAATCTAATATAAATCACTTACACTCTGCATCAAAGCCAGTGAATGCACACAGTGGCTCATTGGGAGCAGTCTTTCCTCACAGTCAGGTGGTTATGGGCTTAAGTCCTGCTTGAGCCCACTAAAATCTATTTTGATACCGAGGGAGTGCTACACTGTCAAAATTGCTGTCTTTCTGAGAAGGCCTTTTTAAGGAGGACATAAATGTTGCTGTGACACGATTTTGAAGAGGAGCAACAGTATCTCAAAGCTCTTTGCGGGATTTTCCTGTGCAGAAATGATCCCTGTTTTCCTGCATTACATCAGCGATTGCATTTGATGATGTTCTTCTTTGGCTGTAAAGTGCCTAGGGAAACTGTGAGATTGTGAAATGTATTCTAATAATGCAAATCTTTTTAAAGAGTTCTTCCTGTGTAAGTGTAAGTTGTCAATGTATGAAGCCCAAATTTATCAATTGCTGGTGTTTAAACTTCCTACAAATCCCCTCCCAACTGACTTCATCTAATCCCTATCAGCATAATCTATTCCATTGTCCCTCATGTACTTACCTAGCTTCCCATTAAATGTATCAATGCTATTTGCCTCAACTACTCCATGTGGTAGCAAGTTCCACGTTCTCACTACCCTCTGGGCAAGGAAGGTTATCCTAAGTTGCTCACTGGATTTATTAGTGACTAACTTACACATTTATGACCCCTAGCTTTGTATTTTCCCACCAGCAGAAACATTTTCTCTGTTTCTACCTGTCAAACCCCTTCATCATCTTAAAGTTGTCCGCCGCGCATTTCTATAGAAAAGAGCCCCATCCTGTTCTTTGCTAATAATTATTCCCAGTGTTGTTTAAAGGAGCACTGATCTGAAATTAGTCATATTACTGGAACTTTTTGAGAATGGTTTACAGTGCATTACTCTTGTTTTGAATGGAAATTCATTATAATTTTATTTGACACTGCTGTACCATCTCCCAGGAAGCTTAGAGAACTATTGGAATCATCTTGGTTACTCCGTTCTGGCTGTAGGGAGTGCAGCAGTGACAGGGAATGGGGTAAGGACCTCATAGAACTGTAGATGGAACTGAAAGAAATCTACAAAAGAGGAGGTCAGCATGATATCTTTGCAGGACAAGGTGACACTGGTACATGCATATAGAAGTTAAGTACCCAACTGAAACTAGCTTATTCCGGTTTGCTTATATACATAAACAAATGGCCACAAGAGAGTGCTATTTTACGCAGCCTGCCAATGTCCCTACCTTTCTCCGAGGAACCATAGTCCCTGAATTTCCTCTCTGCAGTTCTCTAAAAGACAGTGTAGAAGAAGGCTGTATTTTTCCAGAGTGGCTCCCATAGATTTATTCAGCCTTTTACAGCAAGAGCTGCAACCTACCATCTCGGCTGACAGCGCATTGCCCGTGGCGGTGACAAAAGCAACAGGCCTCAACTGATTTGTCTTGGGCTCCTTCCAGGCTCCAACAAGGGAACATGGGCCTGCACTCCATACTCGCATCTAGTAGATGACTTATACCCTGTTTGCAAAAAAAAAAATCCAACCAATTCATTACTTACCCTTTACCCTATGGCATGCCAGAGGAAGCGCACATTGCAGGCTTCATCCAAATACAGGGTGATATTGACTGGATCCATTAGGGCTGCTGCCAATGAATCTTTGTGAGTTGCAAGCATTAGGAGTTTTGGAGGGAGGTGGGATGTAGCAAGGCTTTGTTCAGAGAGAATAAAATACACTAAAGAAGACACCTTTGCTGTCTGGGAAGGTCATTGAAATGTTGCTGCAGTGCTATGACCAGGCCCTTGGAATAATGCTGGTGCTGAGCCATCTCGTTTCATAGCTGCTGATTGTGTTGCCTCAACGCTCACCTGCCATCCGTAGGGTAGTGGATGTTCTTCCTGGTTCTTCGCTGCTTCATTAGCGCCTCAATAGCATCAACACAGAAATGGGTTACACTTGCAGGAGTCTTTTCAGGAAATAAGAAAAAATATATTTTCTAAACACAATTGAAAAGAAACCTCTGCTTGGACGCCATGGCTCAGGGCCATCAAGCAGTGAAATCTGCTGGAAACTCATATATAGTTTACTGGTGATGTTTAACCGGCCACTCTACTTACTCCAGCAACTATCCCCAACCTCCAATGTTCATTGAAAATGATAAGAGACTGCAAGATATCCAGGAAGGGGGTCACAAAGCAAGGTCTGTAGCACAGAATCATTGTGTGCTTTGGAATTTTTGACCAACTTAGATTGAAAGCATCTATAGAATGTGGTGTGGACTGTCAGTTCCCTAAGTATAGTTTCTGAGCAGTTAAATTTGCTGCAGTCAACAAGGCAGGTCAGAGAAAATCAGAATGATCTTAGCAGCTAGTCCTAGAGGATCAAGTTCGTTTGCTTTTTGATTGCTGTCACCAGCACAGGACATATGGGAGGGTGTTTTGTGGTGGGGGGTGGGGGGTGCTGGTTCTGGGGTCTAGGAGTCAGAGGGGTGGCCGGAGGGTTGGGAGGTGAGGATAAGGGTGATGGGTTGGGCAGTTGTGCAATTAGCCAGGAGTTATACTAGGTATCAATTTGTCGAACATTTCAAGTAAGTACCAGAGAACTGCCCAAAGTCTCTGATTCCAGCTGCATGTTGGAGACATTCACAGAGGGTCCAGGGCAGCAGGCAAGTGCTCATCAGAAGCTGAAACTTCCATAGGGTCCCGATGCGCATTTCAGATGATTTTGAGATTGGAATATTTGGCCCATGGTTTTGAGGCAAAATATTCTGAGCTCCAGTCTTCCATGTTATTTTAAATGAGTTATGGAGCAAGGTAATCACATGTTACATTGACCGCTACTGTATAGACAGCCCTTACGCCATATGTCTTAGTGTAAATTGTACAACGCTCAAGGTTTTAGATGAGGGGTTCAGAGATGAACAATGTGGAAATTGTTGCATGTTACTTTGTCAACTCTGTACAGTGATAAAAGTCATAGGACTAACCAGCTAGCAACTGCCTTCGTCTGATCACATCTGTTTTCTTTTCTTCCCCCCCTTATCTGTCCTACTGTGATGATCAATATAAACTTTCAAAGCAATTTGTCATCAGGAGCAACAAGCCTCAGTTAGCAGTGATTTTTCATGCCTATGGTAACAGTAATTTTAGAGTGATAAACTACCAATACTGAACCCCTGTGTAGAAATGGCCAAATCTCAACAATTGCCTGCTTGTGAGGCTTATTGTAAAACCTGCCAAGTCTTGTCCAATAATTCATCTCTCTCACAAGCTAGTTTGTTCAGAGCCACCTAGTGCCTAATGTTGGCTACGTCGAAATATTGTTAGAGAGAGAGAGGATGACCTAAAGGGATCAAGGACAGACTCTATTTGGCAAGAGCTAAGAAACAATAGAGGAACTATTGCACTACTAGGTGTATTCAACAGGCCACCAACTAGTAGGAAAGATATAGAGGAACAAACTTGAAAGGGAATTACAAAGAAGTGAAAAAACTACAGACTAGTCATAATGAATAATTAATTATATAACATAGACCTGGATTGTGATAGCATAAAGGGCAAAGAAGGGGAAGGGTTTCTGAAGTGTGTTCATGAGAATTTTCTCAATCAGTGTGTTTCCAGTCCAACAAGTAATCCAGAGTAAAATAATTAATGGGGGAAGGCCTATTTTAACAAGGTGAGAACACATCTGGCCAAGGTAGATTGAAATCAAGGATTGGCAGCCAAAATTGTTGTTCAACAGTGGGCGACTTTTAAAGAGGAGATAGTTTGGTACAGTCAGGGTACATTCCCACAAGGGGGAAGGTAGGACAATCAACTCCAGAACTCCCTGGATGATGAAAGAGGTAGAAAATCAGGCAAAAAAGGTGTATATGACTGATGTCAGATTGATAATACAAATGAGAACCAGTCTGAAAATAGAAAGCTCTGAAAGGAAGTGAAAAGATAAATGAAGAACATAGTGAGTTCATGAGAAGACACTGACAGCTGACATAAAAAAGAATCCAAAAGATGTCTTTAGGTATTTAAATAGTAAAAGAGTGATAAAAGGAGGAATGGGACTGATTAGAGATGAAAAAGGGGATTTGTGCATGGAGGCTGGTGACATGGCTGAGTCTGTCTTAGCCAAGGAAGAAGATGCTTCCAAATTCATATGAAAAAGGAGGTGGTTGAGATACAAGGTGGGCTAAAAATTGACAAAGAGGAAATATTAGAAAGGCTGGCTATACTAAAAGTTGATAAGTCACCAAGACCAGATCAGATGCATCCAAGGATACTGAAGGACTGAAAAGGTGGAAATTGTGGAGGCATTGGCCAAATCTTCTGATCCTTCTTACATAGAGGGGTGGTTCCAAAGAACTGGAGAATTGCAAATCCCTTGTTTAAAAAAGGGTGTATAAGCCCAGCAATTACATGCCAGCCAGTTTAATGCAGTTTAATGTTAGTGATGAGAAAACATTTAGAGATGACAATGTGGGACAAAATGAGCAGTCACTTGGACAAATGTAGATTAATTAAAGAAACCCTGCATGGATTTATGAATACAATTTGTGTTTACCTATTTCGATTGAGTTTTTTGAGGTAGCAGCGTGGGTGGATGAGGGCAATACGGTTGATGTGGTATGCACGAACTTCCAAAAGGCACTTGATGAACTGACACATGATAGGCTTGTCAGCAAAAGTAAATCCCATGGAATAAAAGGGACACTGGCAGCAGGGATACAACATCGGCTGAATGACAGGAAACAGTAATAGTGAATGGTTGTTTTACAGACTGGAGGAAAGTAAATGGTGGCATTCTCCAGGGGTCAGTCTTAGGACTCCTGCTTTTCGTGATCCATACTAATGACCTAGACATGTGTGTGCAGTGCACAATTTCAAAACTTGTGATGACACAAAACCTGGAAGAACTGTGAGAAGAAGCATGATAGGTTTCAAGGAGGTATAGACAGGCTGGCAGAATGGGCGGACATGAGGCAGATGAAATTTAAAGCACAGAAGCGTGAAGTGATTCATTTTGGTAGGAAGAATGAGGAGAGGCAGTATAAAACAAAGGGTATAATTCTAAAGGTGATGCAGAAGCTGGGGATATATGTGCACAAATCATCAAAGCTGGAAGGACAGGTGGTGACAGTGATTAATAAGGCATACGGGATGCTGGGCTTTATAAATAGAGAGATAGAGCACTAAAGCACGGAAATTATTGTGAATCTTTATAAAATACAGATAAGGCTCAGCTGGAGTATTGTGTGCACCAATCTTTAGGAAGGATTTGAAGGCATTAGGGAACGATGAAGAAAAGATTCACGAGAACACTTCCAGGGATGAGGGACTTCCTTCACATGGATAGATTGGAGAAGCTGTTTTCCTTGGGGAGGAGGCAGTTGAGAGGAGATTTGACTGGAGTCTGGACATGGTCGGTAAAGAGAAAAACTGTTCCTATTGGTGGAAGGATCGAGAACCTGAGAATGATGGTTTAAGATGAAGGATAAAAGATCCAAAGTTGATATGAGGAAAAATTTCTTTACGCAGTGAGTGGTTGGGATCTGGATTCACTGCCCGGGAGTCTGGTGAAGGCTGATTAAATCATGGCCTTCAAAAAGAATCAATTTACTATCAGAAGAGAAAATAATCTGCAGGGCTATAGGGAGAAGTCCAGGGAGTGGGATTAGCTAAGTTGCTCTTACAGAGAGATGGTATGGACATGGCTGACTGAATGGCCTGCTTTTGAGCTGTAACCATTCTATAATTCTGCACTGATCATATGGTAGCCAACTTGCCAGTTAAGTTATATTTGGATGAGGATTTCTACAAATGAAGGGATGGAATTCATCAATCTGTACATGTTTGCACTGCAACCATTTTAATTATTCATTCAGCAACACAAAAGAAGCAGAAAATGCTTAACAAAACCGTTCCACACAAAATGAACTGGTTTCTAAGTGGATGTACTAGACTTGTGTGCATAATTTCAGAAGCTTACTAAATAGAATTAGGATTTTGCATGGCTGAATCATGCACTTATTCCAGTACTGTGCTCTGGAAGTTTCATATCTTATTTATGGTCAGACCCACAGACAATGCCTATTCCTGAACATTTAAAGGCCCTGCCTCTGGAGGAATATTTTCTGGTGTTTTTGATGTGTTAAGACAATGAGCATGATATGATGATTCCTACAGTGTGTTACTTCTACCAAAATCATTAAATGATCCTAAAAAATGTCTCATTTTCTTGTAGAACCATAATCATTAGAGGAAATCTTGCAATTATGTATGCATGTTATGAAGCCGCATAAGTAGATTCCCTTGTCCTCTCAATGGGAAGCCGTGCTTGAAAGAAGTATAGAACAGACAATGAGCATTTGTCCCGCAGTCAGTATTTCCTTTGAATGCGCAGTGGAAACATTGGTCATTTTATCCCACAGTGATTAGTAGGAAGTCTTCCCCTTTGTGATTAGATTTTACTAACATGTGGTGACCAAAGGGAATCTCCCACAGTGTTTTGGTATTACTAACACTCAGGGGTCTAACCTAGGATAGGTGAGAGATGAAGGGTCAGGGCCTTCTGGTGCATCCCTTCCATTAGTTTGGTTGGAAAGGCCAGCAGTTAGGTTGGCAGTGGCTACACGATGGCCAATAAAAGGTGTGCCATTCATAGGGAGGGCACACATCAACAGAGTCGAGGTGAGATGACCTCCCCCTGACCACATATAATCTGGCAGGATCAGAAGCAAAGATCACAGGTGGTGCTAACACCTGTGTCAATTTGTTGCCCTGTGAATCGTTGAGGTTAAAAGCCAGTTTTTAAGTAGAGTTAATTCATTAACCTTGGGATTGGAGTCAGCTGTTCTTGTTTGGCAAGGGTTTTGTAATGACTTGAGCAGACGGGTTTCAACAAGAAACAGATAAACCTTATCACAGAGAGCTTTCAGGTGCTACATATACAATCAGGACCCTTGTCAGGAAGCCCCATCCCCTGGATTGCCAGCGTTCAGGGCTCATTGGTCGGAGCCTCCAAAAACATCATGTGACCCCCGATAGACGGTAGGAGAGGCTATACCTTCAGTTACTACATTTCTACCCCTTTAGTTTTTTTGTACAGTTTCTATTTGCTGGGAACATTTGACCATCCAACAATATACACATATAAAACAAAAACAGAATTACCTGGAAAAACTCAGCAGGTCTGGCAGCATCGGTGGAGAAGAAAAGAATTGACTTTTCGAGTCCTCGTGACCCTGTCATGAGGACTCGAAATGTCCACTCTTTTCTTCTCTGCCGATGCTGCCAGACCTGCTGAGTTTTTCCAGGTAATTCTGTTTTTGTTTTGGATTTCCAGCATCCGCAGTTTTTTGTTTTTATCTTAATATATACATATATACAATATCAGGTGATTAAAGATTAAGCCTCTGAGGTGCTCTTCTTAGACAGCTAGGGTGGCATAGCTCTACCACTTGAGGTTCCTCGACAGGATCGACATGGTCAAGAACTGCAGCACGAGATACATCATTAGAAATTGGCACTTCTGGATTTGGCAACTCTACAAAGACATCGGGCATGTCTATTCTAGGTCAATCTGTCACCTCAGAAATTGATGGCTCGACGTTGCTCACAGGTGGAATAGTTGGTTGTTGGAATGTCTCTCTATCACAAATATGGTCCATGTGGTTATGAACAATTCTATCTTCCACTTTCACCTGGAACGATAAGGGACCAGTCTCTGAGTCAACGGTTCCAGGAACCCAACGAGGTCCACTTCCGAAATTTTGCATGAATACCGTGTCACTTACACTGTGTGAGTTTTGCCATGTAAAGACTGTACCGTTATCAGAAACAATGATTTCAGATACGTCATGTATGCTAACAGTGACACAGCTTCTTGATAGTTGCGCTTGATGTTGGCAATTTGACTTTGTATATCCATCCATTTAGAATATGCACTTACAATCAACAAAAAGATGATATCTAAGAATGGTCCTCCTTAATCGATATGTAGTCTAACCTCGGGTCGACCAGGCCACTCCCACGGATGCAGGGGAACTGAAACAAGCAACTTCTGTTGTTGCTAACAATGGAGACACTGCTTGACTATGCTTTCAATTTCATTGTCAGTGCCTGGCCACCAGACATAACTTCGCGCAAGCATTTCCATCTTCGATACATCTGGATGTGCACTGTGAAGCTCTGTCAATAGTGGGTCTCTTCCTTGTGAAGGGATGACAACTCTTAGCCCCCACAACAAAATTCCATCTTGACAACTTAACTCTGTGTTTCTGGAAAGGAATAGTCTGGAATCTTCAGGTACAGGCAAATTTGACCACCCTTGCAAAACAAGTCTCTGACTTATGACAAAATTGGATCTCTGTTCATCTAATTTCTAATTTGCTTCACACACACAGTCAAAGAATCGAAGAAATTCAGTACCAGCACAGCTTCTTGTGGCACTGGAGCATGTACAATGCTATCTGGTAATGGGAGAAGACTGAGTACGTCCGCATTTGCAATATGTAAGCCAGGACAACACATAAAGGTATACTCATACGCAGATAATATCAGAGCCCAATGTTGTGTTCTTGCTGATGCTATTAGTGGAATGGCTTTATCCTCACTGAATAAACCCATTAGTGGTTTATGGTCCGACACAATGATGAAATGTCGCCCATGTAGGTACTGGTGGAATTTCTTCACTCCAAATATCACTGCTAAGCCTTCCTTTTCTAGTTGGGATTCACCCTTCTTGGTTGTGGAGAGGGTTTTCGAGACATAGCCTTTCTGATCCATCTTCCATCTATGTGATAACATGGCTCCTAAGCCACAACAAGAGACATCACATGTTAACACCAACTCTTTCGATGGGTTGTAGTGTACCAATAAACAAAACAAATGCAGCAGCTTCTTTACTTTCACAAAGGTTCATCCCTGTTGCGTATTCTATGACCAATAATGATTTTTTTTCAGCAAGTGTAATGGTGCCAACACAGTTGATAAGTTTAGCAAGAAGCGGCTACAGTAGCTGATCATATCCAGGGAGGACTTAAGTTCCATTACGTCAGATGGTGAGGGTGCATCTTTTATTGCCCGAATTTTCAGTTCTATCAGATGCAAACCCATGGTCACCCCTGTGACCCAAGTAAATAACTTCTAGCGCTTGAAATATGCATTTTTCTTTCTTTTAATCATATGCTTGCTCCCATGAACCTTCTTAACACGTCCTCCAAGATTGGCCAAGTCTTCAGTCTCAGTTGACCCTGTGATCAGAACATCATCTAGTTATACTACCACTCGGGGAAGTCCTTGCAAAAGGCACTGTATTGTTCTTTGGAAGATTGCAAATGCAGACGATGCTCCAAAGGGTAGGCAAGTGTATTGATACAGACCCTTGTGTGTGTTAATAGTCACATTTTTTCTCGGTATACTATCCAGTTCTAATTGTTAGTGGGCGACTCATATCCAATGTTGTGTAGGACTTGCCTCCAGCCAGCTTTGCAAATAAGTCGTCTATCCTTGGAATGGAGCATTTAACAGGTTTTGCTGCCTTATTTACAGTTAATTTATAGTCCCCACAAATGCATATAGTTTGGTCAGGCTTACCCACTGGAACTATGGGTGCTGCCCACTCCGAGAATTGGACAGGTAGGATGATGCCCAGTTTTTCTAATCGGCACATTTTTCTAATCCACCTTTTCTTTCAACGCATAAGGCACAGGTCTGGCCTTTTCATGTTTCTAACAGTGTACATTTCCTCTCGCTTGAGGATCCACTTTATTTTTGCTTGCAAGCCTTTTAACCTCCCTAATTCACCCCGAAATACACTATCGCATATCCTTAACAGTTCAGGAACTCCTCCTGTTTTCAGGTGATATATCTCAGACCAGTCAAGCTTGATTTTCTGTAATCAGTCTCAGCCTAAAAGACTGGGTCCACCTCCTTTCACTATTATCGAAGGCAGTTAGATTGTATGTGGCCTATAAGACACTGGTACTGTAGCGATACCATTTACTTGAATAGATTCTCCAGTCTTTAATTTATGGTTGTCCACTCCAGGTTTAATGGCTTTCTACCTTCAGTAAGGGATTTGAAAGTGTGCTCTCCCACCACTGTGGTTGAGGCACCCATTTCCACCTCCATTATTAGTGGCTTCCCATTAACTTGGATTGTGACAGTGTTGGGTTTGGCTTTTACAGCAATTACGTTATACAGGGAATAAATGTTGGTATTGGCAGCTTCAGGTTCTGCTGTATTTTTAAATTCCATCATGTTGGTTTGCTGATTTACGGGCTGTTTCAACTTTGCCCTGCATTGCCTTATTACGTGACTTTTTTTTATGGCAGTAACGTCATTCTGCCTCTTTAAATCTGCAGGTGTCCGGTCTGTGGTCCCCACATCTATAACAAATTAACCTTGAAATCCCTGCTGAAGTGTTTCTACTAGGCCTTTTCATGTTTCTAACAGTGTACATTTCCTCTCGCTTCACTGTTGTGTCTTTGGTTTACACGCTATGCTTGGTGGTAGATTTCTGCCCTACATGAAGAACAGTGCCATGTTGTACGTGTTGTAAAGCCTGCTAGCCTCTCGCTGCACTTTCCATGGTGAGGGATATTTCCAGGGTGCTTCAAGTCACTGTCGACCTCAGCGAGTAAACAGCGCTGAATGGCGTCATCCTGAACTCCACAAGCTAATCGGTTCCGCAGCGTATCATTTAATGTGTCCCCCAAGATGCAGTGTTCTGTCAACTGCTCCAGGTTCGCTGCATAGGTTGTTATGGACTCCCCTGCAGCCCTAACTCTGGAATTAAAGTGCATCATTACGAATGGCTTCAGTTGGAAATGTGTTTTCATGAGGTCCACTAATTCATTATAGGACTTTAAGTTGGGCACATTTGGGGAGGTGATGGCATAGTGGTATTGTCGCTGGACTGGTAATCCAGAGACCCAGGGTAATGCTCTGGGTACCTGGGTTTGAATCCCGCCATGGCAGATGGCAAAATCTGAATTCAATAAAAATCTGGAACTAAAAGTGTAATGAACCCATCTGGTTCACTAATGTCCATTAGGGAAGGAAATCTGTCATCCTTACCTGGTCTGGCCTACATGTGACTCCAGACCCACAGCAACATGGTTGGCTCTTAAATGTCCTCTGAACAAGGCCAATTAGGGATGGGCAATAAATGCTGGCCTAGCCAGTGATGCCCACATCCCATGAATGAATAAAAAAGAAATTCAGAGCTATCAGGCTGCGACTGAGATTGTAGGTCTTGCTCCAACACACACTGAAAAGGATGGCTTTCTGCTTTTCCTCTGCGGTAATTTTCTTCACTATTAAATAAAAACCAAGGTGTTCTACATACTGTACCCAGTCTTCCATAGCCTCATCGTAAGGATAGATTCTGCTGAGCAGTGGCATGAATGGTGAGTAGTGTTTTCTTTTTCTTAAGATTCGATGTACTCACGGTAACAAGTTGAGGTGCAGCGTCGGAGCTATTTTACCCTCACCGTCAAATTGAATGACTTGGTGGAGCAGACGGGTTTCAACAAGAAACAGGTAACTTTATTACAGAGAGTTTTTCAACTGTTGCACGCTCGATCAGGGCTCTCATCAGGGAGCCCCCGGATTGCCCACGCTCAGGGCTAATTGGTCGGCGCTTCCAAGAACATCATGTGACCCCCTGATAGACAGCAGGAGAGGCTACACCATCAGTTACTACAGGTTCTCATTTCAAAATGGCCATTCTATGTACCGTAAGCATTTTCAGTACAATGGGGAGCTCTTTACCCAGCATGCACTGTGGCAGAGAAATCACTGTATCTGTGGGGCAGAGCTGTGCAAGCAATCAGTCCTGGAAATAGCAGCAAAGACGTTGCTCTACGAACGCTGGGTAAAATGATTCCCTTTCCACAAAAGCTGTTTCTTTCACAAAACTCACTGCTACCACCTGCTGACTGGCAGACAAAGAGTCTATAAGACTTTGGGGGGGGTGCAGAAAGGAAGGAATCTGTAAGGGATCAATGATCCTGACCCAGTGGAAGTTCCAGGTTCTGCAGCTTTGTATCAGGCCTCGTCCTGTGTTTTAATTTGTACAAGGTCTTGGTGCTTTGAAGGCTGTCCATAGTTCATGATTTGGATGTGTCTGTTGTTTCAGAGTGCCTCTTGTACATCTTAGCACGGGAGTTATTTTGAACCCCTATTTTGCAGATGTCTGTTTTCTAGGGGTGTCCAGTTCTTCTTCTCTCTCCTCACATCTGGAGATGCATAAGACAGATGAAACACTCGCTTATGTCTGTTGTTAGCTCCTGGAACAGGTCGCTATCCTGCAGCCAGAGGCTGTAGCTTGGGGGGGAGAAGGTGAAAGGGCAGGGAGGGGGTGGAGGGGCGGGTGGGGGGGAGCTGGGGGGGGTGGTGAAGGGGCGCGGTGTTTGCCACTCTGCATCAAACATGGTTGACCATGAGATTTCCCCCACACTTACTGCCCACCGTAGGCATTTTGGAAGGATTGCGGGTTGATAATTGATCTGTTTGGCCGCATTATGAACCATGGCCATCACGTCCTAGAGTGGGACTTGAACCTGGAGCTTCTGGCTCAGAGGCAGGAATGCTTCCCACTGCATATCAATACCTCCCTGTCCAATTATACGGATTTTTAATTAGCTGCATGAATATGCAAGTGCCTACCCGTATGTCTTGCTGCAGCTCCCTGCCTAATTCACGACAGAGCAAGCTATAGATTATAAACTGATCTATTTTCACATCCTGGTAGCACTCCTTTACTAGACATTGCCATCTGCAACAAACTGAATGATTGGTCACATTAATCTCAATGCTTTCAACACAAGATATGACCTTTTACCAGTGCGCCAGTTAACTCTATTTGCATAGAAATACATATGAAGGTAATACATATTTGAGGGCAATACTGAAACAAGACAGTCTGTGAAGGAGGAGAAATTGCTGCTTGTTTACTGATTAAATAATAAAATGCTCTCCCAAAACAATAATCATTTCGCAGAGGGTGTGCAACAGCACCAAACAGGACAGTGTTTAATTATAGTTTAAGTGACCCATTAAATGCAAATTAACACAAATTTCTTTCCTGCATTGAGGAACAGTTCTATTTTTATAACACTGACCAAACATGTTGTCAAGGACCTCTCAGTTGTCTGGTTTCTGATGGCACCCTTCTGATGACTGGCAGATTGGGAAATGGTGGGTGAGCTGCCCTGATTATCCATCCTCTGATGCATAGCTCTCAAATGAGACCTCCTGCCTACAGCTCATGCTCAAAAATAAATCACCCTGTGTCCTCACCATCACATCTCTTTCCAGTTAAATTGCTTCCTGAAAAATGTAGGTTATTTAACTTCAGTGCGATGTGAAGCTAAACATCACTACTGCACATGGGCCTTAGGGCTTTTCCCCAATATTTAAAAAAAACAAATATGGACTGATGGCAAATAGGTCACGATCTCTTTGTGCCCCTTTAAATTGCATAGGATCACAGAATGACCACAGCAAAGAATGAGGCCATTCAGCCCATCTTTAGCTGTTTACATCATTTCTCACTCCTTTGCTTATGACAGTGACTCATTATTTGTCCTCACTATGTGTAGTAATTATAGGTTTGGGAAATGTAGGACTGTAGCTTTAAGAATAATCTTGTGCTGTAAGGTCACATGATCTGTGTAAACCAATGTGTTAACGGTGTCAGGAACCTCTATAGGAGTGTTATTCTTCAGTTATGGAATTTGATGCACATGTGTAGTTATTGCTGCAGTCTTGTAAATAAAGTTAAATGTTTCCACTAAGAAAAGTTGCCTGAAGATCAACTCTATAACACTATGGTTCTTTGCCCAGTTTCATATTGAACTACAAAAGAAATCACAGTTAAGACATCTCGAGGCACAGTTTTTGGGGTTGGGCATGGTTAATGGTGCTGGGAATCCAATGAGCCATGCCTGATTATATCCCTCAATGGTCTAAAACAGTGTGGCATATCATAATACCTCTTCTGCTCCCTCCCCCTCCCTGTCCCCAACAACCACACCCTCTCCCCCACCCCTGACACCACGCCCGTAATTCTATCAGGACCTTGGCTGAGACTAAACAAAATAGCAACAGTTAGCAATCAAATTTTGGCTCTCTTCTGGGTCATGTGGCCCTGTACCGTACCGCAAGCTCTTACTGAACATCAGGGGGAGCGATGTGCAATTTTTAAGACAGCTTGCCACTGAATTATTTCAGAAAGATTGTGGGCAGGTTTATTAATTTTGCCCCCTAATTTATTGATAAACACAATAATTGCCAGCACATTCAAACTCTTTCCTTCCACAAATTAATTCACCAAAATCTGTGCATGAACGACAAGCAACAGGATGCAATTTTCTAACATGCAAATTAGGCTAGTGAGAATATTGTAATTGAATTGAATCCTTGCAAATAGGGCCATTCCAGACATTGGAAGTAAAATTATTTTATGTAAATAAGTTCACAGTGGGTAAATTAGTTGGGAATTTAACGATGGTGTTGAGTTTTGATACAAGCAGTGAATACAATTGTTTCTAATCAGTTCACAGTCAACTGAACTGCAAACAAATCTCTTAGATCCACTGACTGTTTTCTCAGTTCTCATTTGCGTATTAGCTGACTTCCCTCCCACTCTCAGATGCAAAGTGGCATAGTAACAATACCTTCAGATAATACACCTGACGAAGAATATGTTCTTAAAATCCAGCTTCATTGTATTTGGTCACCATGAGAAATCATCACCAATCTATGGCATGTATTATTTTAAAAGCTATGTGCAGCTCAAACGGAGAAGTGGATTGCTAGCACTATGATTCCATTAACTCTTAGTACAAATAATGTCTTATATTTCTTCACATCTTCACATGATCACCATTCAGTGTTATTGTGGTCAACCATCCATGTTAAACGCCATTCAATCCTTTCCAAAGAGTAATTCAGGAGAAATGCCTTTACTTATTAGAATGTGGAACTCCCTTCCACGTGGAGTAGATAAGATGATTAATATTGACGCATTTAAGAGGAAGCTAAATCAACTCAGGATGAAGATAGGAATAGGGGGTTATGCTAATAGAGTTAGATGAAATAGGGAGGGAGGAAGCTCATGTGGCATGTAAACACCAACAAGTGGGCAGAATGCCCAGTTTCTGTGCTGTTGATTCGACCAGATATAATTCTATATCAGTGTAGCAAACCCTCGCTTGTCTTACAGACAGGATAGGCAGGCAAACTGTAATTTTTTTCCTCTCACCAACTGCCTGTAAGCAGAAAGTGTTTTGTGTTATTTTTAAAGTATGCTGTGGCGTGTTTCCACACACCCTCAGTCTGTGAGATCCAATTTACGAAGAACTCGCATCATGATTAACTCAGAAGGTTAGTTTATTCACATTCAAAACCGGGGGGTGGGGGGAGAGGAGTGCTCACAATATCCCACTCCACGACACACAAACACAGCAAGGGGGGGAAAGAAAAATGTTTTGCCACTATGGATAGCAATAGTGCAAGAATCACAGATGAATGTTATTTTACATGATTGCCAGAGTCCAATGAAGAGTTTGTTCACGTAGGAGCTCGAATTCAGCTGACTGAAGACCAGAGTTGTAGAGTTTTATTTACAGTTGGTGCTGATACTGCAAGGTGAGGTTGGTAGACAGAGACTACAGACGATGGTAGGAAATCTTCCAGCAGAGAATGACTTCGGGGAGCAGGCTATTGTTCAGCCTGGAGTTCTACTTCTTGGTTCACTGGCTCGATGTTAAACAACAGACTGAGGATTTCTCAGTTCTTAAAGGAATATATAGATTTCAAAATGGTCACTGGAATCATGTGAACTTCTTTCTCCACAATGATTTCAAAGGCGATGTTTATTCAGATTCTGGAACTGGCTTTGATTTCAGAACTGATAATGTCTCAGCCATTAGATTTCAAAGAGTTACCACCCAAACTGCTCTGAGTGTCTTTTGACCACCCATGCTTTAGCTTCTTTCAAAGGAACCCCTCAGTGGCTATGTGACTGCTGACATGCTTGGAAGAAGGTTCCAGTAACAAATGACTAGACCCAGAGATGACTGGATCTCTTTCACAATTATTGGACCAGATGCAGCCGTCATTGGTATTCAGCCATCAAAGAAGTTGAAGCAAACTTGTTAACAAAGGGAAAAAGGCACTCTCCAAGTCTTGTAACAGAAAGTGTATAAACCCCTTTATTCAGAGATCATATTCATGTGAATGGCGGAAAAGCTGTTTCAAAATGTTCATCCTCTAATCTTCCAGTACCCAGGAGATTATATAGGAATGCTTAAATACCCTAGAGGTGAGCTAAGATTGTCTCCATCAGTTTTCAGAAATATTAGTGGAGCAGAGCCAACACCAACAACCTTTGTATTTTTTTGTCAAATTGCAACTTCCTTCAGAGATTTCCAATTGCAAGTAAGATCTATTGAAGAATATTCTTGGCTACCATTGAGTAGCTCGTCAGCCCTGGGTAGAGGATGTTCATAAACCTGCAAACTAAGATAGTCACCACAATATCTTGTAGCACACTCAGATGTCACTACAAGCATAACCTTGATTGCATTGATTATACCCGCATGCTCCATGTTTTCCTAATTTCTGTCATATATTGAGAACAGTTTCTGAATTCCTTTGCCTCCTCTGGTTAAATTTAAACAATTTTGCTATAACAAGGTCCTTAAGCTCCGATGTTCTTAAACCCTCCCCATATTAACTCGTTATTGGCAACATCAGGAGTAACCAATTTTACACATAGCAAGTGCTTACAATCTGGAATGTATCGCCAGAGAGAGTGGTGGAGGCAGATTCAATTGAGGCCTTCCAGTGAAAATTGGATAATTATCTGAAGAGAAAACATTTGCAGGGCTACAGGGAAAAGATAGGTTCATGGGGCTAGGTGAATTGCTCTTGCAGAGATCTAGCACAGACACGAATGGCCAAATGGTCTGTTCCCATTTTGGAACCATTCTATAATTCTACATTTGTCTCTGGTCTGCTCATCAACTTTTTCATCATTGTGTTCATTGCAGGTTTGCAGAAAATAAGCTAATCTGCTTCCCTTTGATATCTGTTGTAACTTACTTTGCCCAAAATTAAAAATTGAGTCTTTCTACGTATTCACTCCAGCTGGACCATCTTGAGTACTCTGCACCGTTTTCACCCAATGCTAACATGATGAAAGAAAATTGCAGTGACAAGATAGACCATAACTTTGGACAAAGATGTCCAATGAACGACCTTCATTAAAAATAGTTGCTTTTATTTCAAACTCTCTAGAGCTCACCGAGCATTATATCCAAAAAATATTTTTTAAGAAATCATTCACAGGATATAAGTGTCGCTGGCTGGGCCAGCATTTATTGCCCATCCCTAGTTTCCTTTGAGAAGGTGGTGGTGAGCTGCCTTCTTGAACCGTTGCAGTACATTTGGTATAGGTACATCCACAATGCTGTTAGGAAGGGAGTTCCAGGATTTTGATCCAGAGACAGTGAAGGGGTGGAAATATATTTCCAAGTCAGGATGGTGAGTTACTTGGAGGGGAACCTCCAGGTGGTGATGGTCCCATCTATCTTGAGCCCTTGTCCTCTTACGTGGTAGTGGTCATGGGTTTGGAAGGTGCTGTCTAAGGAGCCTTGATGAATTTCTGCAGTGCATCTTGTAGATGGTACACACTGCTGCTACTGTGCGTCGGCGGTGGAGGGAATGAATGTTTGTGGATGTGGTGCCAATCAAGCGGGCTGCTTTGTCCTGGACGGTGTCCAGCTTTTTGAATGTTGTTGGATCTGCACTCATCCAGGCAAGTGGGATGTATTCCATCACACTCCTGACTTGTGCCTTGTAGATGGTGGACAGGCTTTGGGGAGTTAGGAGGTGCGTTAGTCATCGCACGATTCCGAGCCTCTGATCTGCTCTTGTAGCCATAGTATTTATATCGCTAGTCGAGTTCAGTTTCTGGTCAATGGTAACCCTGAGGATGTTGATAATGGGAATTCAGTGATGGTAATGTTATTGAACATGAAGATGAGTTGGTTGGATTCTCTCTCGTTGGAGATGGTCATTGCCTGACACTTGTGTGGCACGAATGTTACTTGCTACTTCTCAGCTCAAGCCTGCATATTGTCCAGGTCTTGCTGCATTTGGACTGCTTCAGTATCTGAGGAGTCGCGAATGGTACTGAACTTTGTGCAATCATCAGTGAACATCCTCGCTTCTGACCTTATGCTGGAAGGAAGGTCATTGATGAAGCAGCTGAAGATGGTTGCACCTAGGACACTACTCTGAGGAACTCCTGCAATGATGTCCTGGAGCTGAGATGACTGACCTCCAACAACCACAATGATCCTCCTTTGTGCTAGGTATGACTCCAACCAGTGGAGAGTTTTCCCCGATTCCCATTGACTCCAGTTTTGCTAGGGCTCCTTAATGCCACACTCAAATGCTGCCTATCAAGGGCAGTCACTCACTTCACCTCAGGAGTTCCGCTTTTTTGTCCATGTTTGAAGTAAGGCTGTAATGAGGTCAAGAGCTGAGTGGCCCTGGTGGAACTCAAACTGGGCATCAGTGAGCAGGTTATTGCTAAGCAAGTGCCGCTTGACAGCACTGTTGATGACATCTTTCATTACTTTACTGCTGATTGAGAGTAGGCTGATGGGGCGGTAATTGGCCGAGTTTGATTTGTCTTGCTTTTTGTGTACAGGACATACCTGGGCAATTTTCCACATAGCCGGGTAGATGCCAGTGTTGTAGTTATACTGGAACAGCTTGACTAGGGGCATGGCAATTTCTGGAGCACAAGTCTTAAGAACTATTGCCGGAATATTGTCAGGTCCCATAGCTTTTGCAGTATCCGGTGCCTTCAGCCACTTCTTGATATCGTGTGGAATGAATCAGATTGGCTGAAGGCTGGCATCTGTGATGCTGGGGACCTGTGGAGGAGGTTGAGATGGATCCTCCACTCAGCACTTCTGGCTGAAGATTGTTGCGAATGCTTCAGCCTTATCTTTAGCACTGATGTGCTGATCTCCCGCATCATTGAGGATTGGGATATTTGTGGAGCCTGCTCCTCCAGTGAGTTGTTTAATTGTCCACCACCATTCACAGCTGGATGTGGCAGGACTGCAGAGCTTAAATCTGATCCGTTGGTTGTGGGATCGCTTAGCTCTGTCTATCACTTGCTGCTAATGCAATTTGGCACACAAGTGGTCCTGTGTCATAGCTTCACCATGTTAAAACCTTATTTTTAGATATGCTTGGTGCTGCTCCTGACATGCCCTCCTACACTCTTCATTGAACCAGGGTTGATCCCCTGGCTTGATGGTAATGGTAGAGTGGGGGATATGCCAGGCCATGAGGTTACAGATTGTGTTTGAGTACAATCCTGTTGCTGCTGATGGCCCTCATGCCCAGTCTTGAGTTGCTAGATCTGTTCAAAATCTATCCCAATTAGTATGGAGGTAGTGCCACACAACACTATGGAGGGTCTCCTCATTGTGGAGGCAGGACTTTGTCTCCACAATGACTGTGCAGTGGTCACTCCTACTGATATTAATACTGTCATGGACAGATGCATCTGTGGCTGGCAGTTTGGTGAGGATGAGGCCAGATACGTTTTTCCCTCATCATCTGCCACAGACCCAGCCTAGCAGCTATGCCATTTAGGGCTTAGCCAACCCGCTCAGTAGCTGTTGATGATGGACATTGAAGTCCCCCATCCAGAGTACATTCTGTGCCCTTGCCACCCTCAGTGCTTACTCCAAGTGATGTTCAATATGGAGGAGCACTGATTCATCAGCTGAGGGAGGGCAGTAGTGGTAATCAGCAGGAGGTTTCCTTGTTCATGTTGGACCTGATGCCATGAGACTTCATGTGGTCCAGGGCCGATGTTGAGGACTTTCAGGGCAACTCCCTCCTGACTGTATACCACTGTGCTGCCACCTCTGCTGGGTCTGTCTTGCTGGTGGGACAGGATGGTGATTTTGGAGTCTGGGACGTATTCTGTAAGGTATGATTCCGTGGGATGACTGTCAGGCAGTTGCTTGACTAGTCTGTGAGACAACTTTCCCAACACTAGCCCCAGATGTTTGCAGGGTCAACAGGGCTGCAATTGCCATTGTCGTTTCCAGTTCCTTGGTCAATGCCAGGTAGTCTGTTTGGTTTCATTCCTTTTCTGTGACTTTACTACAACTGAGAGGCTTGCTGGGCCATTTAAGATTCAACTACATTGTTGTGGGTCTGGAGTCACATGTAGGCCAGGACAGGTAAGGACAGCAGATTTCCTTCTCTGAAGGGCATTAGTGAACCAGATGGGATTTTTTTTTACAACAATGGTTTCATAATAGCAGATTTTTATTGAACTCAAATTCCACCATCTGCCAAGGCAGGCTTCTACCCGGGTCTCCAGGGCATTACCCTGGGTCTCTGGATTACTAGTCCAGCAACAATACTACTACACCATCGCCTCTCCACATGAGAGGGTACCTGGGAATGTAATTGCTATAGTACGCTTACTTCCATCCAGGTTCCCTCTGGTGCTCAGTCACAAACAAGCAAGTGCAATGCACATCAGAGAGAATGGACTGGATATTAAAAGGGTTGCCTCACATCCTTTAAAAAGTATCTGGAAGAGCACTTGGCACGTCATAACATTTAAGGCTACGGGCCAAGTGCTGGTAAATGGAATTAGGTAGGGAGGTCAGGTGTTTCTCACATGTTGGTGCAGACTCAATGGGCCAAAGCGCCTCTTCTGCACTGTGATTCTAGGATTCTGTGAGTTGCATAAGCTGGGAGAGGAGTTTTGGGCAGAAACCACAGATTTCCCTATATTGTGTATGGTTTTAACTCCAGGTCTCTGCATAACGGTGTGTGCCAAATATGGAAGAAGCCTTGAGGACCAGGGGGAAGCAGTTATGTTCCTCCTGGCCTACAAGCAGTGCTGTAAAGGCACTGAGCTATTTCCTTAAAGTGCCCTTGCTCCCTACACCCACGTCACTCCCATCCCACTTCTATTGCTGGATTTCCTGAGACCTGGGAAACCCAGTTCACTAGGGTTAAACCAGAAACTATCAGTATCATTAACAATATTAAAATAGCTCACCCACCTCCTAGCAGCAGATTGGTTCCTACTATGGACCCGTCTCTGTTAAACTCAGGAATGAGTGAATTGGAGCTGAGTTGAGATAAGGTTGATATTTTTTAATTTTAGCATCTGGTTTGACTATAACCCATCTCTTTTTTTGGGGTGGGGAGTGCAGTTAAAAATTACACCAATAAACAGACAACTCCTTTCAACTCTCTGCCATTGGCTTGGCAACAGAACAGACTGCGATGGTTTACTTTCTTTATCTCCTCAACTACCTTTTTGAAAACAGCATTTTGTATTCAACACCTTCCCTGATGTTGTCCCTGAATTCCAAGGCATCCTCACTGCAGTTATGTATGAATCATGTCTCATTTCTCCATGACCAAAGGCAAAGTGACCTTCTTATTTTTTTTAATCACTCTTCCCTCATCTCCTGGATGTGACGGGCCTGGCTAAGATTTTGCCTGAGGTAAGTGCCAACAGCCTTCTGCTACCTCTCCCAAATGAGCATACCTCACGTACTAGGATGAGACATGGAGTGAATTGTAACCCAACCTGTTTATGCTCCCACTCGGTGTCTACAGATGCACGCTTGTCAGCAAAGGTCACTGGAATAACGATCAAGATCAGGAACCTTGGCCTGTGGGATAAACTGTCACACTCTAACTGCTGTCAGCCGAGTCAATGCAGACCTGCAGAAATGTATGGGTTTAGGCCTTTGCCCAATAGAGCCTTGATGACACTTGACCATCTGCACCTGTCACTCTGATATCAATCACCTTTATACACCTGTACCTCAGCTCCTTCCAGAACAGCATTATATTTAAGATAAAAGCACGATCAATTTTCTAACTGAGGAAAGCTTCGGAGCTTTGGTTGCAAACATATAACTAAAATTGCCTATAATGTGTCTGTGATGAAGTGTAATACAAATAACTAGACAATTATCAGAAATGGAGTGGGCTTGCAATTCAGAATATCATGCATGTAAACTGTTACAGGAGTACAATTGAAGATTGTAACATGGTCCAAGTGTTTACTCCCTGCAGTTATCAAATGGTGGAACCTGAGAGATCTTGATCTGTGAACCCGACAGGAGTTTCTAAAGTGTCCAAATGTGTCTTTATAGCCAAATTTATAAGCAAATAACACTCTTAATATTTAACTCTCTGATGTTTTTCAGCCAGGTTTTCTAGCTTTTAAGTATAAGAAATTGTTCATGGCAATATGGATATTGATAAACGAACATGCACTTATATTGCATCAACATGATCTCAGGATATCGCAAAGAGCTTTGCAGCCAATGAAATACTTTCAGTTGCAATCATTGTTGTAATATTGGAAACTTGACAGTCAATTTTCACACAACAAGCTTCTGCAAAGAGCAAAGAGATAAATGACCAATGGATGATAAATCATTGCTCTAGTGATGTTAGTTGATGGACCCTATAGGTCAGGAAAGAACTCCCATGTTCTTCTTCAAAATGATGGCATGGGCCAGAATTTTATGTTTGGCGTGCAGATGTGCACCCAAAATGCATGAACACAATATGACGTGCGATGACGTTGGGGGTGCGTCCCGACATCATCGCGCAGTTGTGAGATATTTTGTTTGGCCGGCATGGCCATTAATGAGCTCATTAACTTGAAATTTACACTGCCATCCAGCCTAATGGTTGGTGGGCAGGTGAAAAGGCCAAGTGGCCTTTGCAGTTTTTTAGGAAGCCTCACCTGACGAGGGCAAAGTTCTGGCCATGATGCTTTTGTGTTCATCTGGAAGGCAGTGGCTGTGAAATTGGACAGAGTCCCAAAGCGGTGGCAGGGGGTTTGCATGCAAGATTCCCTGGTGCCAGTTGCTTCTAGCATAGCTAGCATGCAAACATTGTGCTGTCTGCTCATTTGAATAACTGTAGCATGCAGATGGTATTAAGTGCAATGTTGAGTGGCTGCACAGCTGATTGGCCACGCAAAATTGAGAGAGTCTAGCACAAATTAAAACAAGCATGTGCTACTTAAAGCAAGCCTGCACCTCATAAAGGGAAGGTGCATTGCAGCTGAAGTTGTTGCATAAGGCACACTGCAACTGAATGTGACCTGGGAAAGACAGAAGAATGGCGCAACATGGCAAAAAGTGGGCACCAAGATTTTCTGACACTGCACTACTGGAGGCCATGGTGCAAGAGGTAGAGAGGAAGAGAGATAGCATCAATCCACAGGAGGCCCTTCAGACAAACTTCGCAAAGGCAGTGGAACTAGTTAGCCATGGTATTCAATGCCAGGAGTCTAGTCTTGAGGACCTGGATGCAAACATCAGGGACCTCCCCCATGGCCAAGGTCAGCAAATGCATCTTCATATTCTACCAACCTCACCAGAATCCTCAAACTTGGCTCATTGCATTACACCCCTCTATCACTCACCTACCAACAACGCTATCAATTTTGGCTCATGCCTCACAACCATAGCTTCACCTTGCAGCAGGGCCTAGTGTGTTAGTGTGAGACTCACACTGACATCTCTTAGCTTGCACACTCTGCCAGTTATTCAGCCATAACAGCTACATCACTTAAGCACATCGCACCACACACAGTGATGTGCTTCTTTCTCTCTTGCAAGACAAAGTGGTGCCCAATCAGAGGCAGCAGAAGCTAACCATGGCTGCATGTCCTTACCCCAATAGAGGAGACAGTGCTATCACTGGATTAGCCATTGCTGAGGCTGTCGCCAGCTATGGGGTTGACGCCATCAAAGGTAATGGTCCTTCTTTTCACACACTTCACCTTCGTCCCACAATCTCCTTGGATTTATAAACTGCACTTTTTTTCTTTATGGGATCCATGGGATGTGGCTGTTGCTGGTAGGGCCAGCATTTGTTGCCAATCCATAATTTCCCTTGAACTGAGAGGCTTGCTAGGCCATTTCAGAGGGCAGTTAAGAGCCAACCACTTTGCTGTGGGTCTAAAGTCACATGTAGGCCAGACCAGGTAAGGATGGCTGATTTCCCTCCCTAAAGGACATTAATAAACCAGATGAGCTTTTACAACAAGCTGTGATAATTTCATGTTCATCATTACTGAGGCTAGCTTTACATTCCAGACTTAATGGGCAGGATATTGAGTTCAGAGAGCGGGGGGACGGGGCCTGCTCACCGACGCGTAAAATGACGCGGGATGACGTTGGATGGAACTCCTGACGTCACCCCAAATCATTTCAATTTTCAGGTTGGCTGGGGGGTGCAGGATCCGTCAACGGCAATTTAAAAACTAATTGAAACACCTAAAGGACCTGCCGTCCAACATTAAGGTTGGTGGGCAGGCCGGGAGCCCTGGTGGGCTTCAGAAAAAGCATGAAACCTCATCCGTGGTGGGATGAGGTTTCATGTAGGTATTTAAAAATTTATTATAAGTTTAACTAAAAGTGATGGACATGTCCCAACTCATGTGATAGTGTCACAAGAGGGAACATGTCAGGGAAATTTTATTTTTCTATATTTCACATTTTTGAATTTGGCGCTGATCTCCCTGAGGCGGCACTTAGCCTCAGGGAGATGACTGCGCTCTTTCACCCGCATGCGCGAAAGAGCGCACTCTCGGCTTAGGGAATCCCCCCCACCCCCCGGCCCGTACAGGATGCGCATAGCACTTCCTGGCGGACATCATGATGGGCGGGCCTTAATTGGCCCGCCCACATAAAATGGCAGAGCACCCCCAATTGGGGCCACCGATTGGCGGAGCGCCTGCACACCCTCACTCCTGAACTTCACCCTCAACGGGTTGGGGGGGCAGAATTTTTCCCAATGAATTTAAATTCCTCCAGCTGCCATGGCGAGATTTGAACTCATGTTCCCAGGAATGGAGACTGGGCCTCTGGATTACTAGTCCATTGATATTTCCACATGATGTAAGCACCTACCCCTTGATCAATACTTTGACAGGGTAACCCATAAGAATGCTGATGGATGTGCACAATGAAACGCTTGGTGTGTTGACAGTTTGCCAGCGATCAATGTCAAGGGGCGTAGAAGAATCCAGCGTCAACTTGGCACAGGCCTTTGTGCACAGCTAGGACCCCAACCTCTCCAGAATGAAACTGGTGGCATACTCCATCTGCACACTTGTGGACCCAACAATGGTGCAGCGTCTGATGGCCAATGTCTCAACTCCCATTGCGGCACAAACAGAAGTCATCCAACATTTGCGTGCTGCAGTGGGAGCTCAGGCTGAGGGCATGCAAACTCAGCTTGCTGGCATGCGAGCTCAGACTGCTGCTATCATAGCTGCAGATACCAGTGTTCAAAGCTGCTTAAAGACCTTGCAGAAATCTGTCCTCCAACAGATTTCTAGGATTGCTGAGGTGCCACTCTGAGGGTGCGGCACTGGCTCCATGGAATGCAGACCCGCTGTCCTCTCTCAGGATGATGGCATTTGTCCTTCTGCTACCCTGCCAGTGCCCTTGACTCTGTCTGGCAGGCAGCCAGCCAGCCCAGACTGCTCAAGCCCACAATGATATGATGCAGTCAAAAGTCTGACATGCTAGGGACAGAGCTCCTCGAGGTCATCCTTCACATTGCTGTGGGCCTGGAGTCACATAGGACAGACTGGGTAAAGACAGCAGATTTCCTTTTCTATAGGACATCAGTGAACAGATGGATTTTTAGGACAATCTGGTAGTTTCATGGTCATCATTACTGATGCAAGCTTTTCATTCCAGATTTAACTGCCACATCACTCACACAGTGTAGACTTCAGCAACTTAATATAACTCTAGAGACTGCCAAACACTTACAATCAAAGCAACAGGCAGTAGAAATCAATCAGGGACTAATCTAAAAGTGGTGGATGATATATTTAAACAGTACTGTTGGGCAATCTTTCCTACAGCTGAACTCATGTTCAGCTGTGTGAGGTAAGGGAGGCTGGTTGTTGGAAGGTTCAGCTCCAAAATGGCAGCACTGGGAGGATTAAACACTGGTTGACATTGCAATTTTCCTAGTCTGCATACACTCGGTGTGACACTTCCTGTGTATGGATGCCATTTTGGAGCGTAAATACTCAGGAGCCAAATTTTGCGGCTGACATCTGGCAGTACAGCATTCCATTGATTTTCACAGAATCACAGAATCTCACAGTGCAGAAGAGGCCCTTCGGCCCATCGAGTCTGCACCGGCACATGAGAAACACCTGACCTACCTGCCTAATCCCATTTACCAGCACTTGGCCCATATCCTTGAAGGTTATGATGTGCTAAGTGCTCATCCAAGTACTTTTTAAAGGATGTGAGGCAACCCACTTCCACCGCCCTCCCAGGCAGCGCATTCCAGACCGTCACCACCCTCTGGGTAAAAACATTTTTTCTCACATCCCCCCTAAACCTCCTGCCCCTCACCTTGAACTTCTGTCCCCTCGTGACTGACCCTTCAACTAAGGGGAACAGCTGCTCCCTATCCACCCTATCCATGCCCTTCATAATCTTGTACACCTCAATCAGGTCCCCCCTCAGTCTTCTCTGCTCCAACGAAAACAACCCAAGTCTATCCAACCTCTTTTCATAACTTAAATGTTTCATCCCTGGTAACATCCTGGTGAATCTCCTTTGCACCCCCTCCAGTGCAGTCACATCCTTCCTATAATGTGGTGACCAGAACTGCACACGGTACTCCAGCTGTGGCCTCACCAAGGTTCTATACAACACCAACATGCCCTCCCTACTTTTGTAATCTATGCCTCGATTTATAAAGGCAAGTGTCCCATATGCCTTTTTCACCACGCCACCCCATGTCTTCAGAGATCTATGGACACACATGCCAAGGTCCCTTTGTTCCTCAGGGCTTCCTAGTGTCATGCTGTTCATTGAACACTTCCTTGTCAAATTATTCCTTCCAAAGTGTATCACCTCACATTTTTCAGAGTTAAATTCCATTTGCCACTTATCTGCCTATTTTAACATCCCGTCTATATCTTCCTGTAGCCCAAGACACTCAACCTCACTGTTAACCACCTGGCCAATCTTTGTGTCATCCGCAAACTTACTAACCCTACCCCCCACATGGTCATCCATGCTGTTTATATAAATGACGAATAATAGGGGACCCAGTGGCATGCCACTGGACACTGGCTTCCAGTCACTAAAGCATCCTTCTGTCATCACCCTCTGTCTCCTACAACTAAGCTAATTTTCATTCCATCTTATCAAATTACCCAGTATCCCATGTGCATTTGCCTTCTTTATAAGTCTCCCATGTGGGACAATGTCAAAGGCTTTGCTGAAATCCATATAAACTACATCAACTGCACTACCCTCATCTACACAACTGGTCACCTCCTCAAAAAATTCAATCAAATTTGCTAGGCATGACCTCCCTCTGACAAAGCCATGCTGACTATCCCTGATCAAACCTTGCCTCTCCAAATGGAGATGGATTCTCTCCTTCAGAATTTTCTCCAATAGTTTCCCTACCACTAACATCAGATGCACTGGCCTGTAGTTCCCTGGCTTATCTCCACAACCCTCCTTAAATAGCAGAACCACATTAGCTGTTCTCCAGTCCTCTGGCACCTCCCCCGTGGCTAGAGAGGAATTAAAATTTTGGGTCAGAGCCCCTGCGATCTCCTCCCTTGCCTCCCTCAGCAGTCTGGGACACAAATCATCTGGACCTGGAGATTTGTCCATTTTTAAGCCTGCCAACACCTCCAATACCTTGTCACTCCCTATATCAATTTGCTCAAGAACCTTGCAGTTCCTCTCCCCGAGTTCAATACCTTCATCCTCATTCTCTTGGATGAAGACGAATGTGAAATATTTGTTCAACCCTCACCAATATCCTCTGGCTCCACACATAGATTGGCCCCTTGGTCCCTAATGGGCCCTACTCTTCCCCTGGTTATCCTCTTCCCATTGATATACTTACAGAATATCTTGGGATTTTCCCTACTTTTACCAGACAGAGGTCTCTCATATCCCCCTTTGCTCTCCTAATTGCTTTCTTAAGCTCCACCCTGCACAATTTGTGCTTTTGTTACCTGGAGCAGGACTTCATCCTACAACCACCTGGCTCAGCAGTGAGAGTTCTGTTCATTGTTAAGATCTCATTAGAGACCAATAACTTTTTTTTAAAAAATGTAATAATCTGAAATCCCAGTTATTTACTAAAAGAATGAAACCACAAGATTCCACGATTTAAAATAGAAGAATTTTTACTGTATAAGAGTCGATCAAAGCAAACACCAAATACTATCTTAGATAACCTCCTATACTCAAACCCAGAATTAATATAAGTTAAACATGAATTAACAAGCAAAAAACTATAAATTGCACATTAAATGGCAGACAACAAAGACAGATCATAAGAATTGGCTCAGCAGTCCAATCAGCACATGGGTCATCAAACCCAGTCACAAAACCTTCAAAACTCTGCCTTCCTTATGAAGAATTTCAGTTCCTCTTTTACAATATAGCCAGATCCCCAGCTGACAGCAGTGTACAGCTGACCTGACTGGCAAACGTCTGCAATATTTCCTCAACTTGGTCTGGATAACGTAGATCCCCCAATGTTATTTTCAAGTAGCAGAAACAGCTGCACTAACTAAACCTTTGCTTATTCGCAGCTTCTGGATCTAGCCTCTGTCTTCTTCATCCAGCCTGTACTGCACCACTGGACTCATCAACTGAACTCTGATGGCTCTGTCTCCTTTTAGATAGTTTCAACCAGAAATTTTGGTTTCCAATCTCAGTTTCAGTGTTAGTTCCCTTAGCAACTGAGAGGGTCAGTTTGTCCTTTCCGTTTCATTTTGCCCCCATTTCTGTTTCGTTTTGCCCCCTTTCCATTTCGTTTTGCCCCCTTTCCGTTTCATTTTTCCCCCCTTTCGATTAGGGTCTGTCTCAAAAACCGATTTCTGTCAGACCACTGAGCCACTGGCACCATTGAGCATTGGAGAATGAGAGCAATGCAGTCCCAGCTTGTAAAGGCAATGATACGATTTCGTGATGCAGCACTAATTTTAGACCACATTTGGAGTGTACCATTTCACATGATGTAGAAATTCATGCATTCACTTGGCATCTTATCACGCATTTCAAGAGCATCTCAAACTTTAGAATGACTTTGGCCTCAGAGCAAAGTAATAACTAACTTACTGCATTGATTTGATTGATCGATGCACTACATGACTCTCCATTAGCTCTCTGCTGTCAATCTTTAGTCAATATTTAGAAGAACACATGCCAACAACTTGTTATATTGCACTTTTAATAGAGAAAATTTTCCCCAAGAGCTTCACAGAGCAAACAATTATTTAAAAAAGGAGCAAAAAGCAAAATACTGCGGATGCTGGAAATCAGAAACAAAAACAGAAAATGTTGAAGAAGAGCCATAAAGACTCAAAATGTTCTCTCTGTTTTTCTCTCCACAGTTCCCGTTAGAGCTGCTGAGTTTTTCCAGCATTTTCTGTTTTTGTTTGTGAAAAAAAAGAGTGATGGTGAAGAGACCAAAGGAACTGAGATTGTTCCATATTAAGCAGAGAAGGTTAAAGGGAAATTCAGTGGAGGTGCTCAAAATTATGAAGGGTTTTGATAGAGTAAGTAAGGAGAAAAAGTTTCCATTGGCAGGCCGGTCAGTAACCAAAGGATATTGATTTAATATAATTGGCAAAAGAACAAGGGGAGATGAGATTTCTTTTTTGCACAGAGGGTTTTTGAACTATCTAGAGGGCTAGTGGAAGAAGACTTTCAAGTGTAATTTTCAAAAGGAAATTGGATGCATTTTCAGGGGCCTGGGGAAAGAACAGGGAGTGGGTGAATAGGAAAGCTCTTCCAAAAATTCAGCACGATGGACTGAATGGCGGCCTTCTGTGGTCAATGATTCTAAGCTCTAGTTAGAGAAAGAGAACAATGAGCTTGACCATGGGGATGAATTTTAAAAGAAACCATCTTGAAACCCTTAAATAAACATGAATCTTTTTTTAGAAAAAGTGAAAAAAAAAAGGAAATAATTTCTTCTCAACCACATTGATATATACGGATTCAATATCCTCCGGCTTGAAGCTGCACATTAATACATCACTGTCCATTTGATTATTTAAATTTCATGGATTTAAACAAAATTTCTAACAGTAACTCCCAAAGATTGCAATTCAGTTGTAGGAGGTGAGTAGCGCATACAAACAACTCATTGATATAACCATAGATAACACAGCTTGACTTCAGTTCAGCTTATTTAGTGTTTAAAAATGATAGAAGACGATGACCCTTGGAGTAGGCCCTGTTGCGACCTTCAGCTATCTTCTTTGTGCCAAGATGGAGAGGATGGTTTGAGGACTTAACTGCTTGTTGAGCGATTTTACTGGAAATCTTCCACAACAACAAGTAGCCTAGCAGTGAGACAAATCCTCTTTCAGAAATCATTCTAAAGTTAAAGCCCTAGGTGGCACATTGGTCAGCCAAGTCCTTTCACTGTAACTGATTTGACATTTTTATGTTCAAGTAACCAAACTTCTATCAATGGTACAAATCCATATAACTATTTAGAATGGCTTCCCTTAGAAACTTCCATCAACAGTATTCGGTGATTGGAAACCATTTCACAATTGAAAACCTATTTCCAGTAGAAGGTACCAGTAGTCCAGAATGAATTCACTTTGAGGCATTTAACTTGTTCTTTTTAATGGGAACTCTGTTTTATCGTTTCTGCAATTTGAATTCCCCATGCCATTGCTATCCATTGTCTCTCTTTAGCCTATTAACACTAACTCACTTACATCAACACATAAGCAGCAAAAATATTTAGCAAAGTATAAAATGTTCACAGTGCTATTTGAAGCAGTGAATCACTGGGGTTGGCACCGTGCTAAACACGGCTGTACGTCCTGCCCTCTTGCTGCAGAGGTCTAAGTTAAAAAAAAACGTCCTACGAGAGAAGAGGCCATTTAGTGCAGATTATACAAGGCTATAGTTGAATTGAGATCTGGCAGTTTGAGGCCAACCCGCAGCGGGTAAATAACGTGCTTGTTCAGCAATCCTATTTCTGAAAGACAGTTCGAAAATTGGAATGACTTGATGTTTCTATAGAGCCTAGGTCAGACCCTGTGTACAGGACTGTATTCAGTTTTGGGTACTGCCCCTCAGTAAGGATTATATTGACTTTGGAGAAAGTGCAGTGCAGATTCAACAGAAGGTTGCTAGGGCCTTGTAGGTTAAATTATGAAGTCAGGTTGCATACACTTGACTTGTATTCCCTTGGGTATAGAAGATTGAAGACTAATCTGATTGAAATGTTTAAATTGTTGTAAAGATTTGACACGGTTGATGCAGAGAAATGATTTCCTCTGGTAGCAACATAACATTAAAATCAGCCCTATGCCATTTAGGAAGGAAGCTTTTTTCACACAAAAGGTAGCATAAATCTGGTATTCTTTCCCTCAAACATCTGTGGCTGCAGTAACAATTGGAGCTTCCAAGACTGAGATTGGATTTTTGTTAAGGGTATCAAGGATGTAGAGCAGAGGCAAGTAAAATTGAGTTACAGATCATCATGTAGTAATTAAATGACAGAACAGCCTTGAGGGGATGAATGGCCTACTCCTGTTCTCATGTTCCTAGTATCTAAATTGTTGTATCAGAATAAACCCAAATCCAATTCATTCATTTATTTGGTCTAAATGAACTTGCTAATCTACAAAGTTTCAGAATGCTGCGGGGCATAGATAACGTAGATGTAAGAATGTTTTTGACTTGGCCTGTGATCTCAGAACTAGAGACAATAGTCACAAGCCTTAAGTAAAACTGCAAATTAGAAGTTTTTTTTCATGCTTTCTCTGGAACCCTACAGACTCCCAACAAAAGTTGTTAATGCCACAGTAGTTAAATCCAGCAGATCTGTTTGCAATAGTACTGAAGGTTATAAGTTAGGTGTTGATGGAGAGCAAAATATATATGGAATAACGTGTGTCTTAAATTGTCAAGATGTTGTCTGTGGATTACAACAGGTCAGGGTTAAATATTAAAGTAAAATGTTAGAATAATATTCTGGAACTCTGCTCAATCACTTTCGTAAATCGGGAAAGAAAATTCAGTCTCTTCATCTTTGAAGTGTACTTTCCCTCAGGTATTTTAACAAATTGAGTAGAGTCAATTGAATTGCAAACTGAGAGGAAAGAGCTTGATTGATCAAATAGCCTCCATTTATTTATGTTGTATTATTCTTTGACAGGATGTGGGCATTGCTAGCTAAGTCAGTATTTATTGCCCATCTCTAATTGCCCTGGAGGAGATTGTGGTGAGCTTCATTCTTGAACCGCTGCAGTCCATGGTGTAGGTACACCCCACAGTGCTCTTAGGAAGGGAGTTGCAGGATTTTGACCTAGCGACAGTGAAGGAATGGCAATATACTTCCAACTCAGATTGGTGTGTGGCTTGGAGAGGAACTTACAGGTAGTGGTGTTCTCATGCGTCTGCTGTCCTTGTTCTTCCAGGTGGTAGAGGTCACAGGATTGGAAGGTGCTGTTGAAGGAGCTTTGGTAGATGGTACACACTGCTGCAACAGTGCATTGGTGTAGGAGGTGGTGGATGGGGTACAAATCAAATGGGCTGCTTTGCCCTAGATGGTTTCACGTTTCTTGTGTTGCTGGAGTTGCACTCATCCAGGCAAGTGGAGAGTATTCCTACAGACTCCTGTTGTGTGCTTTGTAGTTGGTAGACAGGCTTTGGGAAGTCAGAAGGCAACTTACTGACAACCCCCAGGATGTTGAAAGTGGGGGACTCACCAATGGTAATGCCATTGAATGTCAAGAAGGGATGGCTGGATTCTTTCTTGTTGGAAATGGTCATTGCCTGGCACTTGTATGGCATGAATGTTACTTGCCACTGGTCTGCCCAAGTCTGCATGTTCTCCAAGTCTTGATGTATATAGGCACAGTCTTCCTCAGTATCTGAGGAGACGTGAATGGTGTTGAACATTGTGCAATCATAAGCGAACATCCCCACTTCTGACCGTATGATGGAGGGAAGGTCGACAGCTGAAGATGATTGTGCCTACGACACTGCGCTGAGGAACACCTGATGAACAAAAAACCTGAGGTCAGTGTCACTGCACTTGACCGAGTTTATTTTTTTAAATTCATTCATGGGATGTGGGCTTCACTGGCTAGGCCAGCATTTATTGCCCATCCCAAGGAGATTTTTCCCCTGATTCCTATTGAATTCAGTTTGCTAGGGCTCCTTGATGCCACACAGGGGAAGTGGTGGCATAACGGTATTGTCACTGGACTGGTAATCCAAAGACCCAAGGCAATGCTCTTGGGACCTGGGATCAAATTCCACCATAGCAGATGCTAGAATTTGAATTTAATAGAAACCTGGAATTAGGTTCGCTGATTGTTGTAAAAATCCATTTGGTTCACTAGTGTCCTATAGGGAATGGAATCTGCCATCCTTACCTGGTTTGGCCTACATGTAACTCCAGACCCACAACAATATGGTTGACTCTTAAATGTCCTCTGAACATGGGCAATTAGGGATGGGCAATAAATGCTGGCCTAGTCAGCAATGCCTACATCCCATGAGTGATTAAAAAAAACACTCGATCAAGGGCAGTCACACCGACCTCATGTTTGGGCTAAGGCTGTAATGAGGTCAGGGGCGGAGTCGCTGTGGCAGAACCCAAATTGAGCATCAGTGCGCAGATTGTTTCTGAGTAAGTGCCACTTAATGACATTGTCGATGATCCCTTCCATCACTTTGCTCATAATCAAGAGTAGATAAGTGGGCCATAATTGGCTGGGTTGGGTTTGTCCTACTTTTTGTGGACATCCCTGGCACTTTTCTCGGTAGCTTGCAGTGTTGCAACTGTATTGGAACAGCTTGACTAAGGCTGCAGCTAGCTCTGGAGCATAAGTCTTCAGTACTATTGCTGGAGTGTTGTCAGGGCCCATAGCCTTTACAGAATACAATGCATTTAGCCATTTCTTGATAGCATGTGAAGTGAATCAAATTTTTGGAGGCTGGTATTTGTGAAGCTCGGGGACCTCAGGAGGAGGCCAATCATCCACTCAGCACTTCTGGCTGAAGATTGTAGCAAATACTTCAGCTTTATCTTTTGCACTGATGTGCTGGGCTCCACCATCATTGAGGATGGGGATATTTGTGGAACGACCTCCTCCAGTTAGTTGTTCCTTTGTCCACCAGCATCCATGACTAAATGTGGCAGTACTACAGAGCTTAGATCTGATCAATCAGTTGTGGGGTTGCTTAGCTCTGCCTATCACATGCTGCTTTCACTGTTTGGCATGCAAGTAGTCACGTGTTGTAGCTTCAACAGGTTGACACCTCATTTTTAGGTATGCTTAGTGCTGCTCCTGATGTGTCCCCTTGCACTCTTCATTGAACCAGGGTGACCCTCTGGCTTGATGGTAATGGAAGAGTGGGGAATATGGCAGGCCATGAGGTTACACATTGTGGTTGCTGCAGCCGATGGTCCACAGCACTTCGTGGATGCCCAGTTTTCAGTTGCTAGGCCTATTAAAATCTATCCCATTTAGTGCCACACAACACGAAGGAGGGTATCCTCAATGTGAAATTGGGACTTTGTCTCCACAAGCAGTGTGTGGTGGTCACCTCTACCGATACTATCATGCTCAGATGCATCTGCAGCAGGCAGGTTGGTGAGGATGAGGTCAGGTAGGTTCTTCCCCCTTGGTTCCCTCCACCTGCCGCAGACCCAGCCTGGCATTTATGTCCTTTAGGACGCAGACAGCTCAGTCAGTAGTGGTATTTATTTGATGGTTTCTTACACTTTCATGTGACAAAAGAAACATTTATAATTTATATTAAATTACAAAAGCGCTTTTACTATTAAGATAGCTAAATGATTTCCTAAATGAAATTTAGCTTCCACATGCAATAGGAATTCCCATCCTCCAGGGGAGAGAACTGTGATTTCTGTATTTTGTTCTACGCATAATCATCTGAGGTATCACAAATCAGATTGCTAAAGAAGGATGCTGTTTACCTGTGCTATTCCAGTTTATAGGAGTCACCAGGGGAAAGAGAGTTCTTGGTCACGGTCATCTTGCTGGGGGTACACCTTGCTCTGGATGAGGATAGGGAGCAGGATATGAGGCCAGGCAAAGCAGCACCAGGAGAGGGAGGGGCAGGAGTGTGAGTTGGCACCCTTTGACCTACTCCAGAAAGCCAGTTGGTGAATGACAGAACTGGATCCAATCTTTACACACTTTTATGGTTGGTTTCAGACATTACAAGTATACACTTCCCAACCCAGTAACCATAATTTAAGCATGTGTCTATTTACAGGGCTTAATGCCCACCACCTGCATACAATTAGGCACAATACTGTGTACAACTTAACAGATTCCTTTCTCACTCTTTAAATAAAACATAGAGTTAACCAAAGTTTGAAAGCAAATGAAATCTAAAACTTTATATGCTTTCTTTGCAAAGCATTATTTTGCAAGATGCCTTTCCTTTAGGATGCCTAAGATTTTCTTAATACAAGCAGTTAATTTTGTAAATCAATCAGGAAGTTTGACTTGCATCCACCCATTTAATTTGAAATGTCCTTTCTCTCAGAATGTGTTTAAAGTCAGGAAGGTCAATCAGTAAGGTTTTCTCATTCACACTTTTCATAGAGTTTATATTAGTCCACAAAGAATGTCTTCATAACCTCAATGGGTATACTTTCTTCAGCATCCCCTTTGTACAGAATCTTGCTTAACACATTGAGTGAATAGAATCTAGAAATCATTGCCTCCAAAAGAGCCAGTGTTTCAGCAGCAATAGTACTTTTAACCCATTTCATTTTTTTACCTTCCCAAGCTAAAAGTCAAAATTTCCCATTTTCATCCTTAAGAAATATTATGAAACCAGCTGTACTCAAATACCCATCAGGAAGATTAGCATGTGGAGCATCACTAAAATGATTAGTTTTATGGCCTGTGGGTCACCTGAGATGACAACTTAAGTTTGCATTTCTCCAAATGTATTTTTTTTTTCGGTGTTTACTTTGCCTTTAACTTTCTCTACTTTATAGTGCTAAATCATAGTATTTAACTCCATTACATCAAAACTAGCATCTGGTTTCATTGAGTGCCCAACTTATTCAACTGATCAATCACGCTTTGCAATTGCTCTGTCTATTCTTTAGATATAACATACTCCCTCTGTGATGATATAGCTCAATCTCCTGAGATTTGAGTAACACTCTCTAAGGTTGTTGATTCAGAGTTATTCTGGAACTACTCTGCTTAACGGTTCAACCAATATATGTAAAAGCTCCACAAGCCTGACTCTCAATTTCAAATTCTACTTTCATCTTATCAATAACACATTTCTCAAATTCTACATACCCAGTAAGAAATCATAAACATGCATCATGAAGATGTCTGAATGTTTTCTTTTATGGTACCAATAAAACATTTTGGCATCTGCTTTTAGCTGAGCACAACCTATTTTCAGCAAAACAGATCCCACCAAAACATCACACCCTGGAAGCATCATTCAGCTATGGACATATTTATTTAGTTTCCATACTTTTCCTACTGCATCTGCTGTCTCTTTTGGCAGTTTCAGAAATACTTCTTTCAAAGTATTGCCCTGCAGAAATGTGGCTTTTATGTCGATTGATTAACGCCCCCATGAAAATGTGACCAAAAGGCAAGCTGAAAAGATTTCCGAGACTACTTTTATAGCTACATCACTCAGCCGCTCTTCAAAACTCTTAGTACCTAACTTCGTTTTAACCCTTTAAGTCCCATCTGCAAGGGCATTTTCAGTACAATGCCATCTATGTGACAAAGCTGGCTTCCTCTTATCTGGTCCTTCAGAATAAACTCTGAATTCTCTCCAACTACCTAATTCCCTATGTTTTGCCTCCTTTATTAGTTTATTGGAGGCCAACAAAAATTCTGCTCTATGACTTAATGACCTATATTTACGCATTTATGTCTGTTGAGAGTACTACTGCCAGATCGCTTTCTCTGATACATGATTATTTTCTGACAGAAAAGTCACCTAGGGACCCACTATCAGTATTTGCACTGCGCGTTCTTACTCTCCACTCTTACATTCTGGTTTGATTGCCATGGTTGACACATTAAAACTTATTAACTTACCAGGGTCTTTCCATTCTCCATGACCCTCTCTTTTATTATACATCAAATCTCTGAAATTAAATTCTTTCTCGGGTGACCTTGTATGATGCCTTAGAGCTCTTGAAATTTTCTCTGAGACCTTAGTCTTGATGAAAGCCCATCTTCCTGCATGCAAAGCATTCAAATGTATAGAAAAACTGGAACTAATTGTAGAACCTTCTACAGCAGGAGGACTATCACACAGACAGAAGGCAATTTGCAATTTCACCCATAGACTGTCACCCAATATGCCAGGCCATAGACCTCACTTCTTGGCCATCATCCTGAATATTGAACCAACCTTTAAATTTATCAGTAAGTTTCTGGCATGTCCCCAATTTTTGTATTCTTCCTTTCAGTAGACACCTTTCGTATATATGACACCCAATTACCCACTGTGGGAAACTGACTTTTGGATGTGTGATAGCTCTGTCCAGTGTGACATGATCACTCACATGACCATTATACATATCTTGATCTACTTTATTCTGTTCCTCAACACCTTCAACACAAAACATGCGAACATTCGAGGTAAAAGGTGCCTTGTTTACTTTTGTCAGCTACATAGTGTCCAAGATTTTGTAATTAATTCCAATTAATTGTGTGAAAAATGAACCTTAATGCTTTGATTGCCATGTTTGACCCATTATAACTTATTAACTTACCAGGGCCTTTCCATTCTCCAAGACCCTCTCTTTTATTATACATCAAATCTCTGAAATTAAATTCTTTCTCAGGTGACCTTATGTGATGCCTCAGAGTTCTCAAAATTTTCTCTGAGACCTTAGTCTTGATGAAAGCCCATCACCCTGCATGCAAGGCATTCAAGTGTACAGAAAAACTGGAACTAATTGTAGAACCTTCTAGAGCAGGAGGACTATCACACGGCACAGAAGGTAATTTGCAATTTCACATATAGACTAATTGAGAGGGACTATACCCTCTAACCATCTAGGATGAATTCATGCCAAAGTGGTTATCAACTTGCAGTCTGCTGGATCAGCTAAATTTTTATGCAGAATTTCATCAATCACTGTACAATTTATTTCACAGAATCCATTGCTAAAAGGGCTTTTAGCTCTTGTATACATGACCATCATGTTCATGTTTTCACACATGTCTCTGAACTCATCTTTGGCAAATTCCTCTTCATTATTGATTAGAAACATTGCTAGTGTCTCAAATCCGATCCCTATTCATTCCTCCCTGATTTTGTCTGTAATAACCCTTTTGTCCTTCCTAAGTGTTATTGCCTGGTCTACAAAATGTAGAATGAAAATAGTTCTGTCATTGTCCGTACCTTTAGATCTATGGCAACTAACTTGATAAATTTGTGACAATGGAAGGCTTGAAATTAGATGTGGCAACTTCCTCCAATACCTTTACAGATTCCACTCTTTGCACTAATGTATTTTATTATGGTTATATACTCTTCATCGAGCATACCAGAATATTTTAGAAAAATATTTAACCTTTAACAAGTATGGTGAGAAAATTGTCTATGTAGCTTTAAGGCAATTTATACTTATTCTTATCACCTGATGCCATTTAATACTTGTCTAACACTCTGATATGAAACATCAGATTTTGTTATGGGGATACAATCATTTCCTGTCAGGGTAAACTGCAGATCTACTGGCTTTCCCAAGTAATTATAAAATGGCTTATTCTAGCTATTTTACATGGAATTACAACTCTCTTTAGTGACCTTAATGTGTTGTCATTACCAAACCTAAAACAAGTAGAACCATTATATTCCTTCAGGTTGCACCAAGGTAACATTTAACCAACCTGTTCCACCTTCTGTTGAAGCGCAAACACTATCTAGCACTGCATATTTAAACTAACAGATCCACCACAGGGCTAAAACTCATTGCGACCCATATAATTTGTTTGGATTAATCATCATCTTCATCCTGTTCCTCAGATATCTCTGTGCCATGCACTATTTTCAGGACCCTGCCTCTCTGTTTTGAAAAGTTCATTGTATAATAATACTTGCAGTCACAACTGAAGCACCAGTTAACTGTTCCTTGTGCTTTCCATATATTCATTCACCAATTCTGCCTTCTGCTGTAATATCCACATATGCTAAAGGTGCTTTCACCCTCATTCTGTTTGTCTTTAATCCATCAATTATATTGACTCGATGTCAGCGTCTAAACCATTATAAAATTTGGCAGTCGTTATCTTCTACCATTTGTGTCACCATTGATTGTTCCATTTACCCCATGAAGGATAAAGGAAATAACCTTTTCCCCAAGAATATTTTTAAGGCAGTAGATATCTGATCCAACAGAATCTCATTCTCTGAGAATGGAAGACCAGTTAGAACTAGGAGCCTGTCTATTTGAAACGCCTTAGCACAATCATGTAATTTATATGCAGGTACTGATCCAAGGATCTCCAAATTGAATTTCAATCTTTTATACAGCCTATTAAAGTCCATGATACATTTCTCCAAGGAATGACCATCTGTTTTCTGAAATCTATCAAAGTCTAACCATGCCTCATAGACTTTTAAAATATCACCTTGTAAATTTCATCTGAGAACTCTACTAGAAGGCCCAAACTCTTACTATCTAACTGACAGACAGCCACCACATAAAATATTTTACTTCTGATTTCACATCTTGTTCGAACTGACAACACCAAACCTTGTTTCCTGTTTGCCAAGTATGTAACATTGAGAACATCAGGGGGTAATCATACCAACAATCAGCCAACCAGACCAATTGACCAACAATTTACCATTGCTTTCTGCCATTTTTCACAATGGCTACTAGGATTGTAATGTTCTGTCTATTTTTGTAACCATTTTCTGTTACCATATTCTATTCCAGATAGCAAGATTGTGAAGGATAAAATTAGAGCCAATATTTACACACTTTTATATTTATTTACAGGGTTAAACACTACAAGCATGCACCTTCTCACCTGCCACGGGGGCTAAGACCACACTCTATATTTTTAACTTTTATTTATATGCATATATATAATATCAACATGGCTAATTTATAAAATATTTAAAAAGAAACTGGACAAAAGCTTTAAAATGACTGAAGCCATGACTCAAACATTAGGAATGTTCTGGCATTCAGAGAAGCTGACACTTCATTATCTCGAAAGAGACACTAATGACCCCTATGACTGCAGAGATCAAATCCAAGGGAATTGTACAAAGGCCAGTTACATTTCTAAGGCCACACCAGACTGTCTGAGACTACCTGTCTGATAGAACAAAGGGCCCTGAAGCCTCTTTTGAAATTATTGGTAATGTTTAGACCATTATTAATCTCAAGATTCCAGACTAAAGACTATACATCCTTTGACTAAAGCCAAATGAAGAGGTGGGAGTCATGACCCCTTGCTCCTCCGCCAAGCTGGTGGAATTGTAATATTGCCTTGTGGAGCTGCAAAGCTCAGACTGCCATCTGTATCTAGCAAGCAGCAGCTCAGCAGCAGATATCTGTCCAGTTTTGCCTACCTGGCTCCAGCAGTACTGTTTCTACTGGAACTTCTGAACTTGTATACCAGTGCCTACAAAACTAATATATTGCTACATGCTTACCCCATCATGGAAGTCATCTCTACTGGAAAAGTGTATTAACCAGCATCAGTCTTCAGCGTGCTGACTCTGAACAATACGCCATTGGACTTTGATTCTGGACTCTGGACTCATGTGAAACAATAATTCTTTATTCTGTGCCTTGTGTCCTGTAAGCCCCATTATTTCTCTATTCCCACTGCCCCCCCCCACCACCCTGTCTTTTATTGTATCACTGCAAAAGGAAGCTACGTTGCTACTCATCCTCTCAGGTTGAGTGTGTGTTCAAATAAATTACCCTTCTGAGTTTGCCCTACCTCGAGCTTGCTGTGGAGTTGTTAATAGAAATTGCATCACACCAAAACTGAGGAGTTGGGAAAATATGCCACCACTTATAAAGGGGGAAATCAAAATCAAAACACTTTTACTGTTGATGGATGTGTGGTGAGGGGAGAAATCAGGGCTATTTAAATTAAACCCCCCTCCTGTCCATATCAGAAATTGGGAGCTCATCTGGAGAAAATCCAATTTGGATTTGACCAGACTTCAACTTAAGAGACGAGCTAAATCTGATACAGAAGAGTCAATTGGAAGCCAAAGGGGGATTACTCGGTGGCTGGAATGAATTTTAAAACACAAGTATCTTACCACAGCAAATTCCTTTAAACTGATGCTAAGAAAATGGCAACATTTGATGCTCAGGTGTTTGTCCAGCAAGGGAATTTAAACAGTGAAACGTTGACGCCTTTTAACACAGTAAAATTGAAATCTCTAGCTAGGGAGGAACAATTAAAATTGCCCAGCAAAATGAAAAGAAGCGAACTGATCCAGTTGTTGTTGGAACATTTGGGTCTCACATCACCAGCCGAGCAGCTGGGTGTAGAGCTCAGCCATGAATCTGAATCCCACTCCCTCCATCCCACCTCTCCCAGCCAATTTCGAGCTGGAGAAGGTCAAATTGCAGCTAGAATTTCAGGACAGGGAGGAAGAAAATGAGAGTGAGAGAGAAAGAAAGGGAACAAGAGAGAGAGAAAGGGAGAGAGAAGAATTCCAGCTCCGAGAAACAGAGCTGGCAGCTCAAACGGATAGAGAGATCCAAAAATTGGAACCACTTTTTCGGATGGTTCCCAGTATAAGGCAATTGTCCGGAGGAAGTGTGCAACTCTGGGCAATTGCCGTGCAAACCCTTACCTGGAAACCTCGGGGGAGCTCGGAAGTTATGGCCCATTATTTCTTCCTTTTTTATTAGAAATTCCTTACAATAGGCTAAGGGATATTTAGGGGGGTATTTTGACTGTGGGTAAAAACAGGCACTAAGTAGATGCAGTGCTCATAAGACAAGACTGTGTGAAAGTCCAGATTTAGTGCACAATTTTGTTCCTAATTTCTGATTACCATAATTTGAATCTGCCTGGAAATGCTGAACAGACACCCATAGCTTTAATACTCAAATGCTGATTAGAGGTCATTTTCATGAATGTGCGACCTCCACATCTACTTCTACTGAAGAGGTGGTAGGTGCTGGCTGGTCCATAGCTGCATGCTGCAGGATGGCTCACAGAATGAGGGGAAGGGTTACAGGTTATCACTCACGACACTGAAGGTACTGGTAGGGGAGGTCCACGGGTAGAGGGATGTCCTGTACTTGCAGTGGGGAGGCAGTAAATTAATTGTGTTAAAACTTTTGCAGGTGGAGCACAATAACTATAGAATCATAGAAAAACTACAGCACAGAAAGAGGCCATTCAGCCCATCGTATCTGCACCAGGTCCCTTTGAAAGCTGCTGTTGAATCTGCTTTCACCACCCTTTCAACCAGATCATAACAACTTTATTTTTTTTTCGTGTTACGTGTGATTGACAACCTTCCTCCCTCAAGTGATGGAGCAAGTTAGTTGAAGTTCACAGTTAAGTGTACATTAAGTGTACAAAAGTGGACATCACTACAGGAGTTCCTCAGGGTAGTGTCCAAGGCTCACCCATCTTCAGCTTCTTCATCAATGACTTTGTCTCCATCATAAAGTCAGAGGTGGGGATGTTTGCTGACGGTTGCACTATATCCAAGACCATTTGTGATGACTTAAATACCGAAGCAGTCTGCGCCCACATAAAGCAAGACCTGGACAACATTCAGGCTTGGGCTGATAGTAATAGTTGTGTCGTGCAAGGGCCATGCAATGACCATTTCCAACAGCAGAGAATCTAACCATCTTCCCTTGACATTCAACAGCATTACTGTCTCTGAATCCCTTACCATCAACATCTGGGGGTTTAACATTGGCCAGATATCCCAAAAAATAATTAAAAAATGATCTTTGGGGGTAGCTAATTCAATGGGCAAATGAACATCTGCTGGTGGATAAGGATCAGGAGTAAACACCTTCGCCCCTTTTCCCCTGGGCTCTTGAGACCTTCTTCTGTCCGACTACCACCAACCTGACAAAAATCTGCTAATTCAAACAGTGGAGGTGGAAATTTGGACTTTCCTGGTTCATATGTCTCGTGTTCAACATTAGGCAATGTATTTAGCTCCTGAGTCATTTGAGGATTACAGCTTCCTTACACTATGACTATGATGCTTCAGGCAATGCTGTGTCTAGGGCCAAGTGTCTAGGAGCTTGTGAATCTTGACCGATAATGACAGATGAGCTGGAAAGCTAATTGAGACTGGGGTTTGAACTCTAGTTGGTTGGTTTGGGAATCGAGTGTTCTACTTTTAAAATGCCTTATGCAGTACATGCTCTCACAATTAAGACTTTATTAGAAGACTCATTGTGACAGTTATTGAATAAAGGTATAACAGCAAATTATGCGGCCTTTAAAGCCTTGTGTTAGTCAAAAAATGCTTTTAGCCATTGTGGAGTTTGATTTGGAAGCGCTAACAATGGACTTTTAGCTTAGTTGTGCACACAGTAAGACCAAGGTGTTGTGAAGAGTCAAGCAATTTCTTTAGCCTTGACTCCTGGGATGTTCCTGCTGGTTCTGATCTGTGTTCTGATCTGGCACCTTTACTTCCCTCTGTTGTTGCTACCGATGTTCAGTTAATGGTTATTTCATTGCTTCTCCATGTGGCTGATATTTCAGGCTGGCTTCAAAGCCAATCTAGAGTTTCCCTACTTTGGGCAAATGCTATAGCAACTGTAGTATGCTATATCTTACTGCACACTCAGGGAGCTGAGGAGGGACAGAAACACATCATAAGACCACTGGAACAGGGATAAGCTATTCAGTCCTTGGAGCCTATTCTGCCATTCAATTGATTATGGCTCATCTGTAGCCAAACTGCATTCTTCACCTTGGTTCCTTAATCTTTAATACTCTTATCAAAAAAATAGTCTATCAAACTCAGTTTAAAATTTTCAATTGACCTAACCTGAATGACCTCCAATTTTGATGTTATAAATGTCTGTCCTCGACTCCTACAACAGAGGAAATATTTCTGACAACGCAACATCATTGACTTGAAACGTTAACTCTGTTTCACTCCACAGATGCTGCCTGACCTGCTGAGTATTTCCTGCATTTTGTGTCTTTATTTCATATTTCTAGCACCTGCAGTATTTTGCTTTTATATTATATTAGAGGAAATAGTTCCTCTCTTTCTACCCTATCAACTCCTTTAATACTTTGGTCACCCTGTCCTAATATCAGCTATGTGAGTCGGTCTCAAAATTTGCTTTATAACATTTTTATGAAACACCTAGGGGAGATGATAGTGTAGTGGTAATGTCCCAGACTAGCAGTCCAGAGGACCAAGTTGATGCCCTGGAAATAGCGATTCAAACCCCATTATGTTAGCTGGTGGAATTTAAGTATAGTGAATTAAAAGCTAATCTCAGCAATTGTGACCATGAAACAATCATAAATTGTTGTAAAGACCTATCTGGTTCACTAATGTCTTTTAGGGAAGGAAATCTTCTATTTTTACCTGGTCTGGCCTACATGAGACTCTAGACGCACAGCATTGTGGTTGACTCTTATCTGCCCTCCTGAAAAGGCCTAGCAAGCCAATCAGCTCAAGGCCAATTAGGGATGGGCAACAAATGCTGACCGTGCCAGTGACACCCACATTCCGTGAAACAATAAAGAAAAAGAATCCGTTAAAGGTGTAAAATAAATGCAAGTTGTTGATTGATGATCTTTAAAAACATTAGAGATGCAAGTGTGTGCAAGGCCAAAAATAAATGCTACAATAGCATTAACTTTCAGAACGCAAGGCAGCTGTGATACATTATCAACTTCCTTATTTTGCTATACCTCCTTCTTGGTTAATCTGTCACCCAAAGTAAGATCTCCATTTATTTATCCCCCACATTTCAGCGACGAATGAAACAATAGAGATAGGTCTTGTGCATGGTGATTCAATCCATGCCACAAAATACCAGTGCAGAGATTAAAGGATGTGACTAACCATAAAATGGGTTCCTATTCTCAGACACTGCCAGATAGGAAAAAGTTGCATGGATGTAACACTACAAGGACTGAATATGATGAGCATTTGTACATGATAGGCAGGAAAAGATCAGCTAGTCTATGAAACCTGCCCCACACAACATGGTGGCTGGAATACCATGACTAGATACTTCTCTTCCCTTCCTTCCCTCTCACTGCTATGTAACCTCCTGAGAGAAGCAAAACGAGACAAAGAAAAAATTAGGGTCAATAAGAGAAATAAATAAGCTGAAAAAACTCCTCTCCAGCTCTCTTAGGTAATTGGAACAAATCCAGGAGATTCCGGAGGTCTTGTGGCACAGTGGGTAGTGTCCCTCCCTTTCAGCCAACACATACCAATGGCAGGCAGCAAGAGCGGGTTAGATTTCTGGTCAGCCATGTGATGGGAAGAAAGTTGGAGCTTCTGCTATCACTATCCATAGCTCCAGATTATAACATATATGCATTTATTTTACACCTTTAACGGATTCTTTTTCTTTATTGTTTCACGGAATGTGGGTGCCACTGGCACGGTCAGCATTTGTTGCCTATCCCTAATTGGCCTTGAGCTGATTGGCTTGCTAGGCCTTTTCAGGAGGGCTGATAAGAGTCAACCATATTGCTGAGCGTCTAGAATCACATGTAGCCCAGACCAGGTAAAAATAGCAGATTTCCTTCCCTAAAAGACATTAGTGAACCAGATAGGTCTTTACAACAATTTATGATTGTTTCATGGTCACAATTGCTGAGATTAGCTTTTAATTCACTATACTTAAATTCCACCATACATGTTGCCACAGCAGCTCTGACTCCCTGAGTGAAATGTAAGACACCACCAGGAGATCACATGGACTGAGTACTGGCTATGAAGATGCTTGCCTTCTGTATGATATGATTTCTGCCCTAGTCAAGAATCAGTCCAGCTCCTCTTGAAGGGATGCAGAGAGTCAACACCCATCAACACATAACAGAAGTTCACTATTCTCTGGTAAAGGAAGAACCCAGAGTGCAAATGAATCCCTACCTCTACTATGCCCATCCTAGCAGATACTTGCGAAGGCACTATTGATAGAACCATAGGGACGATTAGCTTCCAGCTTCTTCAGTGAGGCATAATGCAGAGTAGAGGACAAGGCTAAACTTGAAAAGAAAGCTGCATAAATTAACAGAAAATAATGTATGTGGAATACATTTAAAAAATTCAAACTGTGCACAAGACGGAATGTGCAGTCTGTAAATGAAATTCAATTTTGTTACATGCAAAAAGAACTAACTGCATGTTATATATGTATCAAATTGTATCTGTAACATGACTGTTTTTTAGTCTAAGGTAATTGGAGATCATTCAAAAGAAACAAAACCTTGTCATTGTGACACAGTTGACACTGATCCCAACCTTAAGATGCATGTATGCATGGTTAATTACACTGGGCACCTTCAGCTAACTTACTGGAAGGACATTCTAGACTTTGTCTACAATGTCTTTCGGTCAAAATACCCAATACAATTTATACAGACAGACATAGATTTTTGGCTTGAAGTTCTATTCAAGTCACATTGCTGCCCTTGATCACACCTATCAAGAAGAACATTGCATTATTGCTATTATCTATGGATCCTTTCCTCTGTTATGAAGAAAGGAATTTTATCATGTCATCCTGGCAGCCGTATGTTAAATGCTAGAAAGATCCAAAAGTGACAGATGTTCAAATTAAAATGGGCAACATTTTTGGAGACAATACAAGGTTTGAATGGAGGACTTCAGATGTGACTTATACAGAAGGTCTGCAACTCTCAATTTTACTGAAACAGCTTTACCACAGCCAGAGGGGAAATTCTGTATAAGAAATGAGGTTTAGGCAGCAGGATTTAAGAAGCAATCTGCTGGGGAAGGAAGAAACTTTCTATTAAAGTGGATTTCCCCATGTGCATGCATTATGAACATCCATATTAGGGATGCAGGCAAATACGCTTCTTAAAAACAGAAAGAACTGACAACATGAGAGCTTAAGCTAAAACAAGGAAACTAGAAAATGTAATTTAAACTGAGGGTAATTGACCTGCCGTGCTCATTGTGTTATGCTTTAAGTTTACTGGCATAATAGAGAATGCTAGAAGTTGGGTTGGAGAGTTAGGCATTTGATTTTTCAGTATCCTGCAGATATTTACAGCACAGAAACAAGTCATCGGGTCAACAGTTCCACGTTGATGTCTATGCTCGAGGCTACTATGCTACTCTTATGAAACTCACCCCAGCTTATTCTTCTATTCCTTTCTCCCTCCCTCTGAGTATAATTAGGAGCAGGTGAAACCTCAAATAATATTTTGTTCAGGTCTTCCTCTCAGCATGCATGTTCCTTTACTGGGTCAAAATTTATGCTTGAGAGCTTTTAAGAATTTTATTTTGCCCTTCCTGTCCATTATTGGTGCAAGCCACTGCTGCCAGCACAAACAAAAAAAGAGTGGAGCCTAAAAATTCGATGGCATCATGAGCCCATTTTTCAAGCATGAAACAAACACCTTAGCAACTAATGTGGTGGTTGGGGTACATGGTCAGTACATGCTGGTGTTGTGGCATTCACCAAATTCTTAAAGGCAGAAAAATAGGGGTTCAGGGCATATTAAATTAAATTGAATGAAACGATAAGGCACAATGGTGACCTTTATCATGGTTTTTGCAGTAAAATATGGATGTCTGCAATTTATTTGCTGTTTATTGATTTTGAGATTATGTTACGCGGAAGAACAGCCGACTTAGAGCTGTCTCATTCATGAAGAAAATAATGGCTTCGTGAGCTAGGATGGGGAATTTCAGCTGTGCACTGAGTGTAATGAGATGTAAATCCCTTCTTTGTTAAAATCAGCTTACAATTATATGTTGCCTTTAACTTAGGGCAGAATTTTACGTCCCCCAAGTGGGCGTACTCCCGACCCGATCGGGTGTAAACTAGCGTGCAACGATGCCGGGCAAGCATCCCGATGTTATCGTGCACCTGTGCGATATTTTGGATGGTATTAAGGCCACAAATTCATTAGTTAAGCAAGATTTTTTGCTGCCCATCCAACGTTACCATTGGTAGGTGGGCGAATTGGCCAGGCAACCTTTGGATTTTTGAGGAAACTTCACCCATGAGCGGGATGAAGTTTTCAACATTAATTTTTAAAATTTTTTTTATCATGTATATGTTCTTGTCAGTGACTCCTATGTGGGGGCATTTTTTTTTCCAGAATTTACAAACCTTTATTTCTTATTCTAAAAGTCTTCAGCTCCCTGCCTTCAGGGAGCTTTCAGTGCGCTGTGCCCCGCACCTGCGCTGACATCAGCACTTGCCCTCTTCCTACCCTGGCAGCGCTGAGCTTCTCAGGGCGTGTTTCATGCCGGCTGGCCGTTAATTGGCCAGCCTATGTGAAATCACAGTCGGGAGATGATTGTAGGTGGTGGCCCATTTCTTGGCCGCTTCCGGGCACACCCACCACACCCGATCGATGACCCGAAAATTCTGCCCATTGTAATTGGTCCCATGGTACTTCAAAGGAGAGTTATCAGGCAAAATTTGACATGATACATAAGGAGATATTAGTACAGATGACCGAAAGCTTGCTCAGGGATATATCTTAACTTCACAAGCAGCGAGAGGTATGCTCTGAACTGCCTTCTTGAAACACTGCACCTTGTAAGGTGAAGGTACTCCCGCAGTGTGTTAAACAGCAAGTTGTAGGATTTTGATCCAGCAACAATGAAGGATGACAATGTTTTTCCAAGTCAGGATGGTTTTTAACATGGAGGCAATGGCGTTCTTACGCATTTGCTACAATTGTCCACTGAGCTGGTAGAGGCTGCCTGTGTGTGAGGTGCTGTCAAAATTCACCAGCGTAGCACCAGGGATGGAAAAGTATACTGATGAAGATAGATGTGAGATACTGAGATTATTTACAATGGAGCAGTGAAGCAAAGAGGAGACTTAATAAAGGCTTTAAAATTTTGAAAGGTTTTGGTAGAGTGATTAGGAAATGACTATTCCTCTAAGGGAAGTGAATGCCAAGAAGTTTTCAGTTTATAACTGTCTGACAGAGTGAGGAGAGACGATAGATGACTTGTAAATCAAGAAGTGAACAGGAAGGAGGAACTTAAAACAATTACAATCACTAGGGAAAGGGTACTGAGAAAACTATTAGAACTAAAGGCTGACAGGTCCTCATGGACCTGATTGCCTGCATCCTAGGGTCTTACAAGATGTAGCTGCTGCAATAGTAGATACATTGGTCGTAATTTTCCAAAATTCTCTAGATTCTGGAAAGGTCTTTTCAGACTGGAAAATTGCAAATGTAACTCCTCTATCTAAGAAAGGAGGGAGACAGAAAGCAAGGAACTACAGGCCAGTTAGCCTAACATCTGTCTTAGGGAAAATACTAGTGGCTATTATTAAGGAGGTTATAGCTGAGAAAATCTTTATGCAGTCAGGTGGAGTCAACATTGTTTTGTGAAAGGGACATCAGGTTTGACAAATTTATTAGGGCTCTTTGAAGAAGTAACAAGCAACATGGATAAAGGTGAAACTGTAGATGTGGTGTACTTGGATTTCCAAAAGACATTTGATAAGGTATGACACCAAGGATTACTACACAAAATATGAGCTCATGGTGTAGGGGGTAATGCATTAACATGGGTAGAAGATTGGTTAACTATCAGGAAGTAGAGAGTAGGGAGAAATAAGTCATTTTCGGCTTGGCAAGCTGTAACTAATGGAGTTCCACAGGGATCAGTAATATTTACAATCTATCAATTACTTGAATGAAGTGACCAAATTTATGGTTGACAAATTTGCTGATGACACAAGGACAGGTAGAAAAGTCAATTATGATGAGGATATAAAGAGTCTGCAAAGGGATGTAGATAAGTTAAGCGAGTGGACAAAAAATTTGCAGATGGAGTATAACGTGGGAAAGTGTGAACTTGTCCATTTTTGCAAGATAAATAGAAAGCAGTCTATTAATTAAACAGAGAGAGATTGCAAAACTCTGCAGTTTAGAGGGATCTGGGTGTCCTGGTACATGAATCATTAAAGGTTACTATGCAGGTGCAGCAAGTGATGAGAAAAGCAAATGGGATGGTGGTGTTAATTTCAAGGAGAATGGAGTCTAAAAATAGGGAAGCTTTGTTACGGTTGTGCAGAGCCTTGGTGAGATCACATCTGGAATATTGTACACAGTTCAGAGAAGGCTCACTTGACTGATTCCTGAAATGAGGGGGTTATCTTATGATGAGAAGTTGAACAGATTAGGTATGTACCTATTGGAGCTCAAAAGAATGAGAGGTGATCTTATTGAAACTTGAAAGATCTTGGGGGGACTTGACAGGGTGGATGCCAAGAGGATGTTTCCCCTTATGAGAGTGATTAGAACTGAGGGACACAGCTCAAAAATAATGGGTCTCCCATTTAAGATGGAGATGAGGAGAATTTTTTTCTCTGAGTGTCATCAGGCTGTGGAATTCTCTTCTCCAGAGAGGAGTGGAGGCAGGGTCATTGAATATTTTTAAGGCTAAGTTAGATAGATTATTGATCAACAAGGGAGCCAAAGATTATTAGGAGTAGACAGGAAAATAGAGTTGAGGCCACAATCAGATCAACCATGTTCTTATCAAATGGTGGAGCAGGCTCAAGGGTCCTGCTCCTAAGTCATATGTTCATATAGTAGGATAATTTTATTTATGTAGTGGATTGTTGAAGCATGGAATGCTTTTGTCATGTTTTTATAATGATATAAAGACACCAATCACTCATAAGGGATTGTGCAAACACATTGTGAGTTAATTTATTTAAACTAGGCACATGAGAACATATATACATGGATAGAAAGCTTGAAGACAGCAGCAGCAGTGTGTGCTGTGTTCTGCTCACAGGTCAAAGTGAAACTGAAACTTGATTACAAGACACACTTTGGTTAGAATTTTCCATGCCCACTGGTGTCGGGTGTCATGGCAGGCATGAGCAGTGAATATGGCGGGAAGCCCACAAATCACAACGTCATGAAACCAGTTTGCAGCCGCTCACGCCACCCATCAATAGTAGACCGTGTTTCCCGCTGCCGCACACCCGGTAACCTCATTGTAATACATCCACATATTATAAGCCCAGCACCAGAATCATCCCCCTTGCTGGACCATCTGAGCAGGGTCGGTGTAATTGCATGCTGACATGTTTCACAACTGTATACAAGCAACATGCACCATGGGGGCTGCACATCATTCAGGACTTTGAGATTTATTTGCCTACCTTGCTTCGGGCAGCACTCTTGGTCATCAGCACCAGGCTTCACAGGCAGCAAGGCATCACTTTTAGGGGGGCTCATGGGCAGGTCTGTACCTACCAGACCAGCCGTAAGGCGGGGTGACTTCTCAATGGCTGCAGCACTATGGCTTGCTTGAGGAAGGGGGAGAAGTGACCTCATGCAAAGGAAGAGGCTGCAGGGTGAGGGCTGTACTGGGGAAAGGGGGTATCCCAGGGTGTGTGTGGGGACACAAGTTGATATGTGCAAGTGGCCTCAAGATGGTGAGGGCTGAGAAAGCAATCTCCAGACAAGATGAGACCAGGTGGAGATGTGAGGGTGTGCGTGAGAGAGTGAGTGGTGATATCCTTTGAGCTGGCAGTGAGTGAGATGCCAATGATGAGCTTATGAGTGTGAGTTTAGAGTGATGAGATGGTGCCTTACCCTGGCTGCATGGATGAGATCATTCACACTCTTTCTGCACTGGATGGCCAGCCTCTTCTGTGCAACATTAGCACTGATTACCACTGCCACCGCCTACCAAACCAGAGTGGTGAGATTGCTCCAGCTTTTGCGGCCATAGCGTGGGTAGAGGACATCATGAAAGGCCTCCAAGAGGCATTCCAGGGATGCATCACTGAATCAGAGGCTGTAGTCTTCTTGCCTTTTGGGCAGTCATGGGCTGGATGAACTGAGGGGTGTGCGCACAGCTGCACCTTAAATGTGGCACCCGGTGTAAGGAAATGGCAAGGTGACAATGTGGTGTGCAAATGATAGCCCACCCACAATCAAAACAGCATGTTTCCCAGGAATGCTTAATTGATGAGCTGGGATTGGGACGATACGGCATGAAAAGCTGCCATTGCGGCCAGCGGGCCAAGTGTTCTTTTTCCCACCCACTACCACACTTCATACAAATCTGGGATGATTCCTGCCTTCCCATCTGAGGACAAATCAGACCTATTCCAGCTCCCCAACCACCATAAGATCCTACTGTCCTATCTGGGCTGCTATTCCTTAAGGGCCTATTACAACATCCCCCTTTCTTTATAAAGATACTTCCCCGCACCACCCCGCCCCCCACCCCCCCCCCCCCCCCCCCCCCACTCCCCACCCCCCCTTTCAAGGAAGTACAACTATTTACAATACATGTTCATGTTTAGTTACTATTACATAAATGTATAGAACTGATGAATCTATCAGTCTCTAGAGCATAAAGGTAATCTGCTGGTACGCCCAGATCTTGTGACGGTAACCTTGTCAGGAGGTTTCTTTAGTTGCTTACAGTGAGCTGTGGGGTTTTCATTCTCAGATGCTGTTCCTGGTTGCATTTGTGATCTTCTCCTTAATGCAATAGGACTGTATGGTAGCTGGGGAACTGGAATAGGTCTGACTTGTCCACAGTTCTGCCTCACCATTGTGCCTTTTGTGTGTAAACACTTCGTAGGACCTTGGTTCCAAACAAATCCTTGTCAATTTGGCTGGTTGCCACATACATTCTGTGGCATCCTGGATGCAAACTTGTTATCCCAACTCTAAATTTGGTAATTCTGTATCCCAATTTTTATTGTGCATGTTGGTCATCTTCTCTTGCAGTTTAAAAGTTGCTCTCCAGTTTCTGAGAGTTAAATGAGAGAGTAGGTAAAGTGGCACACACTAGACTTCCAAACAAATGTGATAGCACTGGAGAGTGTGCAGAGGAGATTTACTAGGATTCTGCCTGGGCTGGAGTGTCTGAGCTATGAGGAAAGATTGGATAGGCTGGGGTTGTTTCACTTAGAGCAGCAAAGGTTGAGAGGGGACCTGATAGAGATGTATAAGATTATGAGGGACATAGATAGGATGGAAAGAAAGGCACTTTTTCCATTAATAGAGGGCTCAATAACCAGGGGCCATAGATTTAAGGTATGAGGTAGAAGGCTAAGAAGGGAGTTGAGGAGAATTTTTTTCACCCAGAGGGTGGTGGGAGTCTGGAACTCACTGCCTGAAAGGATGGTTGAGTCAAAAACTCTTGTAACATTTAAGAAGTATTTAGATATTCACTTGTGTTGCCATAGCCTCCAGGGCTGTGGGCCAAGTGCTGGAAAATGGGATTAGTTTAGTCAGATCTTTGTTGACTGGCATGGACACGATGGGTCAAAAGGCCTCTTTCTGTGCTGTAAATGTCTATGGGTCCATGAGTCTATGAAAAGATGAAATCTGCTGGTGAGGGAATGGTTGCACTTAAAGGTGTCGCTCTCAGATGCAACATGGCATTGTGTAGACCTTGTTTGGTCTGTCTACATTTGAGAATTAGGGATTTGACCATTGAATCATTTGATCAGCTTGGCCATTATATCTAGGGTAATGAAGAGAAGAAGTAGTATGATCGATATTCTACTTCTCACAAATACCCTGAGATAGCTTACCAATAAATTGCAGACCGTTATCTGTAATGATTTCTCCGGGCACACCAAATAAAGTGAAAATAGCACATAGAGTGTGTGTGGTAGCAAAATATATTATTATGTTTGGATTAAGATGTAAGCTAAAATATAAACACACTTTTAAAAATATGTGGCAGTTTTCTATTGGCAAGAAGAAATTTGACATTCCAAAAGTAAAACATTAGCTTCTTGAGCCAATGAACTGTTCAACAGCAATTATGCAGTTAATACTGTAATCTTCACAGGTTCTGAGTCCCCCTACAGTTATGGGAACAGACTAGCAACAAAGTTGAATCTATTTTAATGTGATAAAGTCAGAACAAGATTATTACATTTCATGTAAACTACAGTAATAAACTAAGGCTGTGACTTAGAGACTCTTGGGGTTGTGGACTGGTCCTTTGTCTCTAAAGGGGTATTTGGTTGTGAATTAGCTTTTAAGAGAAAATACTAACAGAAGGTACATTTGCAACCAACTACATATTAAACATAATGATATTGAATAAGTGATATATGAAGAAAAACAAAAAGAATGGGAGATGATTTCTTGGTAGTCTCACAACTGCTTTAAGTGCGTTTATAGTGAGACTAAAATAAGAATAAGAGGTGGAAGTTCTCATCAAGTCAACTGACTGCTGTCTGCGGGGACAGGGGAAGGTGTCTCAATAGTGCACCTTCTGGAGAAACATGGTATCACCGACTGCAACTTCCTGGATTGTTGCATGTGTGGACTGCAGAAGTTGCTGTCGGTTTCAGCGGAGTAATGATGGCAAACCCTGACCGTTTCACCGCCATTAACTTGTAAAACGTGGGCCAACATTGGGCAAGCCGCTAAATTGATCCACTAACACATTGTAAATGCCTTTGATCCAGAGGCCAAGGCAAAAATTCAAGATGTTCTGCTGCTTGCAACCATGAAAATGCAAAAAATGATCCAGAATGTTGTAGACCTATATTGTGAGATGCAAAGTAGTGAGTAAGCACAGGTCCTTCTTCCTGAAACAAACAGAGGACTTTAGATGCCATATCCAGTGACTTTGAAATGCCATTAATGCACGTAGTTAATGACTGTTGCTTATAAGTAACTTCCTGCTTTAAAAAGTAAAGGTTTTAAGTGGTGGAGTTGAATACAAAGGCAAATAGAAAGGATATATCAATTAAAATTATTTAACCCGTGCTCAAATTTTGCTCTTGAAAATTTAGAGCTTCAAACTCTTCTTGATGACAATATAAACCTTTGGGCCTTTGACTTCTTTAACAAATGATTTATGCCTAGGTGTACAACAGTTGACCGTGTGGAGACAGATAAAGTGCTGGTTTTGAAGGTCATGTTGTTTTCCTTTGGTTCCAAAATGTGACTTGTGGGTGGTCAACAATATGCATCTCTTATGATTTTAAAAACTGTGGGCAGCTAAAGAAAGGAGGATTGATGTTGCCTTGACCAGCAAAGAGCATCAGTGCAAAAAATGCAGAGGCACCATGCAACTGAAATTAAACCCTGATAACACATTCTGGCTGCGTCTGCCCGAAATCGAATGCAAGGTAACTGAAAGAACTTGCTGTCAATTTGTATTCTGTTTAAAGGCTTCTTATTATGCTGGAAATCAGTGGTGTTGTGAGAGCTCATTCCGCTGACCTCGAATGCCTTCTTGTCACATCCTGGTTTATGTAGTAAAGTGTTCAGGAAAGCCCCTCACTCAGAGTGCAAGTTTTTCCCTTGTCTGGTAAATATCCTGCTCTCCTGACAGAAAAAATCATTCCTTACGTGTCTTACACTTTACACTCTGTACAGCACATCAGTGCAACAAACTGCCGACCAGTTTAATAAGAGTTGATGCTAATTGCATTTGCCTGCAATTAGTGACAGCACATTGCCACATTACTGAGGTCCTGTAATGTGAAAGATAATAATTAATGGTATTTTTTTTCAGCATAATGTTGCAGATGGGTCATAGCAAGAGTCACTGCTTGAATTTTAAAGGGACAAAGTATTTGTGCAAATATAGTTAACTTATTTTTATTCATTTACGGGATGTGGGCTTTGCTGGTTGGGCCAGCATTTATTGACCATCCCCAGCTGTCCTTGAGAAGGTGGTGGTGAGCTGCCTTGTTAAACCATTGCAGTCCATGTGGTGTAGGTACACCCGCAGTGCTGTTAGGAAGGGAGTTCCAAGAATTTGACCCAGTGACAGTGAGGGAACGGCGATATATTTCCAAGTCAGGCTGGTGAGTGGCTTGGAGGGGAACTTCCAGGTGGTGCTGTTCCCATCTGTCTGTTGCTGTTGTCCATCTAGATGGCAGCGGTCGTGGGTTTGGAAGGTACTGTCTAAGGAGCCTTGGTGAATTCCTGCAGTGTATCTTGTAGAGGTTATACACTGCTGCTATTGTGCATTGGTGATGATGTGAGTGAGTGAATGTTTGTGTTCGTGATGCCAGTCAAGTGGTCTGCTTTTTCCTGGATGGTGTCAAGTTTCTTGAGTGCTGTGGGAGTTGCACTTATCCAGGCAAGTGGAGAGTATTTCATTACACTCCTGATTTGTGCCTTGTAGATGGTGGACAGGCTTTGGGCAGTCAGGAGGTGGGTTACTCATTGCAGGATTCCTCGCCTCTGACCAGCTCTTGTAGCCTCAGTATTTATATGGCTAGTCCAGTTCAGTTTCTGGTCAGTGGTAAACCCCAGGATGTTGATAGTGGGGGAATTCACTGATGGTAATGCCATTGAATGTCAAGGGGCGATGGTTCAATTCTCTCTTTTTGGAGATGGTCATTGCCTGGCACTTGTGTGGCACGAATGTTATGTGCCACTTGTCAGCCCAAACCTGGATATTATCCAGGTCTTGCTGCATTTGGACATGGACTGCTTCAGTATCTGAGGAGTCACGAATGGTGCTGAACATTGTGCAATCATCAGGGAAAATCGCCACTTCTGACCTCATGCTGGAAGGAAGGTCATTGATGAAGCAGCTGAAGATGGTTGGTCTCAGGACATTACCCTGAGGCACTCTTGCAGTGATGTCCTGGAGCTGAGATGATTGACCTCCAACAACTGCAACCATCTTCATTTGTGCTAGGTATGACTCCAACCATTGGAGAGCGTTTCCCCTGATTCCCATTGACTCCAGTTTTGCTAGGGCCACTTGATGCCAAACTTGGTCAAATGAGGCCTTGATGCCAAGGGCAGTCACTCTCACCTCACCTCTGGAGTTCAGCTCTTTTATCCATGTTTGAACCAAGGCTGTAATGAGGCCAGGAGCTGAGAGGCCCTGGTGGAACCCAAACTAGATGCAGTGAGCAGGTTATTGCTAAGCAAGTGCCACTTGATAGCACTGTTGGTGACCCCTTCCATTACATCACTGATGATGGAAAGTAGACTCTAGGGTGTCCAGGTTGGATTTGTCCTGCTTTTTGTGTACAGGACATACCTGGGCAATTTTCCACATAGTCAGGTAGATGCCAGTGTTGTAGCTGTACTGGAACGGCTTGGCTAGAGGCATGGCAAGTTCTGGAACACAAGTCTTCATTATTATTGCCAGAATATTGTCAGGACCCATTGCCTTTGCAGTATCTAGTGCCTTCAGCTGTTCCTTGATATCATATGGAGTGAATTGAATTGGCTGAAAACTGGTATCTGTGATGCAGGGGATCTCAGGGGGAGTATATTCTATGCCCTTGCCATCTTCAGTTCTTCCTCCAAGTGGTGTTCAACATGGAGGAGAGTGATTCATCAGCTGAAGGAGGGTGGTACGTGGATATCAGCAGGAAGTTTCCTTGCCCATGTTTGACCTGATTCCTTGAGGCTTCATGGGGTCTGGAGGTGATGTTAAGGACTCCCAGGGCAACTCCTTACTGACTGTATACCGCCTCTGCTGGGTCTGTTTTGCTGGTGGGACAGGATGTACCCAGGGATGGTGATGGTGGAGTCTGGAACATTTTCTGTAAGATATGATTCCATGACTAGTCTGTGAGACAGTTCTCCCAATTTTGGCACCTAGATGGTAGTAAGGAGGAATTTGCATGGTCGACAAGCTTGAGTTTACCATTGTTGTTTCCGCTACCTAGATCAACGTCAATGCCGGGTGGTCCGTCTGGTTTCGCATTGTAGCAACTGAGTGGCTTCCTAGGCCATTTCAGAGGGCCCTTGCTGTGTGTCTGGAGTCACATGTAGGCCAGACCACGTAAGGACAGCAGACTTCCTTTCCTGAAGGGCATTAGTGAACCAGATGGATTTTAACAACAATCGGCAGTGGTTTCATGGTCATTGTTAGACCCTTAATTCCAGATTTTTATTGGATTCAAATTCCACCAGCTGCCATGGTGGGATTCAAACCCGGGTCCCCAGAGAATTACCCTGGGTCTTTGGATTTCTAGTCCAGCAACAAAACCACTATGCCATCACCTCCCCTTTTTCTGTGGTTTATCTGATAATTTTAATTTGACAAATCCATGTGAGAAACAATATATAATTCTTCTCCCTCTTCAGCATCCAAGAAAGTACCTCTGAAAATCTTTACAACTTTCCTTGTTTTAATTAAAATGCTGTGCACCTTATGATAATGCAAGTCATTACTGATGACTAGAACATCTTCCTATGTAACTATTTGCCTATCCTCCCTGTATGAGATTGTCAACTAAAAGATGTTTCTGTGATGTTGATCTGTTGTCTTGTGAGGAAACATTTAGTGGTAAATACTGAGATTTCCAAAAATGATCAACCAATGCTCCACTATGTTCATCTTCCAGCATCTCCATTCTGCAATGTCCTGTCTTCTGGTGTTCCTGTTCCCCTCTTCCCAGCCCACAAAATGCAAGACCATTCCAGTCCACACTTAAGATTTACTCCCATTTTCAACCTGATATCCACCCAGTTCCATTTCAGAGAATTTAGCCCAAAAAGCTTTTACTGGAAGCCTATCTGCCCAAGGCAAAATGGTTTAGTCTCACTTGATCTATTGCTATTTTAAGCCTGTGCTTACTTTTCTCTGCTTATAGGTTCAATTAAATGATCTGCTCATGTTTGCACCGTCGACAGCAATCAACATTTTAGAAGACCTAGGTCATGTTTTTTAAAAACTTTCTGGTCGTTTAAGGGTGTCTGGCATAACAAGAGTTAATGTGGGATTGGAAAGCAGTACCACCCACATTGTGATGTAGAGAGACACATGACAGTAGACAGGACACAGAGTTATGTGGAGAAACTTGAGTTGGAGTCAACATGGTGTTGTCTCCTAGTTTCGGATATACTTTGTACATATAGTTATGTGTTATTAATAAACACAGGTCTCTGAACCTCTTAGTGAGATGTATTGGACAAACCCTTACAACATTTCACAGAAATATGTTGGGTTTACTAGACACGAGGAGGCCAGTCAGCCCATTATGTTTGTGTTGAGTCTTTGCTAAAGCAGTAGAAAGCAATTGATTGGCACCCCACCCACAAACATACACTTCCTCCACCACCGATGCACAGTGGCAGCAGTGTGTACCGTCTACAAGATGCACTGCAGGAACTCACCAAGACTTGTCAGACACCACTGTCCAAACCCATGACCACTACCACCTGGAAGGAGAAGGGCAGCAAATAAAGAGGCACACCAACCACCTGCAAATTCCTCTCTAAGCAACACTCCATCCTGACTGGGAAATATATCACCATTCCTTCATTGTTGCTGGGTCAAAATTCTGGAATTTTCTCCCTAACAGCATTGAGGGTGTACCTACACCACATGGACTGCAGCAGTTTAAGAAGGCAGCTCACCATCACCTTCTCAAGGGCATTTAGGGATGGGAAATAAATGCTGGTCTAGCCAGCGATGTCCACATCCCATGAATGAATAAAAAAAGCTATGCTCTTCCCCCTTAACTCTGTATCTTCCACTGCTTCAACAATCTTCTTTTTAAAGATTGAATGGTCCATGCCTCAACCATTCCCTGTGGAAATGTATTCCATGCTCCAATAATCCTCTGCGTAAAAATCAAATCTCCTAACCTTTAGCCTCACTCTCCCTATATCTTTCATGTCTTTTCTAAATGAGGATGACTGGAGTTGCACTAACCCTTGGCCTCACCATTGTTCTGTGCAAATTTATCATTACTTCTTTGCTCTTGCACTTTACACCTCAATTTGTAAAACCCAAAATGCTGTTAGACATTTTAATGGCTTCATCTATCTGCAGTCGTGTTGGCAAGTTGTTATGCATTTAAATGCCTAGATCTCTCTGTTCTGCCGCAAATTGCATCTACCCAAAAGTACTCTGGTCAGAGCACACCTTGAGCAATGTACTGAGTTGTGGCCACCAAGCAAAACGTTCATGCCATGGAGCAAAAGCAGAACCATGAGTCTGATGCCGAAGGAGAAAAACTGAAAAAAGCCGGGCTTTTCAATTTTGAATTATTTTATTCATTTATTGGATGTGGGCATCACTGACTAAGCCAGCATTTATTGCCCATCCCTAATTGCCCTCGTTTAGAAGGCATTTAAGAGTCAACCACATTGATGTGGTTCTGTAGTCACATGTAGGCCAGACCAGGTAAGGATGACAGATTTCCTTCCCTCGAGGAAAATCAACAATGGTTTCATAGTTAAAATTAGACTTTAATTCCAGACTTTTATTGAATTCAAATTTCACCTTCTGCCCTGGTGGAATTTGACTCTGGGCCCCCAAAGCGTTATGGTGGGTCTCTGGAATACTAGTCCAGTGACAATACCATTATGCCACTGCTTCCATAGTAATGCATTACAGGAGCATTGTCAGACAAAATTTGATACTAAGACACATTTCAGCATGAAAATGGTGCCCTATAGAATCTCAATGTTGCAGCACAGGAGGCCATTCATGCCTGTGCTGACTATCTGATTAGTGTCACACCCAGTTTTTTCTCCAAAGCCCCACAAAATTTCCTCTTCTAGTAATTTGATTTTGAAAGTTATTGTAGAATCTGTTTCTGCCACACTTTGAGGCAATGCATTCGAGATCATGACAACTCTATCCTTATGTTGTTGTTACATGTGGTTGATAATTTCCCTCCCTCAAGTGAATGGTTAGATTAGGTAAAGTGCATAATGGAGCAAATTGCATGTTGCTGATTAACGGAACTGGCTCAGTGGTTTGGAGGATAGATATTGGGAGCAAATGATTGGCTGCTTTAATTATCATTCTCTCTATGTCCAACTCCCTTTTGAAATATATCATTGAATCTACTTCCACCTCCCCTTAAGGCAGTGTAATCCAGGCCATAATTTATTACAGTAAAAATAATGTCCTCATCTCCACTCTGACTTCTGAAGCTTCATGCTCTCGTCTGGACCTGAAAAAAATTTATTAATTTTGCTTCCAATTTCCACCCCTCCATCACTTTCATACGGTCCATCACTGACACTTCCCTTCCCTTCCTTGACCTCTCTGTCTCAATTTCTGGTGATAGACTGTCTACCAATATTCATTACAAGCCCACCAGCTCCAATAGCTACCACAACTACAACTCCTCACACCCTGCTTCCTGTAAGGACTCCATCCCATTCTCTCAGTTCCTTTGCCTCCGTCGCATCCGTTCCAATGATGCCACTTTCCTAAACAGCGCTTCTGACATGTATTTCTTCTACCTTAACCAAGGTTTCCCACCCATGGTGGTTGACAGGGCCCTCAACTGTGTCCGACCCATCTCCTGCACCTCTGCCCTCGCACTTCCTCTCCCTCCCAGAACTACGATAGGGTCCCCCTTGTCCTCACTTTTCACCCCACCAGCCTCCGTATTCAAAGGATCATTCTCCCCCATTTCTGCCAACTCCAGTATGATGCCTCCAGCAAACATATCTTCCCTTCACCCCCCCTCCTGGCATTCCATAGGGACCATCCCCTCCAGGACACCTTGGTCACTCCTCCGTCACCCCCTACACCACAACCCCCTCCCATGGCACCTTCCCATGCAATCGCAGAAGGTGCAACACCTGCCCGTTTACTTCACCCCACCTCACCATCCAAGGGCCGAAGCACTCCTTTCAAGTGAAGCAACGCTTCACTTGCACTTCCCTCAATTTAGTCTACTGCATTCCCTGCTCCCAATGCGGTCTTCTCTATATTGGAGAGACCAAACGCAGATTGGGTGACCGCTTTGCGGTTCACCTTCGGTCTGTTCGCAAGCATGACCCAGACCTTCCTGTCACTTGCCATTTCAACACACCATCCTGCTCTCATGCCCACGTATCTGTCCTTGGTCTGTTGCAGTGTTCCAGTGAAGCTCAACACGAACTGAAGGAACAGCACCTCATCTTCCAATTAGGTACTTTACAGCCTTCCGGGCTTTACAATGGGTTCAACAACTTTATACCATTAACTCGCTCCTCCATCCTCACCCATTTTTGATCCCCTTTTTTCAAATATTTGTTTTTAAATTTTTATATATACATTTTTTCCCACCTAATTCTATTATTATTTTTAAAATTTATTTCCATTCATTGTTTTATCCCCACCTTAGAGTGTATTTTGATCCTTGCTCCCACATTGTCCCCTCCCCCGCACCACACCCCCACTAGGGCCATCTGTCACTGGCTCATCCTGCTTTCTAATCTTAATGTCACCATTAGCACCTCCTTTAGCCAGTATCACCACCATCAACACCCCTTTTATTTATGACATCTTTTGCAATCTCTCCTTTGCCTCCACCTATTGCTGGCCTTCTATCTAGCTTCACCTGTCCCACCCCCCTTAAACAGTATATATTTCACCACATTTCTACTTCTCTTCAGTTCTGAAGAAGAGTCATACAGACTCAAAACATTAACTCTGTCTTTCTCTCTACAGATGCTGTCAGACCTGCTGAGTTTTTCCAGCAATTTTTGTTTTTGTTTCAGATTTCCAGCATCTGCAGTATTTTGCTTTTATCTTGATTCACAACTGTGTTGACATTTGTCCTAATGGTCAGGAATTCTGTACAATGTGCTATGTGCCAATGTTGCAATCCTCTCACAATTAAGTGCCTGCTTTAGTTGTAAGTGAGAGCAGCTGTTATTAATTGGGGAAAGGTTAGGGCATTACTCTTTAGTATATATAAGAACTGGTTTCCACCTGTGGGGAGGGGGAGGAGACAAAAGGAAAAGTGGAGGAGATGAAGGGGAAAAGGGGAGGAGACAAAGAGGGAAAGGGGATGAGAGAAAGGTGAAAAGGGGAGAAGACAAAGGGGGAAAGGGGAGGAGACAAAGGGGGAAAAGTGGGTCTGCGCCTGTGTACTCTGGGTTTTGTGAATAAACCTATGTTGAGAAAAAATGGCTCCAGATTCCTCCTTTGTTCATTGAATGAGCAGCAAATTATAACCCCACTGTTCAAAACAAGTGGAATCCTTAAGCATACATACAAATAGTGGTCCAATTAAGGCCCCAAACACCATTTTCATTTGTTCCACTCCACCAACCATTAGACATACAATGTTGGGAGGCAGTCATCTTCAGCGATGACTAAAGCTTCCATCAGGTCAAGCTGGAAGGAACATTTAAGGACATTTTCCTTGCAGTCGCTGGTGAGTATTGCAGCCGAGTGAGTCTTCCTTCTGTGGGCCCACAAAAGTACTGCAGCCAGCTGCTGGCCCATGCTGGCCTCTCTCCGGACTTTTCTCCTTCCTCTACCCAGACCACCCTGCGAGCTGGCTCAGAATAGATGCTGGCAGATTTCCCACCCAACTGCACTCAGCAAGCTGCAGCAGAGTGTCTGTTTGGCACCAGATGTTTGGCAGATGCATTTGTGAAAACCTAAAAGTGGTTCTGGCCTCCTCAAGCTGGCTTTGGGCAAGTATCACGGTAATTACATATCAACTTCTTAGACCTTGTCATCAGCTCAAAACATGCACAAACCCTTGTCAATACTTCGGACAATTTGACCTTGTCTGTTTATCCTTTTTCCACATTCTTAATCAGAAGCCTACACAAATGGACTTTCTACATCATTGGATGATAATTCCAGCTTTTATATATAGTTTTTTTGTCAAATAAGAAAATATTTCACTGTTATGTAGAGACAATGTAGTCATTTTTCAAGCAACTTAATTTATTCCACGTTAATCTTTTCAGAAGGTAGCTGTGCGACTGCATTTTTCATTGCAAAATATGATAGTAATTAATTCTAATTTATTAACAGAGGTGAGCACAGTTAGTTGAGTTAACAGTGAGGAAAAATAATGAATGATCATTATTTGATTGACTGCTTTTCCCTATTCTCCAACCAATGCACCATATATTCTACCTTCACCAATTGTAGACAGCAATCAGAGCATTTTCAATTATGGTGAGCATAAAGTCTGGACAGAGACCCAAGTTCACAGGTTTAAAAGGAAATGTAACCAGTTGGGTCACCAATGGCAAGTTCTATCTGTGAACATATTCCACCTCAGTCAGCTCAGGGGAAGTTTACTTTCATGGAGACACAACACTTTAAGTTTGTTCGTTGTCAAGGAAATTGAAAAGCACCTTATCCGCCATTCTATTCGGAAGCCTTTTGATCCTTGTCTGCCTGTGTCGAGGGTGATAAAAGAGATACATAGGAACATGGGCAAACAGATGTTTTGAAACAAAAAAAAAGGCTACAAGGGCAGTCAGATTTGTTAAGAAAGCTGAAGTGAAGAGATCAGGATGATGGAGGTTAGCTAGAAGACATTGTCGAAAAGTCAAATAAGATGACTCACTGATGTGGTATCAATTATCAAAGAGAAGTTGTGCTCTTTTAATTAAGTGAGCAGCTTTGTAACAACTGTTCTCTATGTTCACCTTGCTATGAAATTGAACAGTTGATTGTTTCCCATCAGGCCTCACCTTGCCAAGTGTTGGCTTGACTACCTTTAGAGAGATTGAAGGAGCATTTTTATGAAAGCCACAAACATCCAGTCCTGATCACAAGACAGTGCTTTTGTTACATCTCCGGGTTAGGTTGTTATATTAGTAGATTTAAGGCAGGATAGGGTATCTCCCATTAGAGTAAGATGTTCAGACCACTTAGTGGAAAGATTGAACACAAGAGGGCATCTAAGGGAGACCTGAATTTACAACAGGGGTTCACTTGCCTGGGCTGCAAGCAGGGAGCCCACCTGATGCCCAGCTTTATCTTTCCTGCCATATGTTGGAGAGCAGCTTTAACTCTGATTAAAGTCAACCTTGGTAGAAAGCACGTCACTCCTTTGTGACAATGCATTATTGTCCTCTGACTGCAGTTGGGTTCTATATGCACATATTGAATATGTGTTCAAACATAATGTTTTGTCTGGCGGTATCAGTGTGATGGGCAACTTGAGCAGGAAGTTTTTGAAGGTTATAGGGTAAACTGCATCAGCGATCACAGCATAGTGCCTTGCCAAACAAGTTGGATAATCACATGCAGAGGCAATGCCACTGATTTACAGTCCTCCTGACTTTTAAAAAAATAATATCAGTAAAGGGTCATGATTGGGCCCCTGACTTCCAAGCCCAATTTTCCAATCTTTCAGTTGAGTTTGACAGCCTGTTGGGTAGCCCCACCCCCACCTCCCCCCGCCCCCCCCAACCCTAACCCCCAACCCCCGCAATTATCTCCTAGTAGTATTTTGCACAGGATCATTGGGATTGTTGTCATTTCTTCTACCTATGTGTTATGAACAACTCCTGATGCTAAAATCAATGAGACTATTGCTTGTCTAATTCAATAGAATCCCTTTCAATTTTTCTTTTGCCTTAAAAATTATCCCTGGGTAGTCAGACCTAATGAAGATCATCTAATTGCTCTACAGTAAAGAATTCACCCATAATTGGATTTCCTAAATCCTCAAGGTGTTTGTCGTGATATTGTACATAGTAATAAGGTACCATACAGAGAGAATGGGGATTAAGAATAAGTTCTTTATTTATGTGATTCACAACAGTTCTCCATCTCAACATTCTAACTTTATTATGATACCCTAATTAAGGATTATATAGAATTGCATAGAATGTACAACACAGAAACAGGCCATTCAGCCCAAATAGTCTGTGCCAGCATTTATATTCCAATCAAACCTCCTACTATTCTTTCTCATGTAACTTTAACAGCATAACCGTCTAGTCTCTTTTCCCTCATATGCTTAACTATCCCCCCTATAAATGAATTTATACCATTTCCCTGTGGTAGTAGGTTCCATATTCTTACCACTCTCTGGATAATGAAGTTTCTTTTGATTTACCTATTTGATTTTCTTTCCCAGTAGGAATAACCTTGTGGTTCTGGTATCATCCTTGTAAATCTTTTTGCATCCTCTCTAATGCCTCAATATCCCTTTTATAACATAGTGACCAGGGTCACACACAACACACCCAAGGGCAGAATTTTACGCTGATCGGGCGGGCATGCGCCCAACTCGATTGGATGCGAAATCGCATAAGATAACGTCGGGGCAAGTGTCCAGATATCATCCCGCGCTCGCACTATATTTCGGCTTGTTGGTATGCGTAAAAGTCGGAAGTGCGCCCGCCAACAATTAAGAGGCCAATTAAGGTTATTAGAGGTGCAATTGTCTCCGAATTTTTGTGGTCTCTCCAACCTTACAGTTGACAGATGGGCGAATTTGCCAGGTGGATTTTGCATTTTTCATGAAAACTCATCCGAGGGCTGGATGAGGTTTCTGTTATTAAATGAAAGAAAAAGAAAAATCTATAGACAGCATTTTTTATCATGTATATGTTCAGGTGACTGGTTGTGGTGCTTGGACATTTTTTTCCTGATGTAAGAAACTTTATTTAATGTTTTTCAAGCCCTCAGCTCCCTGAGGCAGCTCTCTGCTTGCCTGCACTCGTGCTGACATCAGCACCCCCCCTTCTCCTGCCCCCACCCCGGCAGTTCTGAGCTTCTCAGCGAGTGCTTCACACTGGCTGACCATTAATTGTCCAGCCAGCGTGAAATTGCGGTTGGGGGGTCTTCGCTGTCGGCAGTCCGTTTCCCGCCCGATCCTGGACCTGCCGATTGCACCCACCTGCTGACCTAAAATTTCTACCTCAAGTCTAGCCAAGGTTCTATACAGGTGTAGCATAATTTCTCCACTTTTCAATTCTATCTCTCCTGGCGCTTGGTCTATTTTTGTAATGGCCTTATTAAGCCTGTGTTACTACCTTCAATGATTCATGTAGTTCTGCTTCCTGAACCCTTTGCTCCTCTACCCAGTTTTGATTCTTATTTTCTAAGTTAGTTGTGACCTCTTTATTTTTCTTACCAAAATGTAATAACTCACATTTATCTATACAGATGATATGATATCTATCTATTTGATTTTCTTTCCCAGTAGGAATAACCTTGTGGTTCTCGTATCATCCTTGTAAATCTTTTTGCATCCTCTCCAATGCCTCAATATCCCTTTTATAACCAGTGACCAGGGTCACACACAACACTCCCAAGGGCAGAATTTACTTGCAAATTTCAATATAGATAATATCATATCTATCATATATAATAGATATGATATTATCTATATTGAAATTTGCAAGTCTATTAATATCTTCTTGTTGAAGTCTGTCTTTGTGTTGACTATCTTTTCCAATTTGATGTCTGCCACAAGCTTAGAAATTGTGTTCTGATTCCAAATTCTAAGTTGGTGATATTAATTGTGAGCAGTAGTGATTCCAGCAGTGATTCTTTTGAGACCCTACATCCCACATTCTGCCATTCTGAATAGCTACCCTTTACCCCAACCTTTGTTTCTTTGTCTTGGAAGTCAGCTCATTTCCATTCTCGTTATTACCTGACTCATCAGTCTATTACCTATTATCCTTATCAAAGGCCTTTTGGAAATCTAGTTATATTACACTTCTGCATGATTTTTTTTTGCTTCAGAGAGCTCATGGCTTTCTCTTGTTCATCAGCGGTGTTTGGTTTTTTTTTGGAGTGGGACAAAGAATTAGGCCTTAGTTTCCTCCTGGAATAAAGAGCAATCCTGAGTTTCAATGACTATTTTTGTGTTGCTTGGTTGTGTTCTTGCTTCCAGGCTTTAATAGAACACTTCAGCGGTACTCATCATAAGAATACACGCAGACATTTAGACATTTCACACAGATAAACACACCCTGGTGAGCAATGCAAGTATATTTCAAAAATGTCTGCTTCACCACATTGGACCCCATTAAGCAAATATCATCACAACTGTCGCAAAGTTTAAGTTTATCTTCATTGTGCACAATAAAGCAACAAATTGCATTCATATGGTGTCTTTAGTATAGAAAAGCATCACAGAATGTTTTTTTAGACAAATTTGGCTCCAGCTACATTAGGAATATCGGGACAGGTGGTCAAAATGTTATTCAAGGAGGTATGTTTTAAGGAGCATCTTAAATTTGGGGATGCTAATGAGTACAGAAAAACTGGAATTACCCACTTGTTGAATATTATGATGAAATTATGATCATAGGATCAGAAGTAAGCCTTTTAGACAAAATATCCTGCTGTATTCTAGCCCTCTAGAAATAAAGGACAGCATTCTATTAGTCTTTTTTTCATTATTTTCTGTACTTGTTCATGATAGTTTAATGATCCACTTAGAGGGAGCCCCCGAGCCTCTTTGGACTTCTCCTGTTTCTAGCTTTCCATCATTGAGAAAGTACTCTGATCTATGCTGTTTAGGTCAGAAATAGATGACTTCACAGTTGTCTATGTTGAAGTCCATTTGCCATGGTTTTGCCCAATTATTTAATCTATTCAGAGCTCTTTGTAATGTTATGCTTCCATCTGCATTGCTTACAAGCCTGCCTATCTGTGTCATCAGCAAATTTGGATACGTGACTCTCTATCTCATTACCTCTGTCATTAATAAATACAGTGAATAGTTGAAACCCCAGTACAGATCCTGGTGGAACACTGCAAGTCACATTTAATTTCCTCAATGTTAAGAGATAATTTTACGTCAGCTGTAAATCGCAATTAAAGCCTTAAGATGTTACATAACGAAATTGAATAAAGGCCTTTATTATAGACCAAGGAACATGATTTTCCTCCCTGTTGTGCTGTACTTATTGCATCTGCAATTCAGATATATTAAGATGTGTAGCATTGTAGAGAGGAGATTTCAAAGATAATAATCATTTGCACTAAAGTTATCTTGAGCATCACTAATTCTCTCCAGAGTGAAGCTGATTGCATCATTGATGAAATTATAAGGCAGTGGAGAAAAGTAATATTGCTGATGTGAATCCAAATGACGACAGACACAATTTGCATGACAGGATATATGATCTGCGTGGAATAGCATGCCAGTTCAGTTGGCACCAGACTCTTGCATCAAAAGGTTATGTGTTCAGGTCCCACTCTAGCGACCTGATCTCATAATCCTGGTTGACGCCCCACTGCTTCAGAGAGGGAGTGCTGCACTGTCAGCGCTAATGTCTTTTGGATGAGCCGTTAAACCAAGTGCCTGTCTGCTCTCTCAGCTGGTTGTAAAAATTCCAGTCACCACTTTATTCCAAAGAAGAATGGGGAATTATCTCCCATGTCCCAGCTAATATTTATTCATCCACCAACAGCATTAGAACAAACTACCTTGCCATAACCTCATTATTATTTGCGTACTTTGCTGTGTGTAAATTGGTTGCCACATGCCGTTTATACAACAATGACTAAGGACAGAATCTGTACCCTCCCTTGTGGTGGGTTTGGTGGCAGGGGGCCCTCAATTGGGTGGGTGAGTGATGGTATGGGTGCCAACACCTTTCCACCTGCAGCCTGATTAAGTCTGTGGCAGGACCCTTGGACAACCTTCACCCACCCTGCTCCCCCCTCCCCCACCGCTGTCAATGTAGGCCCTGAAGTGGGCAATTAATGCCCACTTAAGGGCCTTATCCCACTGCCATGGTATTAACCCAGTGGTGGGCATGGGACTTGCCATCCAGGGAGTTCAAGAGTAAACTCTGGTGTGTTTGCTTGTGGGCTTCCAGGGGAGAGTCCTCCATTGTCAGGCACTCAGTGCTTGATCGAGGCACTCAGCATTGGGAAGGAAGGGCTTACTGTGAGGCACCCCTTGTCCTTGCTGCTGACCCTAATCCCCCCAACCCATGACCCTCTCCCACTGTCACTCACCTTTTCCTCCCCTCCCACCATCATTCACCTGTTTACCCCTCCCACCATCATTCACCAGTTTATTCCTCCCACCATCATTCACCTATTTACCCCCCCACCATCATTCGCCTATTTACCCTTCCCACCATCACTCATCTATTCTCCCCCCACCATCACTCACCTGTTCCCTCCTCCCCCACCACCACTCACCTGTTTATCCCCAACTGCCACTATCACTTATCTGTGCATGGGACTCTCCGCAATCCAACGACACACATGGGTATCATTTTGGCAACAGCTTCTCCCTCCCCGGTGGCACTGCTGAGTACAGAAGAGCTGCCAGCCTTTGGTTGACTGACAACTTTTGGTGGGTGGGTCTTCAGGCCCCACGGTACTTGATCCCCAGGAAAAGTCCACTACTGGCCTGTTAAGTGTCTGAACGGGACAGGAAACAGTGGGCCTTCCAAAAATGAGATAATGTGGGGATCTCGCTGGGGGTAACCGACTCTAGGGGGGAGAAACCATTAGGAAAAATAAGGGACACTTTGGCACAGGGGACTGTATGGCCCTATGAGGGGGTGGGTAGGGATGCTGGTTAAATTGTGACAGCAGGAGGGAAGGCTGTCCAGACTGTGGGAGTCAGGGGTAGGTGGTGGGGGTTGTTGTTGCTGGCCAGCATACGAGAGTTGGCGGGCTGGTTTGCAGTTGCTGTTGGAACTGTGGGAGCAGCGGTTGGGGAAGATGATGAGCATGTGGGAATTGGGGTGTGAGCAGTCAGGGCTGTGGGAGCAGGACATTGGTAGCAAAGCACGCTTCTGCTGGAAAAATCTGAAATACGGTACAAAGGCTATTTTGCCGACCACAACCCAAGACGAGGGCACCCACTTCAAATTCAGGACGGCCCTGTAAGACCCAGAATGGCTGGTCACTCTGATCTTGGTGCTCCAACTGGCAACCACCCCCGCCCTCTTCGCCTCTACAAAGGTTTTCACCCTTCATTTCACAAGATAATTGCTTAATTTGTTGTGACGTGATTTGCAATGCCTTGAGGTCATGGCTATATAAATACAGGTTTTTTTTGTAAAAGTATGATTTCCAATCTTCAAGCAGGAAATAACAGAAGAGATGCTTAGATTACAGAGTTCAGAAACAATATAACAACATATGGAGGAAACTTCAAGTTCCAGCAATGGTTCTGAATGTGTTAAATAAACTATATTCAGTGAGCAACTGAACATCAGCCCATAGGATTCATACTTTGCTTCTGCAAATGCATCAAAAGTAAAGTGTTAATTGTTAGGAAACATATTTAGTGGCATAATAAGAATCTAGCTAGCAAACAGCCCATTCTTCTTTGTACTAAAGGGAGTTGTCTTCTGAATAATTACACATTCTCAAATGTTGAAATGTTTCTTGGTTAATTCATGTTACCGTGTTTTATGCTTTAAAACTGCTGGTTGGAAGGCAACTGCGTGTAACGTTTTGATGCTGTACACTGTTGATGTTGCACCCTACCAACACAGACTGCAGGGGTACTAGGCAGATTTTCAAGGCAACTGGGGAGAGACAATAAATGCTGGTCTTGATGCTTACGAACCATGAATAAATCGAAAAAATAATTTGAATTGACATCAAAGCGTTGTTCCAGAAGGATCACAAACAGGAATTGTAATATTCAGTGATGCTTAATGTTCTGAGATTATCACCTCCTGTCCACTTGTAAGCTACAAGGTTAAATACATAACCAAAGCGATGGGGGAGTGCAACAACAGAGAGAGTGCAGGATCCAGCCTTCATGCCCTGTGCCTTCTCTCATTCCTTTATTAAAACATTTCTGTAAAAGGCACAAACTTTTGTGATTTCTGCACAGATGAAGAGTTAATTCAGGTTTCCAGAAAGTTCTTAAAATGTAAATGAACATGGGTGAAGACCCTCCCTAGAAAAGATATTCAAAATGCCAAACTGTTTGAAGAATTTAAAACCCCATTGTCTGGGTATGAACAATTTAATCACTGTGCAAGAGTGACAGGTTGGAGGTTGATTTCTTTGACATTTCAGGGCAGAATACTCTTCATCAAGTGAAAATCTGGAGGGAACATCTGTCCTTACACAGTTCTTAAATGGTGCCAGATGTAATAATAAAGGACTGAAATGATACAACTGTTTATGAAGTGGTGCCTCATATCACACATTTAGAATGATATAAAGGCAAGGGATTGTGTAAACACGTTATGGGTTTATTTATTAAGGCTAGGCACATGTGACCAATTATACATGGCTGTAAAGCTTGAAGACACATCAGTATGAGGGTTATGTCACATGACACCCAGCTCTCCACTTTGGCTTTGACAAGGGGTGTATATTCCTTTGTCTGGGTTCTTGAGATTGTTAATGTTCCAAGCATTAAGAATTTGAAAGGAGTTTGCAGGTCCTTTCTCCCAGCAGACTAGTAGACTCCGATGGCCAGCCCTGGCTTCTGAAATGTAGATGGCCTTTGTATAATTCCATTTGAATTTTGGCTATTGGGTCATTAACACCTCTTCAGAGATAATGAGATGTCAGCTTTACTGATTCTTTCAGAATGTTCATTTTGTTCCTTGAAACCTTTTGAGAGTGTATGCTCTGCTTAAAAGCAAAGATAAAACTAAAACTGGATCACTTGACACACTTCCTTTCTCGTGAAGTCATGCTGCACTACCTTAAAGGTACATCACAACATCTCAGAATCCCAGTGCCATGGAAAACAATCCTTTTCTAGTGCCATAGAAACGGGAAAAAAAATCAACTGTGCACGCGAACTTGTTTTGAAGCCATACGCTACAAAAAGGGGTTTAATTTAAACAACCCTGAGTTCTCCTTTCATCACTTGTCTATAAACAGAAGGGTGTTTTGATTTTGATTTTCCCCCTTTGTAAGCAGTGTCACATTTCCCAATCCCTCGTTTTTGGTGTGATCCAATTTCTATTAACAACCCTACAGTAGACTCAAGATAGAGTAAGCTCAGGGGGTTAGTTTATTTGCACACACTCAAAAATGGGAGGAGGGTAGCAATGGGCCTTCCCTTTCACTCATACAATAAAAGAGAGGGATAAAGAGAAAAATATTTACAGGGCAAAAACCACAGAGTAAAAAAATATTGTTTTACGTGAGTACAGAATCAAAATTGAATGGTGTATTCCTTCACAGAGGTCGGCAGGTTAAAAATTGATGTTGGATAATTCCCTTTTCTAGTGGAGATGACTTTCATGATGAGATAGGCACACAGGGGTTATTTAATCTTGTAGGTGATGGTGTAGAAGTTCAGAAGTTCCAGTGGAAAGTGTGTAGGTGGGGCCAGGCATTAAAACCTGGACAGAGCACTTTTCTGTACTGCTGTTTGGTAGATGGAAGATGGCAGACTGAGCTTTGCGGTACAGCAATACAGTATAACTGGTTCTCCCAGCTAGGGGATCATGACACATGATTCCCACCTCTCCACTTTGGCTTTGACAAAGGGTGTATATTCCTTTGTCTGGGTTCTTGAGATTAGTAATGTTCCAAGCATTAAGAAATTGAAAGGATGTTGCAGGGTCCATTCTCCCAGCAGACTAGTAGACTCCGGTGGCCAGCCCTGGCTTATGAGATGTAGATGGCCTTTGTATAATTCCATTTGAATTTGGTCTCTGCAGCCTAGAGGGTCATTAATGTCTCTTCAGAGATAATGAGGTGCCAGCTTTTCTGATACTTCCAGAAAGTTCTTTCTGTTCAGGGTCACAGACAGACATAGATTCAGACTTTTTAAAGTCTTTGTCCAGTTTTTAACATCTTAGAAATTAGCCAGGAGGATATCTATATATTTTATATAAATATAGAGGATGAGGCCTTAGCATCTGGCACAAAGTTCGATGTTTTATTTTCATTCCACTGTGGCTGCAGAAGGTACATACAGACAAGGAACTGCAATGCCTAAATAACCCACAGAGGCATGCTAAGATTCTCAACCCACTGTCATGGACTAGGAGAGAGTGAGATAACTTCCTCCTCACCCCTCGGTCAACTGCAACAAGATGTATATTTAGAAGAAGTGCTTTAAACCTTTTGAGCATTGTGAGTTTCAGTAATAAACACAGAGCAGGTTTTCAAGTAATTTTGAATCAGAAGAAATGATGTTTATTCATACAACGCCCCAAAATATAAACGCAATGAAACACATTCACTCTGCACATGCATGCACACAACCACATACACATACACACACACATACACATGTAAAGAGGGATTCTAGAAACAAAGCTTGCATTTAGGTTATTAGCAGAAATACAAGCAGTAAATCACGGTTCAAATTTCAATTCTTTAATGTGCATGGATTAGTTCTCTCTCATGGTGTCTTGGATGGATGGAAGTTAGAAGCCTTTGGGTTTGCAGGTGAAGTCGTGGTCAAGCTTCTGTAGAGGTGAATCTTTGAAGCTGCAGCCAAGTTAGCCCCCCACTCTCTCTCTCTCTCTCTCTGCTTGGGTTGACTAATTGCTCAGGCAGGGTTCTGTGCTTTCTCCTGGAAGAATGCTCCCTCTTGTATCCTGTTGGTTTCCAGACTGCCTTGTCCCTGCCTGCATCTTGGAATAATAAGATTTTTCATCTGATGTCAGTTTTAGTCATGTAACCACATGATTAATACTTCCATTGTCCATGCAAACAATTCAAAATCAGAAGCCATTGCTACACAATGGGGGAGTCAATAATGGTTGTTCACTCCTGCTTGTGATAAACTGGTTTATCTGCATCTCTCTTAAGTGTCAAGTTTGGAGCCATTAAACCTGGAAGTGTATTGATTTTGAGCTCCTGTTCATACCGAGACAATGGGCCTGTAAATTCCACAATAGTTTCACCCTTTGCCTGTCTTTTCTTTGGAGGATCTGCACCCATGGGCACTAACATTTTAAAAACATTCCAGAGACCTGAGATAACTCTTTGCCTGTGCAGGAATCACAAAAAGTCACCTGGCCTCCAGCGGCCACCTTGCAGCACATTATCCAAATTTTTAAGGTCAATTTATACAATGTGGGCTTTTTTGAAAGCCTGGAATATATCTTTACGAGAAAATGGCGCCACTCTTTTCTGCCTCTGGTGCCACTTTTTATGATGCCATTGGGCCAATGCTACACTTAAAGATCTAGACATGTAGCTATCTTCCACTCTAGCACAAGAACACAAATTTTCAGTGCAGCCAAATATCCTTTACTGATGGTTGTGCTGTATTAGCCTCAAAAATATTTGTTGGTGATTAACAGCTTCCCAGTCATTACCTGAAATACATTGATAATGAATGCTCAATGCAGCAACTTGTATTGATATAGCACTTTTAATGTTGTTGAACTCTCATGGCACTTTACAGGGCATCATCAAACAGAATTTGATGTTGAGCCACATAAGAAGGATTAAGGTCAGGTGCCCAAAATCTTGGCAAAACTCTTAAGGAAATGAGAGGGGGGTAGAGAGGCAGAGAGGTTTAGAGAGGGAATTTCAGAGCTTAGAGCTGATGCATATGTCCAGCAATACTAATTCAATAAAAGCCGATGGCTAGAATTGGGGAGCATGGAGATCTCAGATGGTGTAGGGATGGAGGAGGTTTCAGTCATAGAGAGGGCATATGACATGGAGGAACTTCCAAATATGGATGAAAATTTTAAAATTGAGGTGTTGCCATACCACCAGCCAATATAGATCAATGAGTACAAAGGTGCTAGGTGAAAATGAGTTAGTGAGAGTTTAGAAACATAATGTAAACCGCGGAGTATAAGTCAATCCAGCGCATCAGGGGACCCCATTATTACGACCCCCAATATCATGTTTTTGCTTACACTCGATGTATAAGTGGGCCCTCATTTTCAGCCACAACATGCGGGACTTGCATTAACAATGACCTTCAATTTTTCTCCTCACAAATGCATGTTTTACTTACTGGTACCTTATAACTGGGCGCAATAGATCAAGCAGACAACACAGGCTATGTTGCAAGGTCAATGGGAGTTTATGACACCTCCACTCTTTGCACCAGAAGCAGGTGACATTTAAAAATGGTGAACATCCATGCTGGCATTTCACTATTATTCTCAGCATTTAAGTTCAAGTCTACCCACCCACCCACCCAAGGCCTTGATGGATTTTTTGAGGTATCAAATTTCAACTTATACGCCAACATCCAAGGTAGGAAAATTTGGATCCATAGTGCTAGTGTCTTTGGCTCTGCGGGTACTGTTTTAGTATCAAAAGAAGTGAGTCCTCACATAATAGTGACCATGAAACCATTGTTGATTGTCATTAAAAACCCAGTTGGTTCACTAATGCCCTTTAGGGAAGGAAATTTGGCAACCTTACCTGGTCTGGCCTACATGTGGCTCCAAACCCATAGTAATATAACTCTTAACTGTCCTCTGAAATAGCATAGCAAGCCATTAGGATAATAAGACATGGGTAACGAATGTTGGCCTTGCCAGTGATGCCAAAATCCCATGAAAGAATAAATTAAAAAAACACTTCCACTCACTTCTGGTGTGGCCTGTACCAAATGCCATCTTGGGGAAGACATTTGTTCAGTACCAGAAGTGTGCAGAGTAGGCAGGCCATGATGTCAATTCACGTTTAATGCAGTTTTGATGCCAGACCTGCATTTTTGACCTCACTGCTCTCACTAATGCTCCCTCTTAATTATGCACAACTGAACAGTGTTCACCAGCACAAAAGTTCCACCGCCAATGTTATTTAGAGGGATCATCAGCAACTTCCAGGTTCGTGGCTGTTCGCTTTCTGCTGGCTCTGTTTGAGTGTGTGGAAGTGCAGGGTGTTCCAAGGAATTGTTAACGATTGGCAAAATCTGCAGGGAGAAAGTGATCTTTGTGATTGCAAGGGTTTTGGGGACGCCATGCAGGCTATATAGTAGTAGCCCCCATGATGACAGCACGAAAAGGAAATGGTGCGGAAGCAGCAAATAAGATTTCAAGCTGCTGACAGAAGGGTAGAAAGGCCCTCAGAGGGAGGCTCTACCCCCCCTAGGGTTTGCCGAGAGCACTTCTCCTACTCCCAGCTAAGCCAGAAACAGGGTCTCAGCATCTCTGATTCATGAAGGAGATGGTCATACAGAACTATGCCACCTCTTGAAACCAGACCTACAGCCTCAGAGCAGGTTGAGGACAACACTATCACTGACTGTGAAGGTGACCATGGGCCTCAGTTTCTTTGTGACCGGATTCTTCCAGGTTTGAACCGATGGTGTCGCTAACACCTCCCAGCTCACTGACCATCGCTGCATTAGAAAAGTGACATAGGTTCTGTGTGCCATGAGAGGGGACTTCATTGGCCCCTCTGAGCAGAGAGAGGCAGGAGGAGCATGCACGTGGCTTTGCCAGGATAATGGTCTTCCTCATTTTGCAAGAGTGTCATCGACTGCACACACGTGGCTCCATGGGCCCTGCATCTCAGTGCTGACTTCTGCTGAAAACACAAAGCTTACCACTCGCTGAATATGCAGTTGGTGTGAAACTGAGCTGATGAATGCCCCATAATCTTAGCAGCTGCCAGGATGTGTTCATTCTGCACCAGTCACCTGTTCCAATAATCTTCCAGCCATCGTATCACACCATAACGTGCCAGCTGCATGACAAGGTCTATCTATTCGACACCTCACTGATGGCTCCTCTCATCTACCCAACAATGCTCAGATGACAGTGTTCCTATGCATCTGCTGCTCTTGACCTTCTAGGAGGCAGAAGTCGTGGGTTTAGGAGGTGCTGTTGCAGAAGTTTTGACAAGTTGCTACAGTATTGTACTATTGTAGCTACACCTTGTATTATGCAAGAAGCCACAGTGTGCCAGTGGTGGAGGAAATGAATATTTAAGGTGGTGGATGGGATGACGATCAAGTGGGCTGCTTTGGCCTGAATGATGTTGAGATTCTGGAGTGTTGTTGTTGAATTACTTGCTCCTCATTAATGTATGTAAGAGGTCTAATGCCTGTTCAGAGCTCCTCCCAGATATTCAATAGATCTGAGCCAGCCATGTTCTTAGGTACCTTCAGCATCATCAAAGGAATCACCACACTGTTCATCCACAACTTTACCACCTGGGCCATTACCTGGACTGGATCATCTGCCTGTTGAACAACTTGCCTGATTTCCATTCCATTGAATTCACTGGAATGAAAATTGGTCAGGTTCTCCAATGGGAGATCTGCTCAGCTAGCCAAGTTGTAAATGACCCCTAGCCCTCCCTCCAGGACTTTCTTTCATCTCTCTGAAGGGCGGTGCCACTCAAACAAGAAATAAGTTATTAACCTCTAACAAATGGACACAACCCAAAGATATAATACATGACATGACTGAAAATGATGCTCCCACTTAGCTCGCAGCATGAACGCTGCCAGAGGAGACAGGAGAAATCCATTTGCAAACTTCTGGGGCTGGATTTTCAATCCAGGGTCAGGAGCCCGACTCCTGGATCACTTTCGTGTCCTGACTCCATACCCTGCCTCTGTAGCTGTCTTCAATACAGATCACCCAGTTGGGCCAGAAGTGAGCTCAGTGCCCAATTAATGATACCAACCATTGCCAGGAGGCAAGAACTGATTCCTGAGGGCAATCCTTAAAGGCAGATGACAAGCCAAGACTGGGTTTGCTGCTGTCTTGCAAAATAGAGGTGGCAGGAGATCAGAGGGCCAGCAGTCTCATGGCTCAAAGAAGTGGCCAAACAGCCAAAGAGAAGGTTTCCTACCTGCTCTGATTGAATAACCCTTTTCACCAAAAAGTTTTCTTCAGCATTAATGTGACTTGATGGCTCCATGCATTATGTCCAACAGCTGTGCATCAATGTGCACCAGATTGTTCAGCCTCACCAATTTGTGATTTCAACATTGTCTTCTAGCCCTTCCCAGCCCAGTAACAAGAGAGTTCTTGGCACCCCACATCCCACTTTGAAAATTCCAGTGCATCCCAGAGGCGCTGCGACACAGGCATACCATCCGGGAGTGCAGTTCTCAAGGTGTGTGGGTGATTGAAAATCAAGCCTCTAAAGTTCACAAAAGAGCAAATGGTTGTGACTTTACTCTCCAGTGAACATTAAAAAAGCACAGCTTAATGGGTTCTCTCTACGCTTTACCACTGAGATTTGTGAAAGGAAGGCTGACTGGAGAAGTTATTTTATGGACTTTCTCCTAATTCAGACCTGTCTAAACCTCAACTCCCCAGCTTACTAGGAATTAATTTCACTGTGACTTGACGATAATCACAAAGTGACCTACCTTAACTTCTGCATATGATCAAATATCAACTGAATCCTCCTGATAGTGGAAGGAAAGCAGTTACTCAAAGGTGATAAAGATAAAAAGAAAGACCTGGATTTACATCACTGCATTCACAACTCCAGGACATTCCAAAGCCCTTTATAATCAATGAAATACTTTTGAAGTGTTGGAAATGACCATAATACTGTCCAAGTTCTTGTCTAAGGTTGCCTTTCTGTATAATTATAGTAGTGAGCAAGAGTTAAATGAACATAGCATTTGGCTTCCATCCACTAATTTATATATGAATCAAGAAAAGTTAACTCCCTGATGCTTCTAAACATTTGTGCATCAGGTGTTCCATGGACTTCACTCTGCAGTCACAATTGACAGTGGCCATGTTGGGGTAAAAAACATGGCCACTGTGAACTGGACTACATTAATGTGGTAACTGCATGCATTGTCCCTCCCTCCCGTCAATCACTGCTCATGTGATGTACTGCAGGGACTTCGACCAGTGAGCTCTTAGCGCAATCATGGGGTAGAGCTTTGGGACAAAGGATCGGATCCAGGTGCAGGCAGTCCGAGATGTCTTTGTTATAAAGTCTTACTGTTTCTTTACGAAACTTGTCTGCTCCATTGAGTCATCACAATTAATCATGCTTTCAATCTCTTTACAGCAACTACGAGGTGTACGTAATATTGCTGGTATCTTAAGGTTATGGAGAACAAATGTATTTTTGTAAAAACATCCATATGTGAAAGTTATACAGATTTTTTTTCTGTTACATAGAAAGCGATCCCTGCTGAAAGGTCGCTAGTATGTGTGATGAAACCAGATGAGTTCTGGAACCGACAGTGACTCTTTTTGACTTCTGCAAGAAGAAAGGTACGCAAAGGTAGGAGGTAAGTGAACACTGATGTGTTCTCCAACATTGGTGTTATATTATTGAAATGGTTTAACCTGGTTTACAGCTTGCAATATTGTTTGCATTCGTCATATTCAATGTTGTATTGCAGGAAACGTGGCAGCCAATTTGCACACAGCCAGCTCCCTCAAATAGCGTTGTGTTCATGACCAGATGATCTGTTTTAGGGATGTTGTTTGCAGTTAAGTATTGAAAGCACACAGGAAACATCTCTCCAGCTCCTCTTCAAATAGTGCAATGGGATTTTTTACATCCACCTGAGAGGTTTTACATTTCACCCAGCAGAGCTATTGTCTGCAGTACTCCACTATACCATTACAGACCTGCAATAACTCGTGCTTTCTTTACGAAGATTAACTTATAATTCTTTATTTCCTCATCGATCTTTATCTCCACCCCACAGCCCCGCATAAAGGGGTTCACTCAGGCTATGATACAATTCTGTGAATGTCAATTGCCCAACTCGATGTGTGAACCATAAGAGCAGTGATTGGCTATTTAATTGTGATAGTGGGGAACCAGGGTGTACTGTCATCAAGGATTGTTGGATAGGAACAGACACTTTAGTCAGTTTTTTCTACTTCATAACTGAGACTAATTATAAAGCTCCTACAGTCATCTCACTTAACCTGAACACAGAATGGGGAATTAAACATGGGATATTCATGCTCTGTTCACCTCAGCTAATTACATGATGACCTGATTGACCCATTGGGGGATACCCTGGGAGCCTAATCAAGTCTGATTTATATCAGACAAGATACAAAGGCCATCTCTGAGGCATGTGCTGTATTCTCAAAGTACTTGCATTTTCTCCATTCTAATTAGTTAACGAATATCTTAATTTGTAATGAAATACATAGCTAATGCTAAAGATTGTAACTGTGCAAGATAATTTTGTCCTCTTGCGCATCCCCAATTTCCTCCCACCCACAACTGATGGTGGTGCCTCCAACTATGTTGGCTCCAGAGTTCCCTCCCTAAACCTCTCTGCCTCTCTCTCCTCCTCCAAGTTGCTCCTTAAAGCCTACCTCTTTGACCAAGCTTTTGGTTATACCTGTCCTTATGTGGCTTGGCATCAAATTTTGTTTAAAAAATCTCCTGTGAAGCTTTGGGATAATTTACCACACCTGAAGCACAATAGAAATGTTGTATTTTTGTTGTATTTTTTCTTAACGTACTCAAGTGAGAATTGTGCTCTCCCCTTGTTAAGTCATGACTACATTCTACAGCTGTCTTTCCATAATATATTCATAATCGACCTAAAAGCAATTGAACCTTGGCCAAAGGAAAAGGACAATGAAATCGCACTGCGTGATGTTGAACCCAATTGTGTAGATTCAGGATTTCCAAGATGCTGCCAATACTATGTGACCCTGTACATTGCAATGCAGCGAAAGTAAATCTTTAACGAATCTTACTGGGATGACTAGTGAGCTTCTGGCAAACATAGTACAATGGTTAACATCACAATAGACAGGTTTTAATTTGGCAATCCTCTTCAGGGTGACCATTCATCCTGATTTTTAGGGAATCGTCCCAGAATTTGGCCACGGTTCCCCCCTCCCACTTCTTTTATTCCCAGGATGCCATTTTTCCCCTATTTCTACGATCTGGGTGACTGCTGGAAGTCTCCCCTTGCCACTGCTTGTGGGTCTTTGTCATGTTCAACTGTGTTGCTGCCATCAGCTACAAGTTTGGAGTAGGAGCCCCAGGAGAATTCGGATTGGAAGACTGGGAGTGTGCATAGAACATTATCCCTCAATCGATTGGATAATTATTAAGCACCGCCCTCCACGTGCTCTCACCAGCAGTCCCATCACCCCCTCCCCCACTCTCCCAATCATCCCTCACCTCCCCCTCATCCTCCCCCTGTCACGAGGTTGAAGAGCCCCTTCAGAGCTGGCCATACTGATGCTTTCAAAATCAAATGTGTTCCCAAAAACCACAGGCCTCTCGTCTCTTTTCATGTTAGGCCTGCTAAAAACTAACGTGGCAGGGGCAGGCGAGTGGGACCTCAGCATCCAGACTCCCAGCTGTGGAGCAGGGCTGGATGCTGTCGGCCTGGGAGGATGCTCGGTAGGGAACTCGGTTGGCTCTGTGGGCCCTGCTCCGAGGAGAAGAGATGCCCTCGGCAGGCTGGGGGTGGAGCCTGAAGCTTAAGGGGGTGGGGGCAGAGTCTGGAGCCCAGAGTGTGGGCTGGAGAAGCTGGAAGGCCAGAAGCCTAGAAGAGTGAGGGGAGAGCAAGGCAGCAGTAAGGAGTAGAAGCAGATGTTTGTGGCTGGTGAGTCACAGTGTCAAGGAGCCTTGGCCATGAGTAGGGCAAACCGAAGCCTCTGATGGTGGCAGGAGCATCAGGAAGTGACAGTGCAGCAGCTGAACAGCTGCAGATGACCTAAGCAGACCATCGAGTTCGAGAGGCTCCAAGAAGAGGGAGATCCCTTTCGTGTCTGGAAGACAAGGTAACCTGAGTCACCTGATCATGGGAACTCAGCAGAAGGAGCTCCAGCAACTGAACTGTGCTACCTAGCTGATTGGAGATCAGAAGTTAAGCTCGTGATGGTATTGTCTGCTTCTCCTGGGGCTCCTACTGTGGCTGAGGGCAGCAACACAGTGAACATGACAAAGACCCACAGGCAGTGGCAAGGGGAGACTCCGAGCAGTCTCCCAGATCGCTGTGCAAATGGCATCTCGGGAATAATAAAATTGTGGGATGGGGGACAATCAGTCAAATTACGGGAGAGTTCCCTGAAAACACAGGACGATTGATCACCGTGGAGAGAATTGCCATGTTCCAAACTGTCCATTATGAAGTTAACCATTGTAGTACATTTACCAGGAGCTCACTAGTCACCCTACAAAGATTCATTCAAGACTTTCTTTCCCTGCATAGCAATGAGGGAGGTTGTGTTGACAACACATTGGAACTCCTGAATCTATATAATTGGTTCCAACATCACACAGTGTGATTTTATTGTCCCTTTTTTTGGGTCAAGAGTTATAATTGCTTAGAGGTTGATTCTGAAAATATTACGCAATGACAGCTGTAGAATGTAGTCTAGGCTTAACAAGGGGAGACCACAATTCTCACTTGGGCATTTTGAGAAAAAATAAAGAACCGGCATTTAAATCGAGGTAAACTCTCGGTGGATCTGGAGCATCGGCCATGAATATCCACTGTAAATAGCACATTCCTCTAATTAAGTTTTTCCATTAGTGTTTAAAAGATTTAAAGCCAGTGGAGTAAAGAACCCTGTTTTATAATCTTTGTGCAGACCCTCTGCTTGAATTTCACATTTCAACCAAGACTTGAGACCTAGTGAATGGGCACAGCCTCTGTATTTTGCTATGACCATCGGCTGAGAAAGGGTCTTAAAAGGGATTCAATTTCAAATATGCTGTTGGTTACTTTGTCCTTAGCTTCAGTGACAAATGCACAAAGAAGATGTGAAGACATTGAAAATTCAAGAGTATTGTGTGCTATTAATTTTAATCTTGGAGGGAAATATGACTGACCTTCTGTCTGCTCTGCATACATTCAATTACCTCAGCTAAGCCAGTAATTATTCTAACCAGGAGCCATACTCATCAGTGAACATGAGCTAATGATCCAACCGTTTTCCCAAGTTGTTTTTTTTTTTAATTTGATGAACTTCAAATTATGCATCAGTATGTTCCTGGATATTTTGTCTCTTTCCTCATGTTTCCAATTACCTGGATAAGTACTTTTTGAGGGATCAAAACTTCATTTAGAACTTGTGTGTACAGATGATTTCAATCACGAGACATCAGTTATGGCTAAAATTATTCACTCCGGGGAATCAATAGTGAATCAATAGTAGGGTAATATAAAATGTTGCCTGTGCATCATTCACTGACTCATGCTGGGAGTATTTAGGAATCCAAGCCCATGGTTCATGTAAATTATTCAGCATAAAGGGTGGCACAGCTAAAAGATTCATGCTTGCAAGTGTTCAAAGTGGCCCTGTGAAGAAAAGCCAAAGGAGCCCACAGTAGATGATCATAAACCTCACCTAGGCTCACGTCCATGACCCCATAACAAGGTTACCCAACCTCCTGGTGACAGATCGACTCCCTCTCTCATTGTTCTGAGGATGTTCTTTGCTTTGACTCCAGTTTCCTCACTTTCAAAAATTCTGCATGGAACAGCAGGTTAACTTGTATAAACTTAACTGAGTTCTGAATTTCCTGAACAGCATCTGAATATTTAACACATTCTCTTTTTGTCCTTTTACTCTTTGAAGATTCGTCGGCAAAAGACAGGTATGTTTCAATTTTAAATGCAGCTGTTCAGTTCAACAAGGATTTGCTGGCCTAAAATTTAGCTGAGGAATCTTTAGCTTAAACAATTCTGTCACAATTGATGAATATGAAAATAATTACATAGGGTGTAAAACTTGCCTTGCAAAATCAAATGGGCAAGTCTGTTTGGTCAAGTGCTGGGACATATGTATAGAATATCAGCTCTGTTGATCTTCAGTTAGGGGCTACTGCATAGCAAATACAGAGTGGCAGACTTTTTTTCCTCCTAACTAATTCACTCTGATCCACGTGCTCAAGTCCTGAGGGCAGTTGTAACCTTTCTTTGATTACCCTGTCTAGCACCGACCAGGACTAAAGTTCATGATCTGATTGGCTCTTGTGCTCAGTGGATATGTTTGTTTGGTCATCAGGGAAGCTTCGTATTATGGGATAGCATTGAGTGATACACAGGCCCTAGTTTTTACAGGTTGCAGGAGGCCAACAATGACCTAAGAACCCAGCAAGGCCGTAGACATAGAGTTCCCGCCAATCTTAGCAGCAGGATCTTATTTACTTTTCTTAGTTCCATTTTCTGCCTGAGAGCGGGTTGAATGGACTATCAAGGAGGAGAAGCACGAGACCACTAGATGCTGGCAAATAGAGGGTCAGAGAGGCCCAGAAATCAGAAGGGGGGAAGAGGCTGTGAGCAGGACGACTTGGCGGGGCAGGTAGTCCACAGCTTTTGTGAGGATGTAAGCTGCTGGGTGGTGTAGTATAATGGAGTATATTTGACTAAGTCCCATTAAGAGTTAACAGTAACAGTGTGTGATATCATGCAAGGAAGTGCTATACGCTCAGGTGACCTAGGACTTGAGGAGAGTAAGCATGGTCAGAAGCTAGTGTATGGTAATCTTATAACTGTAAACATGTTACAATAAAGTTAGCATTTTGCAGCCAGAAGCCTTTGAGAATTTATTGAAACTATTCCAAGCCAACAACACAATAATATATGGTAACTGTTGTAAAAAAAAAAGGTAGATCTCTACCTCTGCTGGAATGCTTTGAGACAGTTGCAGGAGCGAATCAGGTTGAAACATGGCCAAAGTGGTAGAGGGGATTCGCTTGATTCTGCACCACATCGGGTCTCTCAGTGAAGCCAGACTGTGAGCAGGTAGTACACTTGTGTACATGATGGGTGACTGTGTGGATGACATCCGAGTTACCCTGGGGATCACTAAGGGCAAAGTCACATATGCTGAGGTTATTCATGCATTGGAGATGTATTTCAATCTCCACAAAAACACCATCATGGAACATGCAAAGTTCAATAAACATACCTAGAGACATGGGGAAAGTATCAATACATTTATTAATGACTTGGCCTGATTAGAAGAAGACTCTGAGTATGGTAATCCGAAAGAGAAGTTAATTTGCAATAGAATTGTTGTTGGAGTAGTGAATGGTGCATTATCAGATAATTTCCAGATAATTGACTTGACCCTGGTGAAGGCGATTCAATTAAGTAGAGATCAGAAGGGAATGCTAATCAGTAGTCAGAGGAGCAGGAAACAGCCTGAAACCCAAAGTAACACATATGTTTGAATTTGTCAGACATAATAAAGGGTAAATAGAGAGAAGGAGACATGTGCAGCAAAAGAAGCAATGGCAGCATCCTAGACCAGCTATTGCTGGTGCAGAAGAGAAAGACATGGGTATGGGAATTTTTCTGGCAAAGATGCACAGTGCCATTGGTATAAAAAGATAGGGCATTTTCAGGCTGTATTTCACAGAAGAAAAAAATAGGCAGAACATTCAGAAAGAGAAAGTTTTAATAGGAAACAGAGCCCATAAAGTATAAGAGTCACAAACCATTGAAATACCCTTCTCAGGAGAGATTAAAGAATTAAGTGACATTTAGAATTAAATTGGAGCGCAGAGATCCAGGTCAAAGGTCACAGGACATACTTTAAACTAAATACTGGAGCAGCAGTTTCAGCTTTTCCAGATGCTAAAGGAGAGCTTTTCAACCATCCTGCAAAAGCTTCACAGACCAGGAGGAATGGAGCTGATGATTCTGAGAGAACCAACAGCTACTTGTTAGCTGTTTTACTTTAAAGCACAGAGAGAAAGTAATTACTGAACTACTGTATATAATTCAAGATCAGAGTTGTTTGCTTTTAAGTAGAAAGGCATATATGGAATTGAATCTGATTCACAGAGCAGAAGAGATATAGAATGGTGAAGGTCAATCAGGAGATTTCAGAGCAGAATTCCTGAAGTTGTTTACGGGTTTAGGAAAGCTGAAAACAGTGTATCACATAACACTAAGCCCAGAAGCAAAACCAACATGTTTGTGTACACCCAGAAAGGTTCCACACCCTTTACTTCCAAAGGTAAAGAAAGAGATTGACTCAATAGTAAGTCATTTCACTTGTAAAAGAGTCAATGAGTTGGTATTCAGGATGGTACTGGTTCTGAAGCCAAATAGTTTCATAAGAATATGTGTTGATCTCACACAACCCAATAAAACTGTGGAAAGGTAAGTCCATCAGCTGGTATCAGTTGATGAAAGTTTAGCTAAATTAAGGGAGAGCTCAATATTCTCTGAGTTAGATGCTATCTACAGATTTTGACAAATACCACTAGAAGTCTCACCCTTCATAACGCCATTTCGAAGATTCTGTTTTAATTCTTTAGATTACCTTTTGGAATAATACCAGCATCAGAGATCTTTCAAAGAACAATGTCAAATCTTTTAGAGGGCTTACACGAAGTTGTTTGCCACATGGATGACATGTTGACACATGGGCATGACATGAGAGTGAGAGCAGTGCTGAGAAGACTACAAGAGAAAAGATAGACACTCAACAGTAACTGTGATTTTTCACAGCCAGCCATCAGGTTTCTTGGTCTTATAGTGAGTGCATCAGAAATAAAGGTTGATCCACTGAAGACCAGAGCCATAAAAGAATTTCCAGCTCCAAGGAACACTATGGAGTTATGAACTTTAATGGGAAGAAGGTTGCGGACACAGAGTCTTGCCCTTCCGCATACATTGATGCCACAGGTGAAAGAGAAACTACGAGATATAGAGGAAACTTAGCAAGCTAAGCCAATGAAACACTATGATATTCTTTACGGAATGAGAGCACTATTAGACCTTCAACTGGGAGAACAAGTCTGAATCAGAGGTGAATCGAGATATGGAGAAATAATGGAGAAATCACCTCACCCAAGAACTTACCTTGTCCAGATGGAACTGAACACAGAAAGAAGAAGCAGAAAAGCTTTGATTGCATGAACAGTGTGAAAGAGACCAGAGAAGTTGCAATCATTGCAAATAAAAGAAGACATCAAAGCAGGTGATCGTGAACCATCTACTAGTTCAAATTCTGTTCAACAGCATATTAAGACTGACATCAGAATGATAATGTCTAACCCCGTACAAATGAGAGGAAAACTAGGTACAGCAGACTCATGAAGGTACCAGAACACTTATGAATGTAAGACAACATAAAGGAGAGAGAACAAGCAAAGAACATGGAAAGAGAAAGAAAAGCAACATTTACCTAAGAGAGCAAAAAGACATTACATTAGCTTTGGGACTACAAAATACTGAAATGTTCAGAATTACTAGGAGGCTGAAATATTGGGTTTCCAGGAATGTCAGAGAGCATTGAAGTTCGAACAGAGACTTGGGGGAGATGTAATATAATGGAGTATGTTAGACTAAGTCCCATTAAGGATTAACTGTAACTGTTTGTGATGCCATGGAAGAAAGTGACAGTGACTCATGTGATTTGGGTCTCGAGGAGAATAAGCATGGTGACAAGCTAGTGCAGGGCATTCTCAATACTGTAGATATGCTAAATAAAGTTAGAATGTTTTGCAGCCAGCAGTCTTTGAGAATTTATTGAAATGACTCCAACCCAACAACATAAGAATGTAGGTGGATGAAGGCTTCTTTGAGAGACCTTTGGAAAGCAGCCCCACAGCTCCTGGCCCACAGGAGTGCTGAAGAGGCATCAGCTTCTACTTCCTTTTGCTGCTGACTTCCCACCCCCTCGGAAACTTGGGCATCAACAATCAATTGAAATCTTGTTCCCAATTGCACTGTAGGAGTCCAATTTAAATATGTGAATGAAGTGTCCTACTTCTCCATGCAGACCAATCAGGTGTCATGATATCCACTGCCGTACACAAAGCACTGGGTACATGTGTGAGATGTCAGAGACGTGTCCCCCGTGTTTAACTCGTTTACACCCCCCAATCCTTTCCCACCCTTTACGCATATAGGGGATTAATAATGAGGACATAATCTCACAGGATTTCAAACCTGTAAGAAATGTGGCCAGGCGGTTCTGAATTATTCCAGATATTGGAGTACTGGCTATCTTACAAATTACACAATGCTTCAATTGGATTTAGGGAGGTCTGTGACATCAAAAGATAAAGATAGAACTTGCATTCATACAATGCATGATCTCAGGGTGACCTCAGGGTGTCACAAATTGCTTTGGAAACAATAAAGTAAAGTGTAATCACTCTAGTAATCACTCCGTGTAAACACAGCAAGCTCCCACAAACAGCAATGAAATGATAACCAGACAGCCTGTTTTTTTCCTGATGTTGGCTGTGAGAACTCCTTTGCATGTCTTTGAAATATTGACGATGACAGAAGGAGTGTCCAAGGAAGGAAAACTGAACTTCCAACTTGTACATGACTTACAGAAGTGTCCAAAAGTTTCAACTTTGCTTGATTTGAGATTCATTGTTTTTTAAATTAAAACATCATAAATATACACAGGTTTCCTACCTTAGTACAGAAGTAAAATATTGCGGATGCTGAAAATCGGAAATAAGTTCAGAAAATGCAGGAAACGCACGTCAGGTCGGGCCAAATCTTTGGAGGGAGAAACTGAGTGAACAACCTTGATTTTAATCGCCAGCCCCTGGCCACTGTATCCTCTGCTTACCCATCCCAACTTCAACCTAACTCCTTTTTTGGAGTTTCATATTTTTACAAACTCAATCGGGCCATTGACTAGGCTAAAAAAAAAAGGCCTCTGCATTTTTGTTTTGCCATTGCTGTTTGACAAAAGAAGCTTCTATGCAGGGGCAAATGCCCTTGAGAAAAGAATCATCTGAATGTGATTTTCCCTTCAATGGAGCAACCCATACATTTACAGGAAGATAGCTTGCTACATTAAAGATGGTTTTGATCGGTCAGTGGTTAAAAATGTCTCCAAAGTATTTGTGTAATGGCTTGTTGCGAATGCCTAAGCAGGTAGCTCACAAATGGGACTCTCTGCTGGTTCACTGTATGTTGAGATTTAGTTTTATACCATACAAGGCCTCATCAACATCCTTAGTAAACAGAACAACTTCAAATAGGGAACGCTGGAATAAAATCTGTTCTGTCACTGAAGGCAGAAGATGTGATAACTCATTAGCAACCCAGCAGTAAATGGTTACATAAAGGATAAAGCAGATGTTGGATTGTTTTATAATGCAGTAACACAGTGAGGGGTTTAGATGATATGGTTCTATTCAATTTTTGCTTCTATTTTTGTTTCAAACTACAGTGAACTTGCACAGCAGCTCCTAATGTTGGACAGTGCACGAGCTGAAATATTTTCACTGTGAAGATCAAATCTTTGGCCCCATCTCAAATTTTGGACTTTAGCAAGTGATTCCATTCCCCTCCAAAGCCACTGTCTGAACCAGAATGTTTACAGCATCAGTATCCTATTCAAATCCAAACTCAGCTTCCAACTCCGAATCCTCTCTCTCCCAAAGACTGACTACCTCAATGTATGTAACGTTTCTTGCCTCCTCTCCTAACTCAGTTTATCATCTGCCCAAACCCTCATTCCATGCATTTGCCACCTCCAGACTCGACTGTTCCTATGCTGTCTTGGTCAGCTTCCCATCTTCAACCCTCAGTAAACTTCAACTCATCCAATATTCTGGTGCTCATATCCTATCCTGCACCAACTCCCAGAGACCCATTGACTCCATCTGTGCTGTCCTATATTGATTTAATGGCGCAATGTGAAATTATCAGGTCTTCTGTTTATGTTCCTCCATGGTTTTGTTGCTCCTTATCTCTTTCACACTTTCCACTGGGAAAGTGTACCCTCCCCATACTCTCTGTTCCTCTGCCTCCTGTTTCTGTTATATTTGACCCAATTCTTTCGAGTTCCACTTGTAAATTTTTCGCTCTCTTCCCTTTCCTCCTTTAAGTTACCCTTTTCAAAACCCAGCTTTTAGTCACCCCATCTAACATCTCCTTGTGCCTCAGCATCTTTTGACAAACATCTTTGTGAAGCATCTTGGACTATTTTTTTTAACATTAAAATAGTTTGGAAATGTAAAACATTGGCAGAAGATCCTGGAGATGCGCAGCAGGTTAGTCAGCATCTGGAGAGAGAAAAATGTTAACAGTTCAGGTTGGTGCCTTTATATTAATGTAAAACAATTGGCCAAAAGAAAATTTTATGAACAATGTTTAAGGTCAAAATATTCCTCTTAAGTAAAGGTAACTCTGGATTTTATTGCTATTGGTGAGAATTAGTAGGTCTAACACCCTCATAAAGGTCGGGACATGCCCACTCGTCATTTCCTACACAGACCCCATCATATGTCATAGGCCAAGGGTATAGCAACCAGTTTCAATAAAATTTTAAGAAGGTTTTAATAATTATAGCTCAGTTAGTCACAAACTTGCCTTGATCTCACAAGGTTCCAGGTCCAAATCCCATTACAGGACTTGAGCACAAAAAACAAGGCTGATACTGCAGTACAGTGCTGAGGGAGTGCTGCACTGTCGGATCTACCATTTTTTGGATTAGAGGTGAAAACAAGGCCCTGCAACTACCTTCTCAGGTGGGTGTAAAAGATCTCTTAAAGAAGAATAGGGGAGTTATCCCTGTTGTATCGGTCAATACTTACCTCCCAATAAACACCACAAAAACATTCACTGATTACGATCACATTGCTGTGCACAAAATTGGCTGCTGTGTTTCCTACATTACGATACTTTCAAAAGTACATTATTGGCTGTAAAACGTTTTGAGACATCTGGTGGTCGTGGAAAGCACTATGTAAATGCAAGTTTGTCTTGCTTTTTAAAACGAAGGGTTACTCATGCATCAGAATTGCAGTCCATGCACCTGCCTGCAGGCTGCAGTGAAATGTAACAATCTTTCCAGGTGGATGTTGGATCTCCCACCAGGACTATGTTCATACCTACCCACTTTGATCCCCTTACCAGGGGCTGAAAAATTAATTGCCCCTCATTTGTTTTTTTTTCTTATTCATTGCCCAGATGTGAACATCCAGCTGCTCATTCCTAATTGCCCTTCAGAAGGTGGTGGTGAGCACCTTTTTGAATCACAACTATTGATCTGGTGCTGGTAGTGCTTTCCATGACTGGGCCCCATTTTTTGAGGCACTCTACTTCCTTTCACCCAGCTTAGCTGCCCCCACTTCCCCCCCAAAATCCCCATCATGTTCTACCAGGACGTGAAGGTATGAGTCCCCAATCTAGTATTCACCATTCCACAACGATGCACCCACCCCCCCACCCCCCACACTACCCCCCCGCCAAACCCCTTTTCACAGGTCTTGTTAAGAGTAAGTGAAAGCTCCAGCTAGTAAAGGCCCCACATCCATGGTAGGAAAGACCAGGAACTGGACTATTCACTTACTAGTAGTTTTGCCTGTTGGACTTCTGCTAGAGTTACAGCACTTGTCCACCACAAAAGCCACAATTATTTGGACCTGCTTTCTGGAACATTAACCTTAATTTGGAAAATGAGATGCACATTTCAATCTGTGCCTCATCCTTTGGTGTCAGTTGTGGCTCAGTGATAGCACCAATGCCTCTGATTCAGAAGATTCTTGGTTCAAGTCCTACTCACTACATAGACTTGAGCATAAATTCCAGACTACCCCTCCAGTGTAGTGTTGAGGGAGTGCTGCAATGTAGGAGGTACCATGCTTTGAACAAGACATCAAATCAATGTGTCTTTTCAGATCCCATGGTATTATCTTGAAGAGCAATTTGGGCACTCAGGCCAATAGGAGCCCAATATGAAATTTGATAGAGATATTTGAAATCAAGAAAAGCTTAAGATGGAATAAATAAAGAAACTCTATTCCCAATGGCTGAAGGATTGATAACCAAAAAATACACATTTAAGGTGATTGGCAAGAGACTAGACACAATATGAGAGAAAACATTCATGCAACAAGTGTTCAGATTTTGGAATGCACTGTCTGATAGGTTGGTGGAAACAGATTTAATAGTAGCCTTGAAAAGGGAATTGGATAAAAACTTGAAGGAGAGAAAATTGCAGGCATAAGAGCCAAGGAATGGGATTAACTGGAGTACTCTTCAAAAAAGCCAGCACAGACTTGATGGACCAAAGAGCCTCCTTCTGTGTTGTACTATTCTATCATTCTATAAATGATGTCAGGGTGTGAGGTGTGCAGGCAATTGTAGAGGACACATGGAAATAGTCTCTTAAGGTAAGTACAGATTGGGGGAAATAGGAGCTGGGGTGTCAAGTCTGCAATTGAAGGGATGGGGCAGGGCAGCTTGGGACAGAGAATATCAAATGGGGCATGTGAGGAATACACGCTCCTCCTGGGTCCATATGGAATATTGCAGGTTTAAAAAAAAATAAAGTTACTTACCTGGGTCTGTATCTTTACCATTGCCACCAACTTTTCTGGTGAGCCTGAGTAAAACCCACAGATACAATACCACCATTTGAACCAGACTCCTGCCTCTCTGAGATGTGTGCTCATTCAGTGCCTGAAGATAAAAAGGGAAAAAGATTGGGCGGGGGAACGGTTGGAGTGTGAGGACACAGTGTGATCCACCTGCTGCCAGCCACTCCAAAGCCTTGCTCCCTGCCCCACTCCCCAATCCCAAAATATGGAGGTGGGGGTGTAAAATCAGCCATTTTCTTTCCTCAGTGGAAAAGTATTTTCAATGGAATTTCACTGCAAGTGATAAAGAAAATCTTATTGCACCCGTATCCACCTGTGGTCCATGTACTGCACACAAACAAATGCAAGAGGCCTTCAGGAAAATCCAGCCTAGTCTTTCCCAGACACAACTTAAACTACATATAGGGCAGCATTTCCCCCCCGATGGGGGGGTTATGTGGGAGCGGGAGCAGGCGTGAGCGGGCGGGTTCCCGATCTGCAGCCCCCAGTTGGGGGCACTCAGCCATTTTACACGGGTGGGCCAATTACGCTGTGCGCTCCCTGTGCGGGCAGGGTGGATTCCCTGAGCAGGTCTGTGCACTTTTTCGCGCATGCGTGCAGAAGAGCCCAGGGAGGATGGCTGAAGGTTTAAAAATTTATTAAAGATAAGGACAAAGTTTCCTGACATGTCCCCTCAGCTGACACTGTAACATGAGCTGGGACATGTCCATTAATTTTATTTAAAAATTTTCCGAACATTTTAAATCCCTCATGAAACCTCATCCGCGTCATTTTACGTGTCAGCGAGCGGGCCCCGCCTCCGCTCACCAATTGGAAAATGCTGCCCACAATGTTTGCGCAGCCCGTCGCTACATATTCCCCTGAAGGAGGTTTTAAAGAGAAAAAACAGGTTAAAAAAAAACTCAGCAAGATTATAAGAGTTTCCAGATTAGTTTAAACTTCTGAGCCAGGCGGCTAGCTGTGAATCTATCTCTCGAAATACACCCACTCCCCACGCCAAAGGTAATTGAGTGAAATCCTATTAACAAAATCTACATTATTAAAGTCATTTTGGTTGCCATCGTCCCAATAGGACTAGAACCAAGTCAGTATCACCCTCAGACAGTTTTGATGTTGTTATGTGCACTGCAAGTTGTTGTTTCACTGAATATGGGTTTGGCTCTGTATATTCTTATCCCAATAACCTTTAACCTTTTTGTGCAATCTATTGTGTTTAAACGATAACAACCTTTTATTCAGTTCAAAGGAACTATGCAAATTCTAAATGTTGTCATTCTCGCTGCAAATGGAAAAATACAAAGCATTCTGTGACTATTTTTTTCTCTTCTGTTTTATCAATTTCATACAGACGTGAAATGTCACATTTTTCTCTCAAAATCATTAGTCCATTTACCTCTGGACACCAGCCATGGCTTTTATTGTAACCAGAACAATTGCAGCTAAAGGATGGGCCTATGCTTTGCCCAGTTCTGGGCACTCAGTGGTCTATGTGGTGTAGCCAAGTCCTTGAGGCAAGGTTGAATATATGGAGTGATGTGACAAGTGGAGGAGCCTGTTCATTCCAGTATTAAATCACACTCCACAAGCTAACAAAGTCTTTAAGACAGCTTCACCAGGCACTTCTAATGAAAAGACAACTTTAAAAATCAAAATCTGTGTCAAATGGTTTTCAAATTGTTTAAAAAGAAGACCTGATTGAACTTGATGCAATGTCTAAAAAATGGCTATTTATAAAGGAAACATTTTCAGAAAGTTCTGAACTAGTGCATCTGTATTCTCTTGTCAAATACACTCTTATGATTCTTTTAGTAAACTGGGGAACAGTTATTCAATACTGCACAGCCCAGAAAGCCTGATGCAAGGTTGTGCTGTTGCTGAAGTTTCTCAGATAGAACTTCCATGTAGCAGCTGTTTGAGCAGCTTGTAACCAAACCAACAATGAGCTGCTTTCCTGCTCTCCCTGCCATTAACAGCACTGTTCAAGAGCGAGACGACCAACCTGATTATATTTACATATTACAAATTATGCTATAAATAATTCTTTAAGTCTTGGAATTAAATGGAACACAATGTGTGCATAACACATCTGCAAAGCTCAGGCATTAACTGCAGGGTGGATTGAAATGTTACTGAATTTCACAGGGTTTCCTGCCTGTCTCAGAGCAGATATGAAGGAAGCTGAGAAAGCAGGGGGTCCAAAGGCCATCAGCCACACCAGAATCCTATTAGGACTAGCGGCAGAAGCAATTAATCTTCATATAGAGGACGAGACACGCACGTGCTGCAATCAACAGTGGTTTGATCTCTTTGCGTGGACTGTTGACTGAATGTCACTTGGGGGGATATCAGATGTGACAGTCATGATCAGGCTGCTGCGCCGGAGATGTGCACAAGCAGCAATTGATCTGGGCTTTTCTATTGATTTGCAAATGGTCTGGCATGTGAGACTATAAGCAGCAGTGTGTGAGCTAGCTGAAAACATTGAGGCACTTTTATTTTTGATCACCTTTCCTGCTATCAGGAAAGTCACAAAACCAAAATGTGGCAATTATTTTTTTTGTATCCTCAGTGCTGCCTGGTTCACTGTTTCAATAACTTTAGACATCAGGAACATTTCAATTGCATTTAGTTGCAATTGTTAAGAGCTGATAGTGATTACAAATGTATCTAATTCAATAAAAAAACTGACAAATATCAATGTTGTTTTTAATTACGAATTCATTCTGGCAACACTCTTTACAGATAAAAACATTAAGTGGAAAATACATCCCCCTATTATTTGTATAGGGATGTTCTCCTTTTATAGAATCATAGAATGGTTACAGCGCAGAAAGAGGCCATTCAGCCTGTCATGTCTGTGCTGGCTCTCTGAAGGAGCAATTCACCTGGTACCATTTCCCTGCCTTTTCCCCATAGCCCTGCAATTGTTTCCTTTTCAAATAATGATCCTATTCCCTTTTGAAATCCTCAGTTGCCCTGCCTCTACCTGATATTTTCAGGCAATACATTCCAGACCCTAAGCACTTGCTGCATGAAAACGTTTTTCCTCATGTCGCCATTGCTTCTTTTGCTAACTACTTTAAATTGGCGTCCTCTGGTTCTCGAACCTTCCGCCAGTGGGAACGTAGTTTCTTCCTATGTACTCTGTCCAGAACCCAAATGATTTTGAATACTTTTTATCACATCTTTAAACCCAATTCTCTTCTCCAAGGAAAACAGTCCCAAATTCTCCAATCCATCTATGTAACTGAAGTTTCTCATCCCTGGAAGCCAATTTATGAAAGTTCACAGCATCCTTCACATCCTCCTTAAAATGCGGTGCCCAAAATTGGAGGAAGTACTCCAGATGAGGTCGAAACAGTGTTTTATACAGGTTTAACATAATTTCTTTATGGAACTTGGTTAAAGAATTCACTTCTCAAAAGGCTATCTTGATAGTAAAAACATTCTATCTAGGCATGTACAGAGTGTTGGTTCAAAACAGCAGTGTGCTTACATCCCTAGGTAGATAGGGTAGCCAAGTGCCTGAGGGGACATCACAATAATATTCCCATGAGGATGCAACGATCGAGTAATGTTCTACATCAGCTGATGCAACTTGGAAAGTCCTCTCCCTGCCATATAATATTTTTTGAAAATCAGCAACAAATCAAGCAAGATTGTTTTGGCCTTGAGTCTGGTCCTAGTGAACAATAGTTCTAGCTGTGTGACAAGAGCATATTGGTCTCAGACTGGTGCCAGGGCAGTTTCATTATTTGTTCCAGTGTGCCTTAAATACCATACAGTACCACACAAACCTTAATGTGTAGAGAGGTTGAACTATAAGAGAATGTAAAGGACCATTCCTATGGTAGATTCTACACCTGTACGTTGCTCTAAGATGCAACAGACTTACAGTCTATAGTGTTGGTTTGTAGGCCATGCTTGATACTTTACATGGTGTAGCACACTTTCTGTTATTGCATTTGTAGAAGTTGTTACTGACACCATGTGCATGACATGATCCAATTCTTGTTCCAGGAAATGCATTTTGTTTCCATACTCAATGACTTGCAACATGGTTATCTTTTTGTAAATCATAAAGTGATATGGCACAGAAGGAGGCCATTCGTGCCATCATGTCTGTGCCAGCTCTTTGATAGAGCTATCAAATTAGTTCCCCTCTCCGACCCTATTTGCCAAGCCCTGTAATATTTTTCTTCTAGCATTTATCCAATCCCTTCTTGAATGTGACAATTGAACTTGCTTCCACCCTCCTTTCAGGCAGTGCATTCTAGATGATCACAACTCACTGTTTAAGAAGAAAATTAGGAGGGAGGGGGAAATCAGATAACAGCCACTTCAATTATATTCCATAGTCACTGCACTAATGCTTTAGGATCGCTGGAGGGCACTGGAACTCTTAAAACTATTTATGAAACATGAAGTATAATTGACATTTTATTTGAAATATAGCACACAAGGTACATAAACACAAATGTGATTTCTCCAAAGAAAAAGCAATGAAGGTTCCCAGCAAACGTTGCTGCTTATTTTGTGAGGTTGAAATGATTTAACTGACACAATGTTTAGCCTCCCTTGTCAACACTTTTTGCAGCATTAGCTGGCCATGTGTATGCATTTGACAATGTTGAAAATTATATTAGAGAATAGAAAATCTTGTGACTCGCAGCTTCTGTTGCTAAGTCATTGGCCTGGAATTCGCTGGGAAATTAACAGTGAGTTTAATGTGCACATTGTTATTAGTGTGTAAATAGCCCAACAATTTGTTGTGAGGAAGAAATACCGTATGAATTCCCAACCACTGTGAGTGGCGATTTGTGCTACTCCAGTGTTAGCTTCACAAAATAAGAGTCTGCTCTCAACCTTAGCGTGAGTTTCATGAAATTCTTGCACCTGCTCTTAACAAAATGAATTAAGCTCATACCGAAAGTTAGGTCTGTCCAAAACAAAGTAAGGACCCTTTCAATGATGAGATTTATGTGCCTGAAATACCATTCAACCAGAGAGGAACAATTTCAAGTATGGCATCTTATGCCTGTAGGTGGTAAATTGTAGGTGGTAAATTGCTCTCACAGGTTTATAAATTTAAATGTTTAGGACAATTTTCTTAAACGTCCTTTCTGTTGCCTTTTTCTCTCAGTGCAATAATTCTTTCCCTCTCGGTATTGAATTGGATTCCAATTCACCCTATTTCCATCTCTGCTGTTCCTCTGTTCCCTCCTCTGTCCTTAAATTTAAATGATTCAGGAGACAGACTGTTCACCAAGCTCCCAGATGCCCTGTTACCCTTTCCGTACGGTTATCAACTTGCAGGTTCAGGGATTTGCAGTAAAAACTAATTCAAGCTGATGGGTGGCAAGGGAGATCTAACATCTGCGCATGGCACAAAATAACCAACTTCAGCAAATCATGAATCGATATTTCAGGTGTAGACACTTTGGGAATCGTCCCAGAATTGTACTAAGTGGGGTAGCAGGTGTGAAAAAAAGACATTTTACCCATTGGCTGCAATGGCGGGTTTTTGTGCCGTCTCATCTGCTTCCCACCTCATTAATTATGCAGCCACGGGAAACATGCCGGCTTGCTGGCGGGCGGTCTTGGAATTGCTCGCCATGCCATTACCTCACCGTTTCCTCACTCCAGGTGCCATGTCTAAACTGCAGTTTACAGTTCTCAGTGCTTGCAGCCCAGGGCTGCTCTAGTGAAGACATGACCCAGAAACACAAGAAAAGTTCGGTGACCCATCACTGGAATGCATTCCTGCCTTGATGTCCTCCACCTCCACTCTGGCCGCAAGAGGTCCAGCAATCCCACCACTTGGGCTTGGGAGGCGGTGGCAGAGGTGGTCAGTGCTAATGCTGCGCACAAGAGGTTGGTCATCCAGTGCAGAAAACGGATGAATGATCTCACCCGTGCTGCCAGGGTAAGTCAACCATCTCTAAACTCACACACTCACAAGCCCATCACATATTCACTGGCATCTCACTCACTGCCAGCTCAAGGGACATCGCCACTCACTCCCTCACATCTCCATCTGGCCTCACCTCCTCTGGAGACTGGCCCATCAGCCCTCACCATGTTGAGGCCACTTGCACTGATTAACATGTGCCCCCCCCCCCCCCCACCCCACCCTGGGATACCCGCTTTCCCCAGTACAACCCTCGCCCTGCAGCCTCTTCCCTGGACTGAGGCCACTTCTCCCCCTTTCCCAAGCAAGCCTCAGCCCCACAGCCATTGAAAAGCCACCCCTGCCTAATGGTTGGTCTGGTAGGTAGAGACCTGACCATGAGCACCCCTAAAAGTGACGTGGTGCTGCCCGCAAAGCCTGGCACTGATGACAGCGAGTGCTTCCCGAAGCAAGGTGGGGCAAACAAACCTCGAAGTCCCAAGCAAAGTGCTGCTCGTCACATGTCCGTCACTTATGTACAATTGTTAAGCACGTGCCCAGATGATCCAGCGTCGAGAGGGATGATTCCAGCGAGCAGGACTTACAATGAGATGCCAAAGTATTGAAATCAGGTTCCTGACATACGTGGGAAACACGGCCTACTATCGATGGGTAGGGCAGACAATTGCAAACTGGTTTTATGAAAGCATAAAACCGATTTTTGGCCTTCTTACCACATTGTCCTGCTAAACATGCCTGCCGACTTCGGGAGTGGAAAATTCTGCCCTTTGAGTGTAGGCTCTTCTTCAATTTCAAGATAACTTCCTCAGTTTGAGGTCAGGCCTTCATAACAGAGGCACTGCTGCACCTGAAATGTTAGGCAATCATGTATCTTTGCGGCTGTTGGTACTTTGGTGCATTTCCACCACTTTTTGTTTCAATCTGTTTCCAACAATTTTTTGTTTTTTTGTTTAGATGTCTACCAGTTAAGTCCACATGTTTCAAAGATTGAAAAGATGTTCAGGGTCACATCCAAGTAACTAATCTGGCCACAATCTTCTAATCTTCCTTAGTTATGAGAGGGGTGCCGGAGACTGGAGGATTGCAAATATTTACCCCTGTTCGATAAAGGGGAGAGATATAATCTAGGCATCTGTAGGCCAGTCAGTTTAACATCAGTGATGGGGAAAAAAAAATTAGAAACAATAATCTGTGATAAAATGAATTGGCACTTGAAAAAGCATCAATTAGTTAATAAAATGCAGCACTGATTTGTTAAAGGCTAATTGTGTTTGACTGACTTGATTGAGTTCTTTGAAGTAATAGTACTGTTAATGAGATGTTAGGGTAGTTAAGGCTGTGCATATGCACTTTCAAGAGGCATTTAGTTAAAAAAAACACATAATAGGTTTGTTGGCAAAATTGAAGTTCATGGGATTAAAGAGGCAGTGACTGCATGGATACAACATTAGCTAAAAATGTATTAAGAGAGGAAGATGAAAGAGACAGAAAGCAGAGCAATGGTGAACAATTATTTTTTAGATTGGAGGGAAGTGTACAGTGGAGTCCCAGGGGTCAGTTTTGGAGCCACTGCTCTAAAAATCATTAATGACCTGGACTTGGGTATAGAAAGGATAATTTCAAAGTTTGCAGGTGATGTGAAACTTGAAAATACAATAATCGATTGTGAAGTCGACAGTTACAGACTTCAGGGGGAGCCAGAATGGTGCAATGAACAGACACATGGCAGATAAAATTTAATGTAGGGAGCTGTGAAGAGATTCAGTTTGGTAGGAAAATGAGGAGGGGCAAAATGAACAAAATGGCACAACTACAAATTTTTTGCAGTCAAGTATCCCGCATTTGGGGACATCGCAGGTTTCAGCACACCCAAAGTGCAATGGGATAACCTCGTCCTGGGAGAACAACCTTAATGATCATTGTCTCTCTCCTGCCAGGTAAGTATTGAACAGCGAGACCTGGGGGTGTGCATACACATGTCTTAGCAGGTGGTAGAATGAGTTGAGCAGCCTGTTAAAAGGCATTTGTGATCTTGGCTTTCAAAGTAGAAGACTAGAGTAATAATAACAAGGAAGTTACGCTAAAACTTTATAAAACACCGGTTAGGTCCTAGCTGGAATATTGTGGCTAATTCTATACACTACACTTTAAGATGGGTGTCCTGGCTTAGAGAGGGTGGAGATTTATTAGATTGGTAGCAGGGCTGAAAGATCAGTTACAGAATAGAGAAACTGGGGTTGTTCACCTTAGAGCAGAGAAGAGGAGATTTGAAAGAGGTTTCCGGAATCTTAGGCTGGGATTTTCTGGCCTCGCCATGGTGGGACCTACCATAGGGGATGCAGGGGACCAGCCAAAAGCCCCTTGACTTTAGGTGGTCCAGATGATCCCGATGGCAGGCAGGGCAGGAAAATCCCAGCCTACGATAGGTTTTTGATGGAGTAAATAGGAGAAACTATTTCCAGTGGTAAAATGATTGGTAACCAGAAGATGCAGATTGAAGGTATTTGCGGGGGTGGGGTAACCAAAGACAACTTGAGGAATGAGGGAACTTTTTAATGCAGCATATTGTTCTGATCTGGAGTCTACTGCCTAAAAGAGTGGTCTGGGGTTCCAAGCTCAGCTCTCGATCAGCAAGCAGTGAGGTTATAACATCAACAAAAACAACATGCATTTATACAGCATCTTTAACATAGTAAAATGTGTCAAGGTGTTTCAGACAAACTTTGACAATTGCGCCATAGAAGGTCACATTAGGGTAGATGACCAAAAGCTTGGATAAGAGCATAGCTTTTAAAGAATGTCTTCCAGCAGGAAAGAGTGTTCACAAGACGAAGAGGTTTAAGCAGAGAATCCCACAGCTTAGGGCCCAGACAGCTGAAGTCAGGGCTGCTAGAATTAAAGAAGCACAGATACCTCAGAGGGTTATAGGGCTGGAGGAGGTTATAGAGATAGGAAAGATTGAGGTGAGATAGCAACATTTTGCATCATTACATGAATATGTTATACTAATTAAATCAGCATATTGATTAATTCTTTGCATTTCACCTTACATGGGGAATATAACGGTTTGTAAATTGAGCAAAACTTCAACTTATTTCACGCTAACACTGGAGAAATTGAGGAAGGGCCTGGTTATTCAGTTTAGATTGCAAAGTGGTTCCGTGGTTATATTCCCTCAGGTATTTTTATCATACACGAAATTGCAGAGCAACATGAGTCAACTCCCATAATTGTAAAACGTTTAAATCACTTATAGCCGTACCTGATGCTACTGAACCTATCTGAAGCGGATCTGAATCCATATTGGTGTACCTGATGGCTAGGATATCAGTTATGTTTCTCTGATACTGCATAACTTCATGTGACAATGCAAAGTCAAACAGTAATGTTACACAGTTGCACAAATATATTCAGACTATATTGCAAATAATTTTACACAATAATTGTCAGTGTGACTCACTGATCGTACTTTTTCTTCTGAGTGACAAAGTAGTGGGTTTAGGTCACAAGATCTAAGCACCTAATCTAGATCAACAGTTCAGTGCACCACTGAGAGAGCACAGAGATGAAAGAAGTAGCATATTTTGATGAGGTGCCAAACTGAGACCTCGTCTACCTGTGTAGAGGGACATAAACAACGAAGGTTAACCAGACTGATCTCTGGTATGGCAGGAAGTATCCTATGAGGAGAGATTGAGGAGATTGGGCCTCTATTCTCTAGAGTTCAGATGAATGAGAGGTGATCTCATTGAAGCATTTAAAATTCTTACAGGGCTCAACAAGGCAGATCCAGGAAAGATGTTGCCCCTAGCTAGGGATCTAGAACCAGGGGGCACAGTTCAGTATGAGAGGTCGGCCATTCAGGATTCAGATGCGGAGAAATTTCTTCACTCATAGGGTGGTGAATCTTTGGAATTTTCTACCCAGAGGGCTTTGGAGACTCATTCATTGAACATGTTCAAGACAGAGATCGATAGATTTCTAGATGCTAAAGATATCAAGGGATATGCCGATTGTGTGGGAAAATGGCATTGAGGTAGAAGATAAGCCACGATCTAGTTGAATGGTAGAGCAGGCTCAAGGGACGGAATGGCCTAGTCCTGCTCCTATCTCCTATGTTCCTATGTAAAAGATCCTGTGGCACTATCTGAAAAAGAATAGGTCAAGGAGGGGTGGGGTTATGCTCCCAGTGTCCAGGCCAGCATTTATTCATCAAGCAACAAAAGCAGATTAACTGGGTGTCCATCACATTGCTGTTTCTGATATCTTACTCTGCACAAATTGATAGCCTTGTTTGCCTACACAACAACAGTGATGACACCCTGATGTGTGTTATCGGTTACAGAGCACTTTGGGATGTCCAGGGGCTGTGAAAGAACTATATAAATGCAAGTTTTTTTTCTCTCTATCTAGCCTTGAGTATAGCACTGTTGAGATGTGCGACACCTGCTGGCACAGCCTGGAAATAACTTTCTCATATGGCCTAGGTGTTACAGATGTAAAAATAAAGATTGGGAGGGACTTAGAATGCTTAGCTGTTCTGGTGCACTCCCACTGTAATTCCAGCAGGAATTGAGGAAGAGGCTGGAAAGGAGAACAGGATCCAAATGTGCCAGGTCCATGCCTGCAAGGAATATTCATCAGGGCCTCTTAAGGGGTGGAACCTCTGCCTGCCCCTCAGAAGGTATTGATGCAGGAGGGTGGGGTGGCTGGGGCAAGGGGTGCAGAACTTTAATGTCAAGGGTTGCTGCTTTACCAGAATCTCCAGGGGGTCCCAGAGTACATTCGGGTACTTAGCAGGATTGTAGCAGCACACGTAGCTCTCCCTGAAATGTGTCCTGGTGAGAGTGGTTAAAAAAGAGGACTGGCTGACAACCTCTGGATCTGTCAGCTTTATGCTGAACAAAGTGGGAACATGCTCCGCTAGGATGAGTGCCTGGCAGGCCCATTCAAACATGGTAACTTCCACTGACCACGCATATTCTAGCATTCAGTGCCCTTTCTCAGCATTCAGTGCCCTTTCTCAGTCTGGGTCTTTACTATAGTCACTAACCTATGTTTTCTTCTTACAGAGACTGACAGGCTTGCTGCTCTTGTTTTTGTATTGCTGCATTTTGTGTTTTTGTTTCAGGTTTTCAGTATTTTAAATGTTTTCCTTTTTTACGTACTTTATCCATACAGGGTAAAATGCGACACTCCTTTCTCCTGTTGATCCCTGTTGCATGATTTCACCCACACAAATGTTCCACCAGTATGAGACAACTGCACATTTTCTTAACTGCTGTATAAAAATGGCAAGTCATTATTTTAAAATAATTAGTTTAGCACGAGCTTTCATGTTTAAATTGAAAGCAGAACGGTGACATAACACACACAAATGCTAATCCAGTCCTTTGGGCATACTGGGTTTCCTGTCCTTTCACCTGAGCCAATCAGAACAGAATAAACATTGGAGGCAGGTGTACTGCATATTCGTAACTCAAGCAGAGTTAAATTCATTAAGTTCAACTTTAATGGCCTTGACAAGTCGCTCAGGATGTTATTATATGTACAATGTCAATGGCTCCTTGGTTGTGCCTTTGCAAAGACTTGCAGGAAGTGGACTGAGTGAAGACCTACCACTGCCTTAAAAAGGAATCATAACTAACTTGCATTTAATAAATTCATTGCATGTTCTCTGTCCACCAGTACTGCATCTGCCTAACAATAGGGACTACAAGTCAGAAGTAGTTAACTGATTGTGAATCACTTTGGAACTTAATGTTTTTTTAAAAATTTATTATTTCATGGGATGCAGGGCGCCGCTGGCAAGGCCAGCATGTTTTGCCCATCCCTAATTGCCCTTGAGAAGGTGGTCATCTTCTTGAACCGCTGCAGTCCCTGTGGTGTGGCCACACCCCACAGCGCTATTAAGAAAGAAGTTCCATGATTTTGACCAAGTGACAGTGACAGAGCGGCGATATAGTTCCAAGTCAGGATGGTGTGTGGCTTGGAGGGCAACTTGCCCTTCTAGATGGTAGAGGTCATGGGTTTGGAAGGCGCTGTTGTTGGAGCCTTGGGGAGTCACAGAATCTTAACGGCACAGAAGGAGGCCATTCAGCCCATCGTGTCTGCATCAGCCCTCCAACGAGCATTATGACCTTGCGCCATCCTCCTGCCTTTCCCTCGTACCCCTGCACCTTGTTTCTATTCAAATAATCAATTAATGCCCTCTTGAATGCCTCGATTGAGCCTGCCTCCACCGCACTGCCAGGCAGTAAATTCCATTCCTGAACCACTGGTTGTGTGAAAAAGTTTTAGCTCACTTCACATTTACTTCTTTAGCAAATCACTTTAAATCTGTGCCTTCTTGTTCTTGATCCTTTTACAAGTAGGAACAGCTTCTCCTTTTCTACTCTGTCCAGGCCCCTTCATGATTTTGAAAACTTCTTTCAAGTCTCCTCTCAGCCTTCTCCTCTCCAAGGAAAACAGTCCCATCTTCTCCAATCTATCCTCATAGCTGGGGTTTCTCATCCCTGGGACCATTTTTGTAAACCTCTCCTGCTTTTTCTCCAATGTGTTCACATCCTTCCTATAATATGGTGCCCAGAACTGTACACAATATTCCCGCTGCGGTCTAACTAGGGTCTTTTGTAAATTCAGCATAACCTCCCTGCTCTTGTACTCTATGCCCCTATTAATAAAGCTTAGGATACTATATGCTTTACTAACTTTCCTGCCACCTTCAATGATCTAATGCACATATACACCCAAGTCTTTCTGCTCCTGCTCCCCCTTCAGAATTCCACCCCTTATTTTATTTTGTCTGTCCATGTTCTTCCTAACAAAATGCATCACCTCACACTTCTCCACATTGAACTTTATCTGCCACCTACCTGCCTACTCCACCAACTTGTCTATACCCTCTTGAAGTTCCACACCATCTGCCTCACAGTTCACAGTACTCCCAAGCTTTGTATCATCTGTAAGCTTTGAAATTGTCCCCTGCACACCAAGATCTAGATCATTAATATACATCAGGAAAAGCAAGGGTCCCAATACCTAGACCTTGACAGCTCCACTACAGACCTTCCTCCAGCCTGAAATTTATCCATTGACCATTACTCTCTGCTTCCTGTTTTTTCAGCCGATTTTGATTCTGCGTAGCTACTGTCCCTTTTATTCTATGAGTCATTGCAATGCATCTTGTAGATGGCGCACACTGCTGCATTGGTGATGGAGGGAGGGTCTGTTTAAAGTGGATAATTGTTTATGGACTGCCAATCAAGCGGGCTGTTTTGTCCTGGATTGTGTTAAACTTCTTGAGTGTTGTTGGACCTGCACTTATCCAGGCAAATAGAGGGTGTTCCATCACACTCCTGACTTGTGCTTTGTAGAAAGTGGACAGGCTTTGGGGAGTCAGGAGATGAGTTATTCACCACAGAATTCCCAGCCTCTGACCTGCTGTTGTAGCCACAGTATTTATATGGCTTGTCACGTTTAGATTCTGGTGAATAATAATCCCCAGGATGTCGATAGTGTGGGGTTCAGTGATGGTAATGCCATTGAATGTCAAAGGGCGATGATTAGATTTTCTCTTGTTGGAGATGTTCATTGCCTGGCACTTGTGTGGCACAAGTGTTATTTGCCACTTTTCAGCCCAAGCCTGAAAGTTGTCCAATTCCTGCTGTTATGGACATGGACCACTTCAGTATCTGAGAAGTTGTGAATGTTGCTGAACATTGTGCAATATTCAGCGAACAACTCCACTTCTGACCTTATGAGGCAGGGTAGGTCGTTGATGGAGCAGCTGAAGATGGTTGGGCCTAGGACACTATCCGGAGGAACTCCTGCAGTGATGTCCTAGGTCTGAGATGATTGACCTCCAATGTTGTGGGCCCCCAACCTCCTGATGTTGTGCTATAGTGCTGTAACAATACAAGTTCCTCCTGCTTACTGTAAAATAAACATCCCTTTGTGCAATTCCTTTCCAGTAGGTGTATTAAACCACTCTAGAACTAAGACTTTCTACCACAAGAATGTTCAGTAAGTGTTTTTTCCTCAGTGCCCTGGCCTATATTTGCCCCTCAACCAACATTACAAAACAAATTATCCAGACACTATGATGTTGCTGTTTGAGTATCCTGCATGTGCAAATTTTTGTACATGACAATGGTGACTACACTTACTTCATTAGTTGTTAAGTGCTTTGGGACATCCTGTGGTTGTGGGTGGTACTGTATAAATGCAAATTCTTTCTTTCCTTCCTTAATATGGGTTGCGGGAATTGCCGCTGCCTTCGGCTTTTCAGTAAAATTGTTGACAGGGTCAATTTCAACTTTATAGCGGTGTTGACCCAGGAGGACTCTGTGGAATGGCAAAACATAAATATCAGACTACAAACCAAGTTCATAAAAAAGAAAGGTTTGCATTCATATAGTGCCATTTACAACCACAGGGCTTTCCAATGAGCTTTATAGCCAATGAGGTACTTTTTGAAGTGCTGTCGCGGTTCTAAGGTAGCCAAGTGGTAGTCCATTTGCATATAGCAAAATCTCACAAACAGCAATAAGATAATGAGCAAGTAATCTGTTGTTTGCTAAGGGACTCGGGCAAAAATAGCATTGTGCAGGATGCTGTCGTTGACCCCTGAACTGCATACTTAAAGAAAAAGCCCACCAGTTTAGGGCAGGTATCCTTGCTGCGTGCAGGATTACAATTGGCTAGATCCGTGTGGAAATAGAGTGAGTCGGTCCCCGTTCTATTTTAAGCGTGTCCTCTTACCTGGTTTTGGTTTGGGGCAGGGGTGTGGGGAGTTAAATTCAGCTGCAGTCCTCCTGATGGAATTTCATGCCATTGTGCATCAGACTTTGAGACTCTTCTGGAAGCTCAAACCTTCCAATCTCAATCTCAATCCAAAATTGTCCATTCGACTGTATTCCCGGAAGGGGAAATAAGAGGATTTACAAAACACTGGTCATTTTTTCTAATACTTGGTACTTGGAAGTGCCCAGAATCAGGGATGAAGAACAGCTGACCATAAGACGTTAACTATGACAGTGGGACATGCTTGCTCTCTGCAGTCAAAACAGTAGGAATAAATCAAACTGACGCTCATTACAATGGACAGTTCTGGAGTGGGTCAAAAGTTTTTACATTTATAGTTTGTTAAGCTCCAGAAACGTTGTTGTGTGTATGATCCCTCTCTTTAGGAGTAGTGTTATAGAACTTCACAAAATTCCAAATTAGATTGGTATGAAAGGGAACACACATCCAAACGGATTTGAAGTTCACCAAAAGGCCTAAGAAATGATGCCTTTTCTCTTCAAAATAGACGTGAAAGTTTTCCAAACACTAAAGTGAAATACTGCTGGTGCTGGAATTCTGAAACGAAAACTGAAAATGCTGGAAATACTCAGCAGATCAGGCAGCTTCTGCGGAGAAAAAAGAGTTAATGTTTCAGGTGGACGATCTTTCATCAGAACTGGAAGGAGGAAGAGATTAAACAGTTTTTAGTCAGGGAAAATGGAGGAGAGTTGTGTTTCAGCAAAAGTATAAAGTGAAAGGTCTGTGAGTTCAGGATGATAATTGGCCAAGAGCCAAGAAGGGTTTTTTTGGGGGTGGGGAGCGCAGCAAAGAAGTGCAGGGTGCTTAAATAGTTACATGTGAACAGCAGAGAGGGAAGGAAGCTTGGGAAATATGGCAGAAAAGAGAAGGCTCTTGTGACTGGGATTGTGGGAGGAGAAATGAAGTGGACACCAAAGGTGCAAACCACCCCACCTAATAGAGGATACCCCCCCACAAGCATCGGCCCACACCCCCAGTGGCACCCATGGAGCCACCCTCCAATAAAATCATAGAATCATAGCGCCAAAGGAGGCCACCTGGACTATTATGTCCATGTCAACACTCTGGTAGAGTTATCCAGTCAATCCCACTCCCCTACTCTCTCCCAAAGAACTTGTACCTTTTGCCCTTCAAGCAGTTACTAGGACCTGTAGCCTGAGAGAAAAAGGGAAGCGTTTTCCAGATGGTAACCATTGACTGTATATTTCACAAACAAATAATAAACGCTGTTGCTTCTCATTGATGTTTTAAAATGATATGGAGACTCTGATGTTTAATCTGCAGCGTACCCATATTCCAAATGCATTACTAGATAGGTTAACTTTCCTTTGTTATGGAAATTTGACTCAGGAGTGAGCATAAAATATATAATGCTGGTGTGATTAGTGAATCAATTCTGATTGAGCTACAGAGAATCATTTATGTACATTAGGTGATGACCTTGTCAATCGGTACATGATAAGGTTCTTCCAAGTATCTGTTGCAAATTGCCCCCAAGACTGCACAACACTTCACCTTCTTTCCCCCCTTGCCACTTGTTTAATTTTTCCGTGGAAAGCTAGACTCAAAGGAGCTAATGGCACTGAGAGAAGGCTGGAGGCAGTCACGTACAAGCTCTGCAGGGTATCAGCTTTCGGATTCACCAAAAAGAATTTTCACTGCTGGTGAAGGTGACTATCAATCTGTTTTGTGCCTCTCAGTATGTTTCTGCAGAATGCAAAGTGCAGGATTTTCAAAAGCAAAGAGGAATATCTGGTGACGGCATTAATGGAACAGAACCTGTGCTGGGAGGGAGTTGATTTTGCACCTACTTACATTGCCAGAATGAACCCACATTGGTTATTGATTCATTCCTATTTGCTTTTGCCACCTACATCTTACCAAACTAAAATGACTACTTCCCAGAATGGAACCAGAACAAAATGATGAAGCTATCAAATGATTAAAGTACATTTTCAGAGATTCCCTGATGGCACAATGGCTGAATAGTCTGCTTAGTGTGCCACTGAGTCATGTGGACTGGAAGCTTCATGTTTCATTGCTGATCTTAACTGATCTCACGCTAGGTGAAGGGAGCTGATGGTGTAGTGGTAATGTCACTGGATGAGCATTCCAGAGGCCCAGTCTAATGCTCTGGGAGTGTGGATTCATATCCTGCCATAGCAGCTAGTGGAATTTTATGGATTGCGAAAGAATGTTTTCTCATACAGGAGAGATTAGCACTTAAAAATAAGGGGTCTCCCCTTTAGGACAGAGATGAGAAGTATTTTTTTTCTCTCAGAAGGCTGTGAAACTTTGGAACTGTATTCCCCAGAGGGCAGTGAATATTTTTAGGGCAGAGGTAGATAGATTCTTGAATAACACGGGAGTCAAAGGTTATCGGGGGTGGGCAGAATGCGGAGTTGTGGCCACAATCAGATCAGACATGATCTTATTGAATGGAGAGGGGCCGAATGGCCTACTCCTCCTATTTCGTATGTTCATAGGTGACAGCATAAATACTACAATTCATCTCATTGTCTCTGGATTAAGAATGGCAAAAAGTTACTAGTGCTTTCCACACCTGATTAATAAATAGTTTCTTCTGATTTAAAAGAGAAACAAATGCTTGTGCGTAGATGAAGTGTGGGAATAAAATTTGGCTTAAGTGTGATGGTCTCTATGATAAAATAGTTTGTGAAAACTCACTGGGGCCAATTTTAACCTGTATCATTTGGCAGGCAACCAGCATAACTGGGTGCAATACTAGTTTTACCTCCTGCCTGATTCTACACTCCATAGTAGCTCAAAATTACCAGAATTCATTCACCACTGGCTGAAGTACTGGAGGCAACCAATGCCATCGGAGCCATGACCCAGCACTAGGATCTTGAGGTGAAGGTTGGGAGGATGAAGGGGGAATTTATCTTGTAATCTCTGAAACCTCAGAGAAGTCAACCTTCCGGAAATGTATATTGGCATAAAACGGCCATCCATGATGTCAATGTCAAGCTTGCATAAAGACCAAGTTACAATTCAAGTATGAAATAAAGACTAAGTTGATCCAGTTTGCATCATTTCATCTTGGCTGGTACATATACTTGTAGAATAAATTGTTAGTGCAATTCTAACGGCAGAATTTAACCCTTGTTGGACAGGCTCAGGAAGTGACCGCCACCCGTGATCAGGGCCAATTAAGGCCCGCCCAGCGTGAAACGCAAGCGGCAGTGCTTAGTGCTGCCTGTGCGAGCGGTGTGGGAGGGAGCTCCGCGCATGTGCGCAATTACGCACTTTCAAATCTCCCCGAGGCACAGGGCTGCCTCGGGGAGATGAAGGGTTTTCAGAAAAATAAGTAAAGGCTCATAAAATGTTATAAAACATGTCTCCTCGTGTGACTCTGTCACACGAGCAGGGACATGATATTAACTAAATTTTAAAACTTTTATTTCTTTAAATTTGCTTTGGAAACCTCCTCCCGTCTGTGGATGAGGTTTCCTAAAAAGTGCAAAGGCCGCTTGTTCTTTTCGCCTGCCCGCCAACCATAAGGTTGGACAGGGCAGCGAAAACTGTAAGTTAATTAAGACATTAATGGCCTTAACAGGCCTTTTAACTGTCAGCATGCATGCTGCCATTCCCTGTGCATTCATACCCGCCGACCAAAATATCATGTGACTTGCACGTTGACATCGGGCTGCTCGCCTGACATCAATGCCCGTCATTTTATGCTCGAGCGGGTCGGGCAGGTTCCCTCCCGCTAAGGGAAAAATTTTGCCCCATGTTTCATGTCACACCATAGGACGGTTTCTCAACTCAACTATCCTTTACTTAAATATCCCTATACAGCTTTAAGCATTTTTCTGTTCAGTCAACAATCAAACACAGCTTTAAAAACCTGTGTAAAGTTGCAGCTAAGGTGCACTTTTACAAAATAATAAGCAAATATGGCTATTATTCAGCGGTCATTTATATTGTGTGCAAAGGGAAATGTCTTCTGGATCATGAATGTCTATTACTCTTGAGCAGGAGTGATACTGTTTTCCAGGAGGCATTACTGACTTAGTATGGGAAGAATCCTTATCCAACATTTTTTGTTGCACCCTCGTCTCTAAACAAGGTCATCTCTGAACTGTGCATAAAGTTTTATTTTTGCCATTGTGGGAATTGGTAGCAGCGGCTTATGTACAAGAATTTGAGATTCTTTTCTATCTGTTTTTCCTCCTAACTATCCTCCTATTTATTGTGGAGGACAGAGTGTTACAATTGTGCGGTTTTGATCAGAGCATCTTTTCTTATCTGTACTTGTTCTTATGTTTGATCTTTTTTATTCGCTCATGGGATGGGGGGTGGTGGCATCACTGGTTCGGTCAGCATTTATTGCTTTTCCCTAATTGCCTTGAGAACTGAGAGACTTGCTAGGCCACTTAAGAGTCAACCACATTGCTGTGGGTCTGGAGTCACATGTAGGCCGGACCAGGTAGGGACAGCAGATTTCCTTCCCTAAAAGGCATTAGTGACCCAGATGGGTTTTTTACAACAATCGACAACAGTTTTATTTTATTGATTTCAAATTTCACCACCTGCCACGGTGGGATTCGAACCCGAGTCCCCAGAGTATTACCCTGGGTCTTTGGAATACTAGTCTAGTGACAATGCCATCACACCACTGCCTCCCAAACTTTAAAAACGATTGTGATCCCTGCATGCATGCTGGTGGTATTTGCTCTGGCAGTCTACTGATCTAATGGCAGAGTAGATAGTTGGTAGAGTAATCACTAATCTCGCAGTAAGATAGCATTAGCTTCATAAGGGCCTAAGTGTTGATCCTTCCACAGGTTAAATTTCCAGAAAACGGATGCCTCATCCCTGCTTCTAAATGACAAACAATTTCCAGGCTTTACACATGGGAACATTGGGAAAAAAAATGAGGAAATAAAAATGGCCTGTTGATGCATGTGAAGTGGACAGTGAAACCTGCAATGATTAGGCATTTAATACCACATGGTGTGGGGGAGAGGGGTGTCATAAGTTTAGATTTTGGGGGTCTATCGCTTCAACCTGTCTTGCTTCAGTTGGATGAGCTTAATCAGTTTTCAACCCAAGGGATATAGTACAGCGGTGGATATCGGACGTTCTATCTTGTGTATGTGTGGCGATGATGGGGAGGGGAGAGCTGTACTCAATGAAGTTCACAATTTATCACTGACTGGAATCATAAGACAACTCTTGCTGCCTTACCGCTAGCAATATAGGAACAGGGGTAGTCCATTCAGCCCCTCAAGCCTGCTCCATCATTCAATTGGATCAAGACTGATCTGTACCTCCACCTTATTTACAAACCTTTGATCCATATCTCTTAATACCCTTCTAAAAAAAAATCTATTGATCTCAGTCTTGAAAGTTACTTTCAAATGTCACAGCATCCACAGCCTTTTGGAAAGAGAGTTCCAGATTCTTCCGCCCTTTGGGCAGGGTTTTTACCTTGTTGGGCTGGTGGGCCCAGCAGCAGCTGCGAAACCAACTGACGCCCGCGATTCGGCCCCGACCGTGATTTCATTAATTAATGCTAATTAATGGCCAGCCAGCGTGAAACGCCGCTGGGAGCCTCAGCGCTGCCAGGGTGGGAGCGGGAGGAGCACGACCACTGAAGTGTGCGCATACGCGGGGGTGCGCACAGTGAAAGTTCCACGAAGGCCCACAGAGCTGCCTTAGAGAGCTGAAGATTTTTAACATTAAAAATAAAATATTTAAAAATAAGGAAAGCATGTCCCCGCTCATGTAACTCTGACACAGGAGCAGGGACGTGTTAAAAATGAGTTTTATAAGTTTTCACTTTTGTTTTAATCACTGGTCAAAACCTTATCCCGCCCGCAGATGAGGTTTCGCAAAAAATGCAAAGGTCGCTTGGCCTATTCGCCCGTCTGCCAACCGAATGGTTGGACGGGCAGTGAAGAATTCAATTTAATTAATTGATTAAGGGCCTTAATAGGCCTCCTAATTGTCGGCAGATGTGCTGCTGCCTCTTGCACGTGGCCTGCCGAGCGGAATATCGCAGGAGTGCGCAATGACATCGGGGCGCTTGCTTTACTCTCATTTGGGTCGGGCATGCGCCGGCCCAACAAGAGAAAAAAATTTGCCCTTTGTAAAAAGAAGCGTTTCCTGATTTTACCTCAAACTCTAATTTTAAGATTATACTGAATTGGTCATGATTTCTCCACCAGAGGCAATAGATTTTCTTTATCTACCTTATCAAACTTTAAAAAAATAGCTTCAAATGCCATAGATTATTCGTCCGTCTTTGCTATCAAGGAAGCACAGGCCAAGTTTACGCAACCTGTCCTCATAATTTAACCCTTTAAGCCAGATACAATTTTGGTGAGTTTGCACTACATCTTTAAGGGCATATATGTCCTCCCTGGGATGCAGTGCTCAGATCTGAATGCAGTGCCGAACTCCAGTCAATGGAAGCAAACATCCCACCACTTTGTTTCCTAGCCCTCTTGAGACAAATGCCAAAATCCCATTAGCTTTAATGATTGCTTTTTATGGCTGTCCGCTAGCTTTTAGTGATTTGTGTCAATGGACGGCAAGTTTCTTTGCTCCTGCACAGTCCAGGTTTCTCACCCTTCAGGGAGATTTGTCTTTCTTGGATCTGAAGCAGGTGGCCCCACGCTTTGCCACATTGAACTCCCATTTGTCACAGCTTTTCTCACTTGCTTAATCGGCGCATGACCTTCCTAGCTGCAAGTGCTGGGGGGGGCCAAGAAATAAAAAGTAGGAAATAATAAATGATGTTATTAGCGTTTCATTTTTACAGGCAGTAATTACGGGTGGTCGGGCCAACACAGCGGACGGGCCCGGGAGCAGCCGGGAAACGGTCCACCAATTAACGGCCAGCCAGCATGGAAGGAGCACTGAGAAGCTCAGCGCTGCCAGGGTGGGGGCAGGAGGAGTGTGAGCTCAAAAGTTTGCGCATGCGCGGGAGAGAGCGCACTGAAAGCTCCTTGATGCTGCCTCAGGGAGCTGAAGAATTGTTAAAACAAAAGTAAAGATTTTGAAAATGTGAAAAAAATGTCCCCACATGGGACTCACTCACATGAACATAAAGGTTGTAAGAATTGTGTGAAGACAGTTTTTAAAATTAATTTCAGAAACTTCATCCTGCCGTGGATGAGGTTTCCTAAAAAAAAAATCCAAAGGCCGCCTGACCAATTCGCCCAGCTGCCAACCATAATGTCAGACAAGCAGAGAAAAAGCGCTTTTAAATAATTGATTAAGGGCCTTAATAGGCCTCTTAATAATCGGCAGGCATGCAGCTGACTCTAGCACGTGCCCGCCCACTGAAATATCTCACAAGCGCGCGATTATGTCGTTACATTTGCCTGACATCATGACGTGTGCCCGCCCGCAGGACATGAAGTCCTGCCCTATGTTATCTATTTCAGTAGTAAATTAAGTTGACTCCTGATGAGGTATACACGTCATCTGTCATAATACTAACCTAGCTGCAGGTATAAAAGTCAACACTTATTTTTTTGAAAGTTTATGAATTGGAATTCCAAAATAATATTATTGCATTATTCAGTTTTTCACTTTTTACTTTGCTAAAAACAATGATGTGAATCAACTCTTCCCATTTTTCTGCACTAAAATAAATGGATTCAAAGAAAAGCTGCAAGAGAAATAAGCTTGCAAATAAAATGACATTAAAAATATGGTTTTTGCATAATGAGAATTAAACGTAAAGAAAATCTATATTTTACTGTCATTCTCTCTATTCAGCAATATAATTAAATATGCAACAATGAATACATTCCATCGTCATTTTGAAGATAAGTTCAGCATAATCATAACAGTGCAGCATCACAGTGTAGCTTTATAAAATCTCAAACTGAAACACTGTTGGTTTAAAAATGGATAGAATGCCTTCTGTCTGTTAATATCAGGGCAGAGTGTCTGCCTTATTGGCAAATACTGAAAACTTGGAAACTTTATATTGATAGACTGTGAAGTTGGGATGATTTTAGCGTCAGTGGCTGGGATTTTCTGACCCCACCTGCTGCTGGGATCTTCCAGTCCCACCAAAAGTCAATGGCCTTTTGACTGGCCTCCGCGGGGCTGGAAAATCCCGGCCAGTTAGTGGCAAACTTTTCTCTGGGTTAGAAGGTTAAGCCCCACATAGAAATCAAGGCTGACACTCCAGTGATCTAATAACAAATTGCTGCGCTGTTAGAGGTGCTGTCCTTCAGTTGAGATGTGAAACATCCTCTCAGGAGGATGTAAAGAAAAATCCCATACCGCTATTTCAAAGAATAGCAGGAGAATTTCCCCTGGTGGCCTGGCCAGTATTTATCCCTCGAACAGCATCACAAAAAGTTTACCTGGCCATTATAATATTGCTCTTTATGGGAGCTTGCTGTGCACGAATTGGCTGCCGTGTTCCCTATGGCCTGAATTTTAACTTTGGCACGCGGGCATGATCGGCGGGCCTGGGATCAGCCAGGAAATGGACTGCTGACTGCAATTGGCCCCCAACCGCGATTTCACGCTGGCTGGCCAATTAATGGCCAGCCAGCATGAAATGCGTGCTGAAGAGCTCAGCGCTGCCGGGGTGGGGGCGGGAAGAGGGTGGGCGATGATGTCACCATGGGCGTGAGTGAGCGCTGTGTGAAAGCTCCCTGAAGGCAGACAGCTACCTCAGGGGGCTGCGGACCTTCAAATGATTAAATAAAGTTTTAAAAAGCTGTAAAAAAAAATGCCCATGCATCACAAGCAGGCACTTGAAAATATAGAGGATAAAATGCTGTCCGCAGATTTTTATTTTTATTTTATTTCATAGCGGAAGCCTCACCCCACCCTTGGATGAGGTTTGGTGAAAAATGCAAAGCCCGCCTGGCCAATCTGCCAGCCCTAAGGTTGGACAGGCCACAAAAAATCGGAGACAATTGCGCTGTTAATGGGCTTAACTGTCAGACTCTTAATTGTCAGCGGGCGCGCTTCTGACTTGTGCGTACGTCCGCCGAGCAAAATATCGCCCAACGTTTTCTCGCCCAAATTTTATGCCCGATCAGGCCGGGCGCGTGCCCACCCTCGGGAAATAAAATTCAGCCCTATGGTCAGGACTTTTCAGTCGGCATGCGGGGGCGGGCCCGACACACCGATGCCTAAAATGAGGCACGATGATGTCAGGCGAGCATCACAACAACATCGCGATATTCTGTTCGGCGTGTGTCTGCCGGAATCGGCTGTGCGCCCGCCGATATTTAAATGGCTTATTAAGGCCATTAAGAAAATAATTGAATTAATTGTTAACGCTGCCCGTCCAACCTGGCTGGCGGGCGGGTGAAAAGGTTTCTAGGAAACCTCATCTGCGAGCAGGATGAGGTTTCCTAAAGCTTTTATTAAATAAATGCTTTAAAATTCCTAAATATCAAAACATGTCCCATTGTCACATGAAGCGACATATTTAAATAAATTTTTAAAACTACTTATTTAATTGTCTTGATATCGATTCAATCTCCTGCGCTGTGCCTCAGGGAGATTTCACACGCACGAGCAAAAGAGCACTGGCCCCGACTCTCCCTCCTCCCCCTGTCCTGCACAGGTAGCACCGAGCACTGTGGCTCACGCATTATGCTGGACGGGCTTTAATTGGCAGTTCTGCAACCGCCCCCTCCCAATCCCGCCAAGCCTGCCCGCTGCCTGAACAATTCAGGCCTATGTTACAAAAGTGACTAAACTTCAAAATTATCTCATTGGCCGTAAAGCAATTTGGGACATCCTAAGATCATGAAAGTGGCAAAGCAAGTTCATTTTTCTTTTATGCTTCTTTGTTTTTGTGCAAATTGTTGTAATATGTGTTTAACAGATATCAACATGACATAATTAAAAGGGAATCTGTGATGTTTAAATGCAGCTCTGAAACATTGCAAAATACCCCCATTAGAAAAGTTAGGTCTGTAATTTTCAGGTACATAATTTTTCTCGAAGCTTGATGCCGTACATAATTGCTGACCAGTACATCTCATGGCCAAATCCTAAGAGTTCACTACATTTCATATCTCGTGCAGTCAATATTGTTTCCAACAACTTCCTCTTGGGCCACCTGTTAGCCAGGATCTCTTTCAAGCTCAGATATAGCGCCTTACAAGCACTGTCAGGATGCATCTGTATTGGCAATGGTATTGGTGTTGTGGGAAGAACAAAGCAAGGCTATGACCATAATCTGTATTTATTGATGCAAGAGGGGTGTAATGAAGGATTGGTGTTCAATAGTCTGAAATGTGCCACCAACGTGCAGCAGATCAATTTCTTTGGATCTATTTATTCAAGTGCTGGCATGTGTCCTGATCAAAGTAAATAGAGGCTATTAAGGTCATGCCAACTCCTCAAGATAAGGACCGTCTTTGAAGGTGTCTAGATCTCTTTAATTCCTTGCCTCCAAACAATCCCAATTCTGTTCAAAAATCGTCATCGCTAAGGGAATTGTGGAGAAAGGATGTGGCTTTCCTGTGTCATGAAGACCACCAATACCCCTTCAAAGCACTGACACAGCCATTATCAGAAGCATCAACATTACAATCCTAGGGAGACAACTGCCCTGGAGATAGATGCCTTGCAGAAAAGTCTGGGAGCATGCATACTACAAAAAGATACACCGATTGCATTTGCTTCAAAATCTCTGTCCATTATACAATCCAACATTAGTTTTAGTGTTTGGAATCATGCATTTTCATTCCTATCTATTTGGCAAAAGTTTTATGGTAGAGACCGACCACAAGCCACTGGAGATGATTTGGTGAAAACCATTAACCAGTGCACCACCAAGATTGCAACATCTCTTGACCAAGATTCAAGGTTATGACTGTGAGATTAGGTACAAGCCAGCTAACTTGATGATCACATCAGATACACTTAGCGGATTGCCTAACCCAGTGAAACGAGAAGCTATTTCCTTAGGTCTACAAGTTGATTTTGTTGACTTCGAACTTTAAGATGTTCTCCTAATTAAACTGGTACATTTTGCACAATGCAAATGCCAACAGCTACAAGAAGAAACAGCAGAAGATTCCATACCACAGAAGCTGGAAAACTATCATGGCCTGATTCAATTCAGCATGTCCATGAAAATGTGAGGCCATTTTGGCCTTACCGGGATGAGCTAGGCTTCAGCCAAGGAGACATTTTAAAGGCAGACTGGTTATCATACTGGAATATTTGCGACCTGATATTCTTCAACAACTTCATCACTTGGGCATGGATCAGATGTGCAGATTCACAGGAGAGATAGTTTATTCACCGGGTATGAAAAATGATATTGTAGTCATCATCAGGAATTACAAGGCATGTCAAGAGCATATGCCAAGTCAGCACAAAGCACCATTGATTCCATATGAAGTTCCTTCCCGGCCATGGTCCAAAATCGCATCTGACTTCTTTCATGCCCATGGTACTGACTTCATCATCATCATCAATTACTTTGCCAGGTACCCTATTATTTGACAATTGCACAGTATGTCGAACACACCTGTCACGCACACTCAAACTGCTATTTTCAGTTTATTTGATGTGCACAGAGAGATCACTATGGATAACGGTCTGCAATTTATTGGTTAGCCATTTCAGGGTATGTGTGAGAAGTGGAATATTGATCGCACTACTTCTTCTCCTCATTACCCTAGATCTAATGGCCTAGCTGAACAAATGATTCGTATGGTGAAATCCCTCATTCTCAAATGTAAACAGACCAAGCAAGATCTATACATTGTAATGTTACAACTGAGAGCAACACCTTTAAGTGCAACTATTCCATTACCGACAGAGCTCGTATTTGGCAGAGCTGTGTGTGCCAAATTACCTACTCCTATCCATTCTACTCTCTCAGAAATTAGAGAGCAACATTTAAAACTACAGGAGAACAAAACCAGCATGCACAATACAATTGCAGGTACAGAATTGCCAAGTTTAGAGTTGGGACAAAACGTTTGCATCCAGGATTCCAAAGAAGATAACCAGACACATGCAAATTCAGGAAGATAAAACAATTCACCATATATATCGTATAGTCTAATATTCAGGATAAGTTTTCAGTACATGTGAACCAACTGATTAACTGTGGTCAGACACATCACACTCCAAAGTAAATAACAGTTGCAACCAAAGCAGGCTCCATGGATTTCTCAACAACTCACCCAGAAGCTTGTCACACCAGGAACCAACCAGCTCACTGAAACTCTATCTTTCTCACAAGGGTTTCTAATCTCCACAATTGAAACTTGCCAGGGAATTCTTTCCCACTTGCTGCTCTCATTCAGACGGCTTGAATCAGAATGGTAATTTCGCCTTCTGAGATTCTTTTCTCCTAGATCTCCACGTACACTCAAGCTTCATCTTCCAAGAACACTTTCAGATCTTTGGCTGTCTCAAGCAGAATACCACTGCTCCAAAGGCACGCAGTAAGGTGTCATCAACTGTCGACTGCCTCCTCGGATCTTCTGGGCTTCTTTCAAGTCCACCTTGCTTCATGTCTGTTGCCCGCAGCTCCTTCTTTAACTTGGAGTCTTTTCCTCTACCCCTTTTCCTCAATTTTACTTAACAGGATTTGTTTGTGATGTCTGTTCTTGTCCCTTACCTGGGACTATCTTCTGGGACCTCTTACTGTCCCGTTCCATTGTTTGGACCTTCTTCTTGGCTTGGGACCTTCTCCCTGTCCCCCTCCCTGTGTCCTGTTCCCTGGGATACCTTCTCTCAAATGCACTCCTCCTCAGGTCACCTGACCTGAAGTTTTATGCTTTCACCTTTCTTCTTTTTCTCCGGTGCATGTGCACAGATCTGGTTCCCGACTGAAGAATGTAAAAATGGAGGAACTGCACATGCACAGTCCTTTTCCGGCTGGCACATACACAGAAGTCCAGAGGCCTGCTGAGATCTGTAGTTCCCAAACTCTGAACTCCTGACCTAAACTTAAGCTAAGTACTTTTGAGTTTCCTAACATTATGTAATGGTAACTAAACATGAATGTGTCTCCTAAATATCTTTTTGGCAAGGGGGAAGGTATCTTTAAAAATAAATGGGGATGTTAGAATATGCCTTTAAGGGATAGCAGCGTGACATCCCGAGAAGCGAAATATGCCATGCGATCCAATCTTAGTTTCACTTTTGCTTTTGAGACGGGACACATATACACAGCTCTGCTGCTGATGTCTTCAAGCTTTCTACCTATGTGTAAATATCCCATGTGCCTAGTCTAAATAAATGAACCCACAATGTGCTCACACAATCCCTTGTGAGTAATTGGTGTTCAAATCATGAAAACAACATGACACAAGTGACAGTGTAAATAGAAAAGCGAAGGGAGTAAGTTCATTAATGGCAGTGGGGGGTCGGGGGGGTTCAAGTCGCTGTGTTAATGACAATGTGAGACTGGAGTCTGTTCATAACAGTGTGAGGTTGAAATCATTATTTAAATAACAGTGTGAGGCTGCAGTTTGTTAATGATAGGACGAGGGTTGATTCACTGTGTTAATGGCAGTATAAGGATAGAATTTCAGGGGGAACTTTTGACTTTATGACCCAGAAGCAGGTTGGGGCAGGGAAGGAGTTGTCAGGGGTGCATGGGTTACCAGGGTGTCAAGATATTCCCACTGTGGTGGAAATTTAAATACACAGTATTTGTGAGACATCGCTGGCAGGTTCCCCACCCAGAAGTCAGCCTGATTGACCGGCTTGGCATCCACTTGGTTGGAAAATGCTGGAGAAGCAATCACAGTATCAGAGTTGGTCAGAGTCCGACAGGGATGAGGTGGTGGTATCCAATCTCGGGAGTTGGGGGGCTATGGCGTTATGGGGGGGATTGGAGGTCAGAGACATCATTGGGTGATGTGGGTGATGGGGCAGATGGAGGCCTTGGGACACAGATCAAAGACCTCTTTGGGGGAGCTCAGAGATCACTGTGGGTATTGGAGCCCCAACAAAGAGACTGCATGCGACCACTTGGTAGCCTCGGGGTAGATCAAAGTCCTTGGAAATGTGATTGGAGGCCTCAAGGGTGATGGTAGTATTGAAGGACTTGGGACATTGGGGAAGGTTGTAGGTAGAATAAAGTAAACATAAAGAATCATACAGCACAGGTGGAGGCCATTTGGTCCATGGTGTCTGTCCTGGCTCTCCAACTATCCAGTTTATCCCTGCTCTTTTCCTCATAACACTGTTACCATTTTTCCTTCATGTATAAAGTCCTTCTAACAGTTACTAGTGAATCTCAGTAGGGTGGGTGGAAAGGTCCAAGACGTCACTGGGGAGATGGGGGAAGATCAGAATGATTGTGAATAGCGTCCAATTGCTGGGTGTTGGTGGGACAGGTACATAGGATCCAATAGCTAAGTATTAAGAATATTACCTTCTAAATCCAACAGTGCTTGTCTCCCTGTAGCTGCAGAGTTTCCTGAGGCTCTCAGAACTAATTTTAAAATGCCAGATAAAAATGGGGCCAATAGCCTCATTAAAATATATAAATTTAAAACTTACCTCCTGGGTGAGAATGGGCTGCCTGCCACATTCCTGCCACCCAGAAACACAGCACAGTTCCCATATGTATGCCAATGACACCTAGCTCTACCTTACCACTTTCTCTCTCACTGTTTTCTCACTAAAATCGGCAGATTGCTCACACTAACTCGCAACAAATCTCATTTACCAATCATCCCTGTGCTAGTTGTTTTACATTGTCCCCCGATTAAGTAGTGCCTCAATTTTAAAATTCTAATTTGTGTTTTCAGATACTCCATGGGCTCACCCCTCCCTACCTCTGTAATCTCCATGAGCCCCACAATCCTGCAGGGTATCTGTCACTCTTCAGTCCTGGCCTTGGGAGCAACCTGTTTAATAGGTGGGTGTGTACTCAACTGTTTAGCCCCTCAGTTCGGGAATCCCCTCCAGAAACCTATCCTCCTCTCTTCATCTCTTTGTCCTTTGAAAGGTTGCTTAAGATCTATCTCTTTCACCAAGCTTTCCCTCAGCTGCTCTAATGCCTTCTCATGTGGCACGGTATCAACTTTTGTCTGATAAAACTCCTGTAAAGCTCCTGTTACCCTGTTGAATTGTGATACCATGTTCAAGGTGCAAATGCATTATGACCAGAATTTTTCACTGGCAGTGACATGGGGCGAGATTCCCGATGTCATCGCGCACTGGCACAATATTTCGGTGAGCGGGTACACAAGGGACTAGGCAGTGTGCCTGCTGACAATTGGAAGGCCTATTAAGGCCAATAAAGTAATAATTAAGTTCTTTGGATATTTTAGGGAACCTCATCCACGGGTGGGATGAGGGTTCCAACAGTAAATAAAAATGCTTCAATTTCATTAATGACATATCCCTGTTCATGTGACAGAATGACATGAGGGGGCATGTTTTTGTAAAATTTTAAAATAATTCATTTGTAATTCTTCAAAGTCTTCGTCTCCCTGAGGCAGCTTGCGTTCTTGCCCTCATCTCCCACCCCCCCCACACACAGGCAGCACTGAGCGCTGTAGCACGCATTAGCAGCGGGCGAGTCCAAATGGCGGACGGTCAGCTGCCCTCCCGTTCCCGTTCTCCCCCGCTGAGCCCTCCCAACGAGGGCAAAATCCTGGCAGATGAGTTGTTATTGTTCATGTTGGTGACAATGTGAGGCTGGAGTCTTTGTGTTACTGATAGTGTGAGGTTAGAGTCTCTGTGTTAATGACAGTGTGAGGTTAGAGTGTGTTACTGACAATGTGAGGTTAGAGTCTCTGTGTTAATGACAGTGTGAGGTTAGAGTGTGTTACTTAAAATGTGAGGTTAGAGTCTCTGTGTTAATGACAGTGTGAGGTTAGAGTCTCTGTGTTAATGACAGTGTGAGGTTAGAGTGTGTTACTGACAATGTGAGGTTAGAGTCTCTGTGTTAATGACAAGTATGAGGTTAGAGTCCCTGTGTTAATGACAGTGTGAGGTTAGAGTCCCTGTGTTAATAACAATGTGAGGTTAGGGTCCCTGTGTTAATGTCAGTGTGAAGTTAGAGTCTATGTTAATGGCAGTGTGAGGTTAGAGTCTCTGTGTTAATGGCAGTGTAATGTTAGAGTCTCTGTGTTAATGGCAGTGTGGGGTTTGAGTCCTGTGTTAATGGCAGTGTGAGGTTAGAGTCCCTGTGTTACAGACTGTTATGACACAGCAGTTTTTAAAGGCTGGGTTATTTAAAATCCCAGAGGGAAATCTTTAACAACTTTCATAAGCTATATTTTCAATTCTTGTTTTTTGAGTTGCAGCTCTGAATTCAGCAATAAGACCACCAGATATTGAGAGGTTCTTATATCAAACTAAATGAGGCATTTATTAACTTACAACAAATTTACCATATATACATGGCTATAGATTAATACTATCATAAGGTTTAACAAATTCACAAATTAATTTCCACTAAGGCAACAATAAGCAATAGGCCAAATGGACACCATGCAAAGCATTTTTACCTTACAAATTGAAAGTGAGGTTCCTTTCAATTTGGTTCCTTTGCATTACAGACTTTGGTCATACATGCCTCTGCCTTTCATACACAAACTCCTGTCAGGTTATACCCAGCCTACCCTTTGAATGCAAATTCTCATTGTATCGCCAGGCTTTTTGAGCGCCACCTCTTCTAACAATAAGACCTCTTCCATAGTACCAATTTTATTAGTAATATAAAACATTTCTTTGTGTCTCCTAGCTAGGTACCAGATTAGGTGCAAGATTTCACTCCCCTTCTTGAATGCTCTATTCAGCAAAATGCAAATGTACTCTTTACCTCTCCGTTTACATGTCAAAACTACTATCCATCACAGCAACCAGACCAGCTGGCTTTAATCCAATTAACACACACACAGACTAAACCCCTATTTATAAAAAAAATTCTAATAACGTTATATACATTCATAGGTTCATGACACAGACAGTATGAAGTTAGAGTCCCTGTGTTAATGACAGTATGAAGTTAGAGTCCCTGTGTTACTCACAGTCTGTGGTTAGGGTCCCTGTATTAATGACAGTGTGAGGTTAGAGTCCCTGTTTTGATGACAGTGTGAGGTTAGAGTCCCTGTGTTACTGACAGTGTGAGGTTACACTCCTTGTGTTAATGACAGTGTGAGGTTAGAGTCCCTGTTTTGATGACAGTGTGAGGTTAGAGTCCCTGTGTTACTGACAGTGTGAGGTTACACTCCTTGTGTTAAAATGACAGTGTGAAGTTAGAGTCGCTGGTTTAATGACAGTGTGAGGTTAGAGTCACTGGTTTAATGACAGTGTGAGGTTAGAGTTGCTGGTTTATTGACAGTGTGAGGCTAGAGTTGCTGGTTTATTGACAGTGTGAGGCTAGAGTCGCTGGTTTATTGACAGTGTGAGGTTAGAGTCGCTGGTTTAATGACAGTGGATGAAATTTTCTGTGCCCACTGGCATCAGGCGTGTTTGACGGCGTGAGCGGCCAGTATGGCGAGAAGGCCAAAAATTGTTTTCATGTCGTAAAACCTGTTTGCAATTGCATGCTCTGCCTATCAATGGCGGGCACCATTTCCTGCCATCTTATGTCGGGAACCTCATTGTAATACCTCTTCATATCATTATAAGCCTAGCCAACCGGAATCATCCCCCCACACTGTCGAAAACACGCCAGTGCAGAACACGCCTTGACAAGTGTGATGTGCAGAAGTTGGGACTTACCCGCCATGGCCTTGCTCACATTGCGGACATCTAAGGAGCAGAAGATGCTGCAGCCCGGCAGCAACAGGATCCTGGAGCAATGTCCTTGGCATACTGGGTGGATTCTCATGGACATGGACAGAAATGGAAAATCACCGTTGAGGGTCTGCTCACAAGGGATGATGGTTAAGGAGGTGGAGAGGAAGGTCTAGCTGTGTTTGGAAAAGGAAGAGGTGCTGGGCGTGGGAGCGGAAAGTCCAGTTTGACTGGGAGAGGAAGAGGTGCTGGGGGTGAGGTTGGGCGGCAGGGGAAAAGAAGATGTGGGGGGAAGTGAGTTGTTGGTGTGGAGGGGGAACAAAGGTTTGTGGGGGGGGGGTGAGGTTGTGGGGGGTGAACAAAGTTGTCGGGGGGATGAGGTTGGGGAGTGAACAAAGGTGTCGGAGGTGTAAGGTTGGGAGGGCAGAAACAAAGGTGCCGGGGGTGTGAGGTTGGGAAGGGATGAACAAAGGTATTGGGGAATGAGGTTTGGGGGGAAACAAAGGTGTCTGAGGGGTGAGGTTGGGGGGGGGGGGTGCGTTGAGGGATTGTGAGTAGAGGAGGGGTAATGGGGACAAGATGGCAACTACGGAGTTAGGTGTGAGGGAGGGTGGAAGGTGGAATGGAAGAAGTTTGCAGGGGAGAAGGAGTCTAGAGAGGGGAAGGAGTCCAGGGGGAGGAAGGAGACTGGGGGTAGGAAGGAGTGTGGAGAGGGGACGGTGTCCAGGGTAAGGAAGGAATCTGATGTGGGGGTGGTGGGCGGGGGGGGGAGGGGGGTTGCAGGTGGAAGAAGTAAGGGTGGCTGAAGGAGTCCAGAGAGGGAAAGGAGTAAGGGTAGAGGAAGGAGTATTGGTGGGGAGGTGAGATCTAAGGGGTGAAGGAGTCGGGAGGCGGTTAGGAATTGCAATGGGGGAAGGTGTCCAGAGGGGGGGATGTCCAGTTGAACATGCAAGGGAGGGCTCTGATGAGTCCATGACTGCCTCCTGGGGAGTGAACTGAGGGTGGGTGTGGTATGAAGGAATGGTGAAAATGATTGAGGGCAGAGTGAGGTGGTAGGGTATGAGGGTGAGGGTGCGATGGTATCTGTACAAGGGATGGCGAGGGCAATTAGTGGGGACTCAGAAGCAGACACAACCCTGGGGATGGAAAGGAGGAGGTCGGGGAGGTTAATGTGGATTTTTGGGAAGTAATGGAATGTGTGCATTCACCGAGACATCCCCGAAATAAATGGTTTTTGGCTGCTCTGTCACGGGGGGGAGGTGGAAGGTGATGTCATGGGGTTCAACAGTGATAGGGGAAAGGAAATAAGTGACTGGGGGAGGGGAAAGGATGAGGAACACAGGAAAAAACGTAGCAGGACTATGCTTGCCAAATTGAAAGTGAAACGAGAGTTGTGGTGGGTGAGAACAGTGCTGCATGGGAGTGTGATCAGAGAGTGGGCAGAGATGCAGGTCGGCTCAGATGGACAACTGAAAGCAAACTCCAGCAGGCAGCACTGAAAATGCTCAGGGCAGTGAGATGAGTGTGATGGGTGAAGGATCCGCATGCGTGTGAGAGTATTTGCATGAGTCTCCAAAAGACCCTGCCACACACACACTTCTCCCCCCAGAATTACTCGTGGGCCGGTTGTGTGTGTCTGGCCTGCTGGTGGGGTGGGGTGGGGCAATGGGTGGACTCGTGAAGCCTGTCACTGAAACTGAAAGCAACCATTGCACCTTATTCAGTGAAAATAAATGTATTTCCAGATTGTAAAGTGATAAACAGTATTCAACCATGCAACCAACTGTGATCAGAATTTTTTAACTTTTGAACGCTTTAGACTTCTAGGTGCTGCCCTGACATCCGCAGCAGGGATGGAGACAGCCTGTACAATGTTTGGCCCTTCTGCCTCTGATGACTTTAGCATGGGTCCTCTGGAGAGCTGAGGCCTTCAGGGGCCTGGCTTGCTTTGGCTGTCCTCCTGTGGGCCAGCTGCTCCCTCTGCGGTGACAGAGGATGAGGATGAGGGGCACAGCAAAGGGGACTCAGAGGGAGCCATTGAGATTCCTGAGTGAGTTACCCAGGCATGTCCAGCTGCCTTTCCTCCTCCCTTTGGATGCCCAAGGGACCTGGCCTCACTCCTTGAGGAGAAGGAGCACCTGGGGGGACATTGCAGTGCCCTGTTTTCCTCTCACATCACTGCTGCAGGAATTCACTCCTGGCTACCGCCATGCAAGTGCACACATCTCCGTGTTCTGCTGACCAGGGTCTCCATGGTGTCTGTCATCCTTCCCTTGGAGGCCTCAATACATGTACATGTGGGCACCAATTCATCAGAGAGCAGGTGGACACACTCCTCTGCCTTGCGAGCCATTCTGCTGAAGGCTTCCATTGGCTCTGCGTGATGTTCCTCCACCTTTTGCTGACTCTCCACAATGAGTTGGAAGGCCAAATCCCAAAGGCTCATCATCTGAATCGAATCTCACAGATGCCTCTTCCCCAACAATCGTCCGAGTTCCGGGGAGCTCGGCTGAACCTGCCTCCTCCTCCTGCGGACACGTGTCCGTGCGGTGACCACCAAACTGTGAACCCGAGGGTGCTCTAGATCTAGGTTCCACTGAGGTATGCTTCTCTGTGCTGGTGGAGGGTGTGGGTAAGCACTGTGACAGGTCTCCCAAGCTGCTTATTTTCAGCTGTTCAATGGAAGAGGAGTCCTCTTGGCTGGAGATGAGGATGTGCATGGAGCTGAGGGACTGGCTGACTAAGGGCGTAAGTTGCTAGGCAGAGCTCCCTGTGAACCCAAGTAGAGATGATTAGTGCATGGTAGCAGAGTCAAAATCAGGAGAGAGAGCACTCACAGTTGCGTTGAGAGAGGGATGATGTGGTGTAGGATCCTCATGAGGGTATTCACCACCCTCACAGTCGCTGCAGGCTCGGTCCACATCCTCACCAGTCAGTGTGTTGGCACACTCCTCAAAGTGAATGAGGGGTCTAATGTGGGCCACTCCACCCCACGCCCCAGGTCTGGGACTTCTTCGTGCTGTTGTGAGCCAGCTTCTCCTGTTTGAAAACAGATGGAGAGAGTGTGAGCAGGACACATGGAACTGCGTGAAATGTCTGTGTGGTGAGCAGAGACGTGGACAGGATGAGAATGTGGGCTCGAGAGGATATGAGCCTGATGGAGATGTGAGGGTGTGTGTGAGAGTTAGTGGTGTTGTCCCTTGAGATGTGAGATCCCTGTGGACGTGTGATGGGCTTGAGAGGGAGAGATGAGAGTGATGAGAAGAGTGACTTACCCGGCAGAATGGATGAGAACATTCATGCTACTGCGGCACAGGGTGGCTGACTTCTTTTGCAGGGCATTGGCACAGACCATGGCTGCGACCACCTTGCATGCTGGATTGGTGATGTTGTTGCTCTTTCTGTGGCCAGTGCGAGAGTAGAGGATATGACAGCGGGCCTCCACTGCCTCCAAAAGACTCTCGAGAGACACATCATGAAACCAGGGGGCTGAAATCTGTGTGCCTTTCAGGGCCAAGTCTTTGGTGCAGTGGTCCTTGGTTGGAAGCACTGAGAGGTGTGCACATTTTTCACTTTAAACATTGTGCCTAGTGTGAATGAAGTGGTGAGATGATGACATGGTAGGTGAATGCGATCCCAACCACCATCGAAACAGCGTGTTTCCTGGGAGTGCATAATGAAAGAGGTGGGTTTGGGTGAAAACGCACCATTGCGGCTGGAGAGAATAACATAGTTTTTCCCACCCACTATCTCACTTAGTGGAAATCTGGGACAATTCCACCCAGTGTAAAGTCACTGTATTACTGACGGTGTGAGTTTAGAGTCCCTGTGTTAATGACAGTGTGAGGTTAGAGTCTCTGTATTACTGAAAGTGTGAGGTTAGAGTCCCTGTGTTAATGACAGTGTGAGGTTAGAGTTTCTGTATTACTGGAAGTGTGAGCTTAGAGTCTCTGTGCTAATGACGGTGTGAGGTTAGAGCCTCTATGTTAATGACAGTGTGAAGTTAGAGTCTCTGTGTTAGTGACTTTGTGAGGTTAGCGTCTCTGTGTTAATGACAGTGTGAGGTTAGAGTCTCTGTGTTAATGACAGTGTGAGGTTAGAGTCCTTGTATTAGTGACAGTGTGAGGTTAGAGTCTCTGTGTTAATGACAGTGTGAGGTTAGAGTCACTGCATTAATGACAGTGTGAGGTTAGAGTCTCTGTGTTAATGATAGTGTGAGGTTGGGGTCCCTGTATTAATGACCATATGAGTTTAGCGTCTCTGTGTCAATGACAGTGTGAGGTTAGAGTCTTCGTGTTCATGACATTGTGAGGTTAGTCTCTCTGTTAATCACAGTGTGAAGTTAGACTTCTGTATTAATGAAATGTAAGGTTAGAGTCCCTGTGTTAATGACAGTTTGAGGTTAGAGTCTGTGTTGATGACATTGTGATGTTAGAGCCTCTGTATTAATGACAGTGTGAGGTTAGAGGCCATAGTTGTAGGGTAAGGGGTGGTAGATTTGAATCAGAGATGAGGAGGAATTACTTTTCTCAAAGGATCGTGAATCTTGTGGAATTCACTACCTCAGAGTGCAGTGGATGCTGGGAGGCTGAATAAATTTAAGGAGGAAATAGACAGATTTTTAATTAGTAATGTGTTGAAAGGATATGGGCAGAGAGCGGAAAATTGGAGTTGAGGCCAAAATGAGATCAGCCATGATCATAATGAATGGCAGGGCAGGCTCGAGGGGCTGAATTGCCTACTCCTGTTCCTAGTTCTTATGTTGTTGATGACAGTGTGAGGTTAGAGTCTTTGTATCAATGAAATGTGAGGTTAGAGTCCGTGTGTTAATGACAGTGCGAGGTTAGAGTCTCTGTGTTAATGACAGTGTGAGATTAGAGTCTCTGTGTTAATGACACTGTGATGTTAGAGTCTCTGTGTTACTGACAATATGAAGTTAGAATCCCTCTGCTAATGACAGTGTGAAGTTAGAGTCTCTGTATTAATGAAATGTGAGGTTAGAGTCCATGTGTTAATGACAATGTGAGGTTAGAGCCTCTGTATTTATGACAGTGTGACGTTAGAGTCTCTGTGTTAATGATAGTGTGAGGTTGGGGTCGCTGTATTAATGACCATGTGAGATTAGCATCTCTGTGTTAATGACGTTGTGAGGTTAGAGCCTCTGTGTTAATGACAGTGTGAAGAGAGACTGTATTAATGAAATGTGAGGTTAGAGTCCCTGTGTTAATGACAGTGTGAAGTTAGAGTCTCTGTGTTTATGACAGTGTGAGGTTAGAGTCTCTCTGTTCATGACAGTGAGAAGTTAGAGTCTCTCTGTTAATGAGAGTGTGAAGTTAGAGTCTCTGTATTAATGAAATGTGAGGTTAGAGTCCGTGTGTTAATGACAGTGTGAGGTTAGAGCCTCTGTATTAATGACAGTGTGAGGTTAGTGGCCATAGGTTTAGGCTAAGTGGTGGTAGATTTAAATCAGAGATGAGGAGGAATTACTTTTCTCAAAGGATTGTGAATCTGTGGAATTCATTACCTCAGAGTGCAGTGGATGCTGGGACACTGAATAAATTTAAGGAGGAGATAGGCAGATTTTTAATTAGTAATGTTGCGAAAGGTTATGGGCAGAGGGCGGGAAATTGGAGTTGAGGCCAAAATGAGATCATGCATGATCATACTGAATGGTGGGGCAGGCTCGAGGGGCTAAATTGCCTATTCCTGCTCCTAGATCTTATGTTCTTGATGGCAGTGTGTGGTTAGAGTCCCTGTGTTAATGACAGTGTGAAGTTAGAGTCTCTGTTAGGAACAGTGTGAGCTTAGAGTCTCTATATAAATGACAGTGTGAGGTTAGAGTCCCTATGTTAGTGACAGTGTGAGGTTAGAGTCTCTGTGTTAGTGACAGTGTGAGGTTAGAGTCTCTTTGTTAATGACAGTGTGAGGTTAGTGTCTCCGTGTTAATGACACTGTGAGGTTAGAGTCCCTGTGTTAGTGACAGTGTGAGGTTAGAGTCTCTGTGTTAATGACAGTGTGAGGTTAGAGTCTCTCTGTTAATGACAGTTTCAGGTTAGAGTCCCTGCATTAATGACAGTGTGACGTTAGAGTCTCTGTGTTAATGACAGTGTGAGGTTAGCGTCTCTCTGTTAATGACAGTTTGAGGTTAGAGTCAGTGCATTAATAACAGTGTGAGGGTAGAGTCTCTGTGTTAGTGACAGTGTGAGCTTAGAGTCCCTGCATTAATGATAGTGTGAGGTTAGTGTCTCTGTGTTAATGACACTGTGAGGTTAGAGTCCCTGTGTTAGTGACAGTGTGAGGTTAGAGTCTCTGTGTTAATGACAGTTTGAGGTTAGAGTCGCTCTGTTAATGACAGTTTCAGGTTAGAGTCCCTGCATTAATGACAGTGTGAGGTTTGAGTCTCTGTGTTAATGACAATGTGAGGTTAGAGTCTCTCTGTTAATGACAGTTTGAGGTTAGAGTCCCTGCGTTAATAACAGTGTGAGGTTAGAGTCTCTCTGTTAATGACAGTGTGAAGTTAGACTGTCTCTATTAATGAAATGTGAGGTTAGAGTCCCTGTGTTAATAATAGTGTGAGGTTAGAGTCTGTGTTAATGGCAGTGTGAGGTTAGCGTCTCTCTGTTAATGACAGTGTGAAGTTAGAGTTCCTGTGTTAATGAAAGTGAGAAGTTAGAGTCTCTCTGTTGATGACAGCATGAAGTTAGAGACTCAGTATTAATAAAATGTGAGGTTAGAGTCCCTGTGTTAATGACAGTTTGAGTTTAGAGACTCTGTTAGTGACAGTGTGAAGTTAGAGTCGCTGTGTTAATGACAGTGTGAGCTTAGAGTCTCCATGTTAATGAAAATGTGAGGTTAGAGTCCCTGTGTTAGTGACTTTGTGAGGTTAGATTCTCCGTGTTAATGACAGTATGAGGTTAGAGTCCCTGCATTAATGACAGTGTGAGGTTACTGTCTCCGTATTAATGACACTGTGAGTTTAGAGTCCCTGTGTTAATGACAGTGTGAGGTTAGTGTCTCTGTGTTAATGAGAGTGTGAGGGTGGAGCCTCTCTGTTAATGACAGTTTGAGGTTAGAGTCCCTGCATAAATGACAGTGTGAGGTGAGAGTCTCTGTGTTACTGACAGTGTGAGTTTAGAGTCTCTCTGTTAATGACACTTTGTGGTTAGAGTCCCTGCATTAATAACAGTGAGAGGTTAGAGTCTCTCTGTTAATGACAGTGTGAGGTTAGAGACTCTCTGTTAATGACAGTTTGAGGTTAGAGTCCCTGCATTAATGACATTGTGAGGTTAGAGTCTCTGTGTTAATGACAGTGTGAGGTTAGAGACTCTCTGTTAATGACAATTTGAGATTAGAGTCCCTGCATTATTGACAGTGTGAGGTTAGAGTCTCTGTGTTACTGACAGTGTGAGGTTAGAGTCTCTCTGTTAATGACAGTTTGAGGTTAGAGTCCCTGCATTAATAACAGTGAGAGGTTAGAGTCTCTCTGCTAATGACAGTGTGAGGTTAGAGACTCTCTGTTAATGACAGTGTGAGGTTAGAGTCTCTGTGTTAATGACAGTGTGAGGTTAGTGTTTCCGTGTTAATGACACTGTGAGGTTAGAGTCCCTGTGTTAGTGACAGTGTGAGGTTAGAGTCTCTGTGTTAATGACAGTTTGAGGTTAGAGTCTCTCTGTTAATGACAGTTTGAGGTTAGAGTCCCTGCATTAATGACAGTGTGAGGTTTGAGTCTCTGTGTTAATGACAATGTGAGGTTAGAGTCTCTCTGTTAATGACAGTTTGAGGTTAGAGTCCCTGCGTTAATAACAGTGTGAGGTTAGAGTCTCTCTGTTAATGACAGCGTGAAGTTAGACTTTCTCTATTAATGAAATGTGAGGTTAGAGTCCCTATGTTAATAATAGTGTGAGGTTAGAGTTTGTGTTAATGGCAGTGTGAGGTTAGCATCTCTCTGTTAATGACAGTGTGAAGTTAGAGTTCCTGTGTTGATGAAAGTGTGAAGTTAGAGTCTCAGTATTAATAAAATGTGAGGTTAGAGTCCCTGTGTTAATGACAGTTTGAGTTTAGAGACTCTGTTAATGACAGTGTGAGCTTAGAGTTTCTATGTTAATGACCGTGTGAGGTTAGAGTCCCTGTGTTAGTGACTTTGTGAGGTTAGATTCTCCGTGTTAATGACAATGTGAGATTAGAGTCCCTGCATTAATGACAGTGTGAGGTTAGTGTCTCCGTATTAATGACACTGTGAGTGTAGAGTCCCTGTGTTAATGACAGTGTGAGGTTAGTGTCTCTGTGTTAATGAGAGTGTGAGGGTAGAGCCTCTCTGTTAATGGCAGTTTGAGGTTAGAGTCCCTGCATTAATAACAGTGAGAGGTTAGAGTCTCTCTGTTAATGACAGTGTGAGGTTAGAGACTCTCTGTTAATGACAGTTTGAGGTTAGAGTCGCTGCATTAATGACAGTGTGAGGTTAGAGTCTCTCTGTTAATGACAGTTTGAGGTTAGAGTCCCTGCATTAATGACAGTGTGAGGTTAGAGTCTCTGTGTGAATGACAGTGTGAGGTTAGAGTCTCTCTGTTAATGACAGTTTGCAGTTAGGGTCCCTGTATTAATGACAGTTTGAGGTTAGAGTCCCTGCATTAATAACGGTGTGAAGTTAGAGTCTCTTTGTTAAAGACAGTGTGAAGTTAGACTGTCTCTGTTAATGAAATGTGAGGTTAGAGTCTCTGTGTTAATAATAGTGTGAGGTCAGAGTCTGTGTTAACGGCAGTGTGAGGTTAGTGTCTCTCTGTTAATGATGGCATGAAGTTAGAGTCCCTGTGTTAATGAAAGTGAGAAGTTAGAGTCTCTCTGTTGATGACAGTGCGAAGTTGGAGTCTCTGTATTAATAAAATGTGAGGTCAGAGTCTGTGTTAACGGCAGTGTGAGGTTAGTGGTCATAGTTTTAAGCTAATGGGTGGTAGATTTAAATCACAGATGAGGAGGAATTACTTTCCTCAAAGGATCGTGAATCTTGTGGAATTCATTACCTCAGAGTGCAGAGGATGCTGGGATGCTGAATAAATTTAAGGAGGAGATAGACAGATTTTTAATTAGTAATGGGTTGAAAGGTTATGGGCAGAGGGCGGGAAATTGGAGTTGAGGCCAAAATGAGATCATGCATGATCATACTGAATGGCGGGGCAGGCTCGAGGGGCTAATTTGCCTATTCCTGCTCCTAGTTCTTATGTTCTTGATGACAGTGTGTGGTTAGAGTCCCTTTGTTAATGACAGTGTGAAGTTAGAGTCCCTGTGTTAATGACAGTGTGAATTTAGAGTATCTGTGTTAGTGACGGTTTGAGGTTAGAGTCTCTGTGTTAGTGATGGTGTGAAGTTAAAGTCTCTGTGATAGTGACAATGTGAGGTTAGAGCCTCTGTATTAATGAAATGTGAAGTTAGAGTCCATGTGTTAATGACAGTGTGTGGTTAGAACCTCTGTATTAATGACAGTGTGAGCTTAGTGGCCATAGTTTTAGGCTAAGTGATGGGAGATTTAAATCAGAGATGATGAGGAATTACTTTTCTCAAAGGATCGTGAATCTGTGGAATTCATTACCTCAGAGTGCAGTGGATTCTGGGACACTGAATAAATTTAAGGAGGAGATAGACAGATTTTTAATTAGTAATGGGTTGAAAGGTTATGGGCAGAGGGCGGGAAATTAGATTTGAGGCCAAAATGAGATCATGCATGATCATACTGAATGGCGGGGCAGGTTCGAAGGGCTGAATTGCCTACTCTTGTTCCTAGTTCTTATGTTCTTGATGACAGTGTGAGGTTAGAGTCCCTGTGTTAATGACAGTTTGAGGTTAGAGTCTCTGTTAGGGACAGTGTGAAGTTAGAGTCTCTGTGTTAATGACAGTGTGAGTTCGGAGTCTCTGTGTTAATGACAGTGTGAGGTTAAGAGTCTCTGTGTTAATGACAGTGTGAGCTTATTGTCTCTGTGTTAATGACAGTGTGAGGTTATTGTCTCTGTGTTAATGACACTGTGATGTCAGAGTCCCTGTGTTAGCGACAGTGTGAAGTTAGTGCCTCTGTTTTAATGACAGTGTGAGGTTAGAGTCCCTGCATTAATGATAGTGTGAGGTTAGAGTCTCTGTGTTAATGACAATGTGAGGTTAGAGTCTCTGTGTTAATGACAGTTTGAGGTTAGAGTCCCTGAATTAATGACAGTGTGAGGTTAGAGTCTCTGTGTTAATGACAGTGTGAGGTAAGAGTCCCTGCATTAATGACAGTGTGAGGTTAGAGTCTGTGTTAATGACAGTGTGAGGTTAGAGTCTCTCTGTTAATGACAGTGTGAAGTTAGACTGTCTCTATTAATGAAATGTGAGGTTAGAGTCCCTGTGTTAATAGTAGTGTGAGGTTAGAGTCTGTGTTAATGGCAGTGTGAGGTTAGTGTCTCTCTGTTAATCACAGTGTGAAGTTAGAGTCCCTGTGTTAATGAAAGTGAGAAGTTAGTGTCTCTCTGTTGATGACAGTGTGAAGTTAGAGTCTCTGTAATAATAAAATGTGAGGTTAGAGTCCAGTGTTAACGACTGTGAGGTTGGAGCATCTGTATTAATGACAGTGTGAGGTTAGAATCCCTCTGTGAATGACAGTGAGAAGTTAGAGTCTCTCTGTTAATGAGAGAGTGAAGTTGGAGTCTCTGTATTAATGAAATGTGAGGTTAGAGTCCATTTGTTAATGACAGTATTAGTTTAGAGCCTCTACATTAATGACAGTGTGAGGTTAGTGGTCCTAGTTTTAGGCTAATGGGTGGTAGATTTAAATCAGAGATGAGGAGGAATTACTTTTCTCAAAGGATCGTAAATCTTGTGGAATTCACTACCTCAGAGTGCAGTTGATGCTGGGACGCTGAATAAACTTAAGGAGGAGATAGACAGATTTTTAATTAGTAATGGGTTGAAAGGTTATGGGCAGAGGGCGGGAAATTGGAGTTGAGGCCAAAATGAGATCAGCCATGATCATAATGAATGGCGGGGCAGGCTCGAGGGGCTGAATTGCCTACTCCTGTTCCTAGTTCTTTTGTTCTTGATGAAAGTGTGAGGTTAGAGTCCCTGTGTTAATGACGTTGTGAGGTTAGAGTCTCTGTGTTAGTGACAGTGTGAGGTTGGAGTCTCTGTGTTAATGACAGTGTGAGGTTAGAGTCTCTGTGTTAATGACAGTGTGAGGTTAGAGTCTCTGTGTTAGTGACAGTGTGAGGTTGGAGTCTCTGTGTTAATGACAGTGTGAGGTTGGAGTCTCTGTGTTAATGACAGTGTGAGGTTGGAGTCTCTGTGTTAATGACAGTGTGAGGTTGGAGTCTCTGTGTTAATGACAGTGTGAGGTTGGAGTCTCTGTGTTAATGACAGTGTGAGGTTAGAGTCTCTGTGTTAATGACAGTGTGAGGTTGGAGTCTCTGTGTTAATGACAGTGTGAGGTTGGAGTCTCTGTGTTAATGACAGTGTGAGGTTGGAGTCTCTGTGTTAATGACAGTGTGAGGTTGGAGTCTCTGTGTTACTGACAGTGTGAGGTTAGAGTTGCTGTATTTTGACAGTGAGAAGTTAGAGTCTCTGTATTTTGACACTGTGTGGTTAGCGTCTCTGTTAATGACAGTGTCAGGTTAGAGTCTCTATTAAAGACAGTGTGAGGCTAGAGTCCCTGTATTACTGACAGTGTGAGGTTAGAGCCCCTTATTTTGACAGTGTGAGGTTAGAGTTTGTGTTAATCACATTGTGAAATTCTAGCCTCTTAGCCTGTCCCAATGTTGATTTTTTTTTATTTGCCAGCTTTATTTTCCATTTTCAAAACTGTTCTTTTCAAAGCAAATTTTTGTCTCAAGCTCTGCTGAAATATTAAATAATTTTCCAATTGTATCTGTATCTCAATGTCGCTAATTTCTTCTCTTTAATATCTACCAAATGATAGCACTTTTACACTGAAGCAGCCTGTCTTTTCTCAGTCTGAATGCTCTACTGCAGTCATCCTTACTCCCAGGACTGTTTCACATTGCACACCCTGTAATAGAATTTGTTGATTTCTGTGAAACAATAATTTGGATATTGCATAACAACCAAAAATTAATCATGGTTTAGATGATAGAAACACACATTCAAAACGATCGGCAGTTAAGAAATGCATGACTCCTGCCCCAAAGTGGTGTACCTCATGTACTGCATCCTCCAAGGTCTAATTATGTAAGCTTGTTCTCTAACAACATTCGATAACTTGGTGCTCCAGTCCAGGATAATCCGCTGAAAACTTTTCAAGTGGTAACAATTTTGCTGAGGCATATTTTTTCTAACACACCCACACACTTGTATCAAACAAGGAATGATTATGTTGGCTCTTTTGAACCAATGAAATATTGATCTGAGGGCAAGGGGGAAAGTTTTGACTCACCAGCTGCCCTGAAGGAGTTTAATTTCTAAATTACTAGCAAAGCTGCTGGTGAGTGACTTCAGCTTTTGAACTTTTTCAATAGAAACAACTTGCACCTTGAACACAACAAAATGTCCTCAGGTGATTCACGCAGGAGCGTAGTCAGACAATAGAATCGCCACTGAAGCAAAGAAGTTATTAGGACAGGTGTCCAAAAGCTTGGTCAAGGAGATAGGTTTTAAAGAGCATCTTAAAGGAAGAAAAAAGTGGAAAGGTTTCAGGAGGGAATTCCACAACTTTGAGCCAAGACAGCTGAAGACACGGCTGCCAACGGTGGAGCGAAGGAATGTGCTTTTTTGATCCTTTTCCGCAATCTTTTAAATGTTTATTTTTCTAATACTTAGCCACTTTGTTTTAAAATGGGGGAGAGGGTGGCATATGGTAATGTCGCTGGACCAGTAATCCAGAGACCCAAACTGATGCTCTGGGGACATGGGTTCAAATCAACTGGTGGAATTTGAATTCAGTTAATAAATCTGGAATATAAAGCTAGTCTCAGTAATGGTGACCATGAAACTACCATTGATTGTCACAAAAACCTATCTGGCTCACTAATGTCCTTTAGGGAAGGAAATCTGCTGTCCTTACCAGGCCTGGCCTACATGTGACTCCAGACCCATAGCAAAGTGGTTGACTCTTAACTGCCCTCTGAAATTCAAGGGCACTTAGGGATGGGCAACAAATGCTGACCTTGTCAGCAACACCCACATTCTATGAAAGAATAAAGAAAATAAATGTTGTTATTAATTCTGCTTCACCCACTGCTTTTGGTAAGGAAACCCATGTTCTAATATTTTGAAGCAAAATTTATTTGTTGAAATAATTTTATGACTTTAATTACCACTGTAACCAATAAAAAAATAAGTGATCCCTATTTACCTCACCAAATCTTTTCATAATTTTTAAAACATCTATCAGATGCGCTCTTAATCTTCTTCCTTCTGATGGAATGGTCCCCAGTTTTGCTGAAAGAACTTGCATTTATAGAATACCGTTCACATGTGGGAAATTCCAAAGTCCTCCACAACCAACAAAATACATTTTGAAATGTAGTCACTGTTGTCACCTTGGAAATGGAATCGCCAATTTGCGTTCAGCAAACCCCCACAAACAGTAATGAGATAATGGTCAGATTGCTTGTTTTTCAGGTGTTAGTTGAGGGATACATGTTGGATAGGACACCAGGGAGGGCAGCCCTGTCCTTCAACAAAGAATGCCATAGCATCATTTTCATTCACCTGAGAGGGCAGACAGGGCCTCAGTTTAACATCTCAGCTGAAACAGAGTCCCTCCAAATGCTGCACTCGCTCAGTATTACGCTGAATTGTCAACCAAGATGATGTGTGTTCAAGTCACTGGAGTTGATCTTGAACCCAGAACCTTCAGATCCTGAGGCAAGAGTGCTATTACAGGGCCACAGATGACCTATGAATAGTAGACAAGGTTGAATAGTGGAGCCGTGATGGATGATGATATTCTAGATCTTTGCTGAAAGGTTCAAGGCAATGTTTGTACAGAATTTTAACTTGGTAGATTAAATGTTTGGGTAGAATCCATAATAAAGCAGATTATTGCTGCTGCCTAGAGGAAATGGCCTTTTCTTATTCCTTGCCCTCTGATGCATTCTTTAACCTCTCAGTGGTGGTGTTGTTAACCAAGAGGACATTATGGCCAGTATGTGGCTGTTCTGCAGCCCAAAAATAGACCAAAGTGCAAAATAAAACCACACTGCAACTTTCCAGTGTGATAATAAATGATATCAAAAAATGGAAATATGAGAGTAATTTCAAGGTTGTGATCTCATTTCAGGGCTCAGATGGTGGTCATAAACTGCTTCAACTTTGATTTATAATGCTATCGGAAGGCTTACTTGAGATCACTGCCTTGTAATATCTATTGGCTATCTATTAATCTCACTATGGAAACAAAACTGAGCTATGTAAGTTGTACCTTGCAACTTTCTACCAACCATTAGATGACAATATATGTCACTGGTTCTCAGTGACATAATTCTTTTCACAGCACAAAGCCTAGATCACTCTCTGGTCAGTATGCATGTAAAACATATAGTATCTATGGAAACAGAAATTTATTGAACAAACAATTATTCCCTTTCAGATGAGGTGTTAAACCAAAGCCTTGTCTGCCCTCACCAGTGGATGTAAAGGATCCCATGGCACTAATCAAAGACAAGCAAGGGAGTTCTCCTTGGTGTTTTGGCCAGTATTGACCCCTCAACCATAACATGTTTGAACCAGATTATCTGGCCGTTATCAGATCTTGCTGGGATCTTGCTGTGCAAAATTTGGCCCGATGCATTTCCTGGGTGTCAATGGTGACTATCCTTCAAAGGTACTTCACCACCTCTAATGCGCTCTGAAGTGTCCTGAGATCATAAGAAGTACTACATCATTACAAAACTTTGTTTCTTTCTTTTCTTCCGAACTTTTGGCGCTTTGTTGAAGAGGTTGATGAGTTTGGGTTTTGCTCTTCACGGAGAAGTGGTAACAGCCAGCAATGTGACTTCTCATGTTTCCATTTTTTATATCATTTATTATCATACTGCAAAGTTGCAGAGCAGTTTTATTTTGTATGTTGTTTTACCCATCCATTGCCACTAGGTTGGCCATCCAATGCAGTTAGAGGATGAATGATCTCATCCATGTAGCCAGGATAAGGCAACCATCTCATCACTCTAAACTCACACACTCATGCTCATCACACATTCACTGGCATCTCACTCACTGCCAGCTCAAGGGACATCACCACCCATTGTCACACACATACCCTCACATGTCCATCTGGCCTCATCTCCTCTGGAGACTGCCTCCTCAGCCCTCACCATCTTGAGGCCACTTGCACAGATCAACCTGTGCCCCCACACACAACCTGGGATACCCCCTTTCCCCAGTACAGCCCTCACCCTGCAGCCTCTTCCCTTGCCTGAGGCCACTTCTCCCCCTTTCCCCAAGCAAGCCCTAGCCCTGCATCCATTGAAAAACTGCTCACATGTGGTTGATCTGGTAGATAGAAACCTGCCTTGAGGCTCCCTAAAAGTGATGTGGTGCTGTCTGTGAAGCCTGGCGCTGATGACTGCGAGTGCTGACTGAAGCAAGGCAGGCAAACAAACCTCAAAGTCCCGAGTGAAGTGCAGCCTTCAGGTGCATGTTGCTTATGTGCTGTTGTGAAACACGTCAGTGTGTTTCCCTGACAACGTGGGCGAATGATCCAGCATCGGGGGGTTGTATTTGGTGGACAGTGATGTACAGGTGTATTACAATGAGGTTCCTGATGACCAATGGCAGGAGCACATGGCCTGCCATTGGCGGACAAAGCAGACAATCGCAAACTGGTTTCACGCCGTCATGAATCCAATTGCACCATATTGTCTCCTCACGCCACCGATCAAGCCCAATGCCCGGTGGGCATGGAAAATTCCAGCCTCAGTCACAAGAGAGAAGCCATGGGTGCAGGTCTAATGTGACCTCTAGTCAACCCAGTGGTGGAGCACATTCGGCTCAGCCTTCCATTTCCATGGAAAAGAGGTCCCCACCACTCCACACCACCCCCTCTGCCCGCCATGACTCCTCACTTGAACGACTTGATTGAGGTCTCACGTTCAGGCTGGGATGATTGCCAGGTTCGAGGAGCGGAGGTTCCCAGAGCAGCAGTGGCCCCAATTATTTTTGTTTGGCCTGGCTTCTCATAGGCCTGAGTTTGGCACTTGTCGGGTGCGCACGATCGGCGGGCCCGGGAGCAGACAGGAAACCGTCCCCCGACCATGATCAGCCCCCGACCGTGATTTCACGCTGGCTGGTCAACTAACGGGGAGAGGGCGGGCATCGACATCACTGGGGGTGCTGGTGAGCATTTCCACTGAGCTGCCTGATGGCGGACGGATGCCTCAGGGAGCTGCAAACCTCCAAATAATAGAAAATAGCACAATGCTGCAAAAAATGCCCAGGCAGCACAATCAAGCACCTGAAAGCGTACCTCATTTAAAAAAAAACAAGTCCCCAGATATTTCTCTTTATTTAAAATCCTAATGGAGATTTCATCCCGCCCTTGGATGAAGTTTCATCAAAAATGTAAAGCCCGTCTGGCCTACTGGCCCATCCGCCAACCATAAGGTTGGACGGGCCACAAAAAATCGCTTACAATTAGGCCATTAATGAGCTTAATTGCCCGCTTAATTGTCAGCTTCTGCGTGTGCTCGCCGAGTGATATATCATCTAACGTCATCTTGCGCAATTTTACACCCGCTCAGGTTGGGCACGTGCCCACTCGCAAGATGATTCTGGTCACAGAGTGAAAATAGCACAGAGGAAGTCTGTTCCGGCCGTTAAATCCATGGTAGCTCAATGTAGAGCAATCTAGTTAGTCCCATTCCCTTGCTTTTACTCCTATTTCTGCTTCCTGAGACCCCACAATTTACAGCGTGGTGAGTGCGATGACCTGTGAGCTGGCTGAAGCTCCATTTCTCCTGAGTTTTAGTTATTTTATTGATATTGTGCTTCGCACCCTGAGTTACTTTGAAGTGCAGTTGGCGTTTGGGCAAATAAAGCTGCCATTTTGGAAATGGTGAGATGTCCCCAGTAGGAACATGGAGGTTGACCAGTTTTTCTTATCATTAAGGGAGGAATTTTGGTCAAGCACCTTGCAGAACTGTTTGCTCTTTCCAAACAGTGATATTCACCTGAAGAAGGTAGCACCTGTTGATAGTGCAGTACTTCATCATGGTTACAGTTCACTCAGGGATCTGAGTTGCTGTAGCAACATTCCCTTTTACATGCATGTTGTAGTCCGGAGATCTGGATAGCTATAGTAGAGGCTCAAACGTTCTTTCCATCACAAGGCTGACCAGGAATCCCTCCCGCTCTTACCGCCTGCAATTGGTGTGCGTTGGAAGGATTTGCAGGTTGATACTCAACCTGTTGGCCATGTAGTGAATGCACGCTCCTTGGCCAGCGGGTCCTTGGGTGGGACTCGAACCCGGAGTATATGTCTCAGAGGGAGGATTGCTATCCTCTGTGCCACAAGACCTCCATCCTTCAGTACTTGAGTGGAATGTGTACAATGGCTGGGATTTTCCAGTCCTCGGAAACAATGGAAAATTTAACAGACTAGCCAAAGGTCCCTTGACCTCGGGCAGAAATTTCCAGTCTCGCTACAGGCTGCATGCCCGCCAAACCATCAAAGGCCTATTAAGGCCACTTAAATATCAATTAAACTAATAAACGGAGCTGCCCGTCCAACCTTAAGGTTGGCAGCGGGCAGGTGAAGAGCTCAGGCGGCCCGGGTGGAATGAGGGTTCATGAAGATTTTTAAAGTTTAATAAATTTTTTAAATAAAATTCATTGACATGTCCCAGCTCATGTGACACTGTCACATGATGGGATGTCTTAAAATTGTTTTTTCTTTATTAAAATATTCAAAAATCAAACTAATCTCCCTGTGCCTCAGGGAGGTTTCTACGCTCTTTAGCACGCATGCGTGAAAGAGCGCAGGCCCCGACTCAGCCTCTTCCCCCCACCCACACAGGGAGCGCATAGTGCTTCTGGGTGCATGTCACACTGGGCCGGCCTTAATTGGTCTGCCCACGTAAAATGGCGGCACGCAGCCGATCGTGGGCGGCAATCGGCTACATGCCTGCCCGTGCCCGTGTCCGCTCCTCCCAACCCTTCCCCCCCGACGGGGAGAAAATTCTCCCAATGGAACTTGTGGTTTACAACAGTTGGGAGAGGTACTGAATGGGGGCCTGGCATCTATGCAGCTGCAACTGGGGAAAGGAGCAGGGGAAACAAATTAAGGAAACGGGGTTGGGTGGGGAGGAAGAAAAGCTAACAAAATTACAAGCCTAGAATTCACTGTAATAGCCATCTTGCCAACAGATGCTATAAGTTAGACTGTTATTCTTCCCAATCCTTCATTGTTGTATTCACAGCACAATTAACTGAAAAAATAATTGGAACATGCCGCAGTGCATGTAGCAATGGATTGGAAATGGTGCGCCTAATGGACAGTTTAGAATTAATTGTGCTCCTTGATTGAAGCATGAATTTCAACAAAGTTTATTTGTTTGTACATCTATTTATATTAGGCAACAAATTGCTGAAAGATGTAAATGGGGAAAGATACTAAATAAAAAGTAGGAAAATAAGAATGCTTTTGTTACTCCCACACTCGATCAGCCAAGATCCAACTGAATGGGGGAATTGACTGAAGGAACTGATTGCTATGTTACTATGTATCATTAGACTTTGCCTTGGAAATGTGAATTTTAATATTATTGCACTTTAGCCTTGGCTGATAAGTGTTTCAGAAGCAAAGCAGAAAACAATTATGCCAAGAAGCAACTTCACAGCGTTTCAAAGGTTACCCTCGTTCCCCAAATACATCTAGCAGCGTGAGAAATATGCGTAACAGACACACGAACATTATATAAAACCTTCAAAAACCTGGGGCAAGATTTTCAATGTGGGATGAATTCCAGGTCCCAAGCCTGAGATGCATTGCTATTGCAATACTATTTTAAAATTTAAATGGCCTAATTCGTTAGGAGGCGAGTGGCACCCTATTAGAGGCGATGAGCAACCTTTAGTTGATGGGCGCTGCCTTGCTTGTGCCGGCAGCAAAGACAGGAGGCAACCACGATGGGGACTGTCGCTCCCTTGTCGATTGGAGCAGGCAGCTCATCAGAGGGCCAGGAGCTGGAAAACAGGGTTAAGTGGTCATTCAAACAAATGTGAGGTACAACCGGCTGGAGCTGGTACAGGGTGGCCCATCATACTTCTGCTTCGAACAAATTAAAGAAGAGTTTCAAATATCTCCACAATGAACCTGGCAGTTGGGCACTCAGATGCCAAAGTAGAGTTTCCCAACCATACATGTCCCTTAGCAAGCTCCTTCAGGAGCTTCATGGCCTGGTACCTGGCGGCAAGAGGGTAGCCCTTTCCCTACCACCCCCTGCCACCCCCACCCGCAACTGCCTCTCCCCCCCCACCGACTACCCGACTAACCCTCCCCCCAGCCTCTTCATCATGGTCCTCCCACCTCCCTGACTCCCCTTGCCGAGACCCCTGACCCCGGACTTTCCTGGGCTCGCTGGCATGGTGGAACTGCCTATAGTTCCAGCAGTAGCCACCACTTCCTGGCTGGCACAGCCGGGACTACAGAGCTGCTGACCATCCGTTTGGCCAGCAGATCTCTGAGGTGGAACTTACTCTCAAGAAAGAGGCAGAAATCTTGCCTTAAAGCAATTAATGCTGCTCCCATGTTAAATGGCTGAGGGGAGGGGGGGCAGCATTAAATGGTGGGCGGCTCTGTCCTGATGTGTTGGTGGATTGCATGGGGTGGGATGGTTGGCAGGGAGGGTGGCGGCGGTTGGGGGTGTGTGCATCACAAAGCATCATAAGATCTAGCCCGATGTTGCTTCTTTGAAGTGTGTCCTTGTTAAGATTCAGCTATTCGGCAATATTCTGCCTGCTTTTATTGATCAAACTTGGCCTCACTGTTGGGTTTAATAGAGAGAGGGGTATGAAAATTAACCACACATCTGTTTCAGTAGGGAAATGCGAAATGGGACATTTTGGAGTTATATAAGTAATGGTTGAAGTTACTGGCACTGTCATATCCAGCTGCCAGGGCTTTCAGGTCTTCGTGTGGGCATGGTGGAAGGGCTCAGGAGCGACCGGGAAACAGCCCACCGCCAGCATTCGGCCCCCGGCCGCAATTGAACGGCCAGCCAACGTGAAAGGTGCACCCCTCAGGGCTGCCGTGGTTGGGGGTGGGAGGAGGGCGTGGGGAAGCGCTCAATGAAAGCTCCCTAAAGGCAGCGGGATGCCTTTGGGAGCTGAAGAATTTAAGACCAAGAAATGAGGATGTATAAATGCAGAAAAAAAGTTCCGTGCATCGGACTCACTCACCTAAACATATAGATAATTAAAAACTCTGCCCAAATGTTTATTTTAATTGGTATCGGAAACCTCATCCCGCCCTTGAATGAGGTTTCCTGAAAAATCCAAAGGCTGCCAGGGCAACTGTAACATCGGACAGGCAGCGAAAAATCGCTGTTAATTGAAACTGTAATGGCCTCAATAGGCCTCCTAATTGCTGGCGGATGTGCTGCCGACTCTTGCATGTGCCTGCCGGCCGAAATGTCGCGCCTGTGCACGACGATGTCGCTACGTTTACCCAACATCACCGCGCGTTACTTTACGATCGGGTTGGGCACGTGCCCACCCGTGGGAGGTAAAATCCTGCCCATTGACTTTTGTGACATTGATGTAACATCCCAACAGCCTAAATCTCTAGAAAATGCCATCCTGTTAAAATGCTGGACAGTAAGATACAACAAAGGTTAGGTTTTCTATGAAAGTAAAAGAAAGGAGAGGAATTCTGTTGGCACAACTGTACAGATGCATAAAAATTGCCAATTTAAATACTCGTGCCTGCAAGCAGGTGCATGGGAACACCACCGCCTCCATGTTCCTCTCCAAGCTATACACCATCCTGACTAGAAACTTTATCGCTGTTCCTTCACTGTCACTGGGTTAAAAACCTGGAACTCCGTCCTTAAAACCACTATGGGTGTACTTACACCTGATGGACTGCAGCAGTTCAAGAAGGAGGCTCCCTATCACTTTCTCAAGGGCAATCCTGGATGGGCAATAAATGCTGGCCTAGCCAGGGACACCCACACCCCAGCAACAAATGTAGCCTGTAGCTCCTGTAATTTTTTCCCAACCAGAAACACTTGCATTGGGCCCCAGGGTGTGCAGATAACTTGTGAACTGTTTTGTGACTGGAGTAAAGATTTGGATTATAGTAAGAGTACAAATGTTTCATTTCAAATTTATTTCAAACTATTTAAATACCCAGGACTTGGTTTTTAACTGAAAAAATAATTTTAATATAGAAATATTTAATATATTAATTAGACAATAATTGGTATCCCAATTGAAGTATAGTATGTGTATTATAAATTGATCTATTTCATGTTTAATGAGTTAAAGCCTTCGTTAATGTGGCAGGTAAGTGAATATCATGCTAAGCTTATGTATTCTAATATTGAGGAGATCTTGTGGCACAGTGGTAGTGTCCCTACCCTTGAGATAGAACCTCTGGGGTCAAGTCCCACTTCAGGGCATGATGGCCATGGAAGGTGTGCTTGTAACATGTCCAAACAGGTTGATTATCAGCCTGTAAACCCTTCCAATATGCCTGATGGTAGGTGGTAAGAGCAGGAGAGTTTCCTGGTCAGCCATTCTGCAGAAGGCAACAGCAAACCGCTACAGTACTTTGCCAAGCATAATCACGGATGTGTCCAGTGGCAGTCCATGGTCACCAGCATCCTCTTAGGGCATGGTACCTGAAGAAGGAGGAGGTTTCTAATATCACTGTCATTCCCACACTTAGACTCCTCATATGCTTATGCATATTCAAACATCAGTAGAGGTTACAAATACAGCACATTTTCAAAGCAAAAGCTAGATAACACAATAAAATCCAATGCTTCTGGAGTTTTGAAATCTGAAGCGTGTTCAATTTAGAAGAAGACACACTAAAAAGCCCCAAAAAAGTGGGGTGATGATAGTGAATTGGCAGCCTATTTTGCATCTCTTCTGGTTTTTTTGTTTTTATTAACACCATCACACAAAATCAGAATTACCCTTTTCCCCTAGCCCCTTCCTTCCATCTAGTCCTGATGGGCCACCAGCTTGCAGCTAGACAGAAAATGTTACCCAATCTCCTTGAGAGAAAAAAACAAACTGTTTGAGCCTGAGATGAGTAGCCAGCCTAGGATCACAAAGGTTATAAGGCACAAAAACAGGCCATTCAGCCCAACCAGTCAATGCAGGCATTTATACTCCACTTATAAGAAGTAGGAGCAGGAATAGGTCATTCCACCCCTTAAGCCTGCTCTGCCATTCAATAAGATCATGACTGACCTGATTGTGGCCTTAACTTTCCTGTTGGCCTCCTATAATCTTGAACTCCCTTTCTTTCTTCATCTAAATCTATCATTGTAACCCTCTATTCCTTTCTTCCTTATTGCTTGACTAGCTTAAATGAATCTATACTATTCGCTTCAACCTTGCGTTTTGCGAGTTATATGTTCTCACCATTCTTTGGGTAAAGGAATTTCTTCTGAATTCACTATTGGAATTTTTGGTGACTGTCTTAGATGGATGGCCTCTAGTTATGCTCTTCCCCACAAGTGGAAACATTGTCTCTTTAACCCTTCTATCAAAATCTTTCATAATTTTAAAGACCTCTATTAAGTCACCCCTCAGCCGCCTTTTTTAAGAGAAAATAGACCCAGCCTGTCAATCTTTTCCTGATATGTATACCCACACATTTCTGATATCATCCTTGTAAATTTTCTCTGTACCCTCTTTTGTGCCTCTATATCCTTTTTATAATGTGGTGACCAGAACTGAATGCAGTAGTGGTCTAACCAAGTTTCAATAGCATAACTTCTCCATTTTCCAACTCTCTCTTTACAAATAAACCCTAGTGCTTGATGCAAAAGTAAAAAAAAATCTCAAAGTAATATAAATGGAACTTTAACACAATTAAGGAGGAATGAATAGGCTACAAGACTGTTCCTGTAATTACTATCATGTACATTCAATGGGTGTGCCATTTGATTATAAACAAAGTACTGTAATAGGGGCTTTCTGAAATGATTAATGCCTTGGACCCACAATACAAATATAATTACTGCAGCTGCTTTTCAATTTGAGTTATTTAAATAAAATGCACTGAGCAACAACTATTTAGTACAATAAATACTCTGAAACGCTTGTTCTGCCATAAATGTGTCTGCTATAATCAAGGGAAAGACACTTCTAAGATTTTAATTCATCCATTTGGTCTGCAGTCTATTAAAACTGACAAGCTGTTCAGTGTAGCACTGCTCTTTTCAAGCTTCAACGCGGCTTATTATTCTTTGTTGCAGAATTATGCACTTTGTGCTGTATGCTCAAGCGAGGAAGATTTGAGTTTAGTTCAGAGAGCACATTTACCGTGACAGGTCTTTTCACGTAAGAATGTTTTTAGTTGGACGACAAACATTTCATGTGTTAGATATCTCAATATCCTAAGATAAAATGATTACAACCACAGTCACTATGATTCTTATTGGTGTATGGTAGTTGTACTCATGTGGTACACAGTAAGTTGGAGAATATGATGCTATTAGATCATCTTGGTTAGCAGTAATAAATGGGTGCTAGCGAAATGGCTGCCCATCACACACTGAATAATTTTGCTTCCCTTTTCTAAAGGATATTTAAGTGCAACCACCCAAACTATTGGATGCCCTATTGTCTCGTTCTTAATGGTTTCTGCTCTCTTCATGTTTCTGTTCCTCTTTGTTTGTCTTTCCGCCACTTGTTTTGCCTCTCTAATTTCTCTATTCTACTTCTCACCTCTTAATTCTTATTTTCACTTCTCTCTCCGGATTTCCCTCTTTCCAACTAGGAGCTAAGGAATCATATGATGTGGTGTGGAAGGGAAAGAGGGCACCAATGGTTTTTGACTGCCTTCGAAGTTGACGTGGCCCTCGCAGATCCCTTTCTATCCTCACCCAGAGGCTTCCCCTCTCCCCTCCCCTCTTGACTCCTACAAATTCCTATTTCTACCACAACCTCACTCCAATTACTACCACTACTTTTTCCCCTTCAAACTATCGGCTCAATCCATTTACCCTCCACTGCCTCTCTCTGCTGCTACAATTCTCACCCTTAAACACCATCCACTCCCCAAGTAGAGGTAGGGACAGGTCAGAGCCCCTCTCACCCTCACCCTACTTCTTTTTCAAAAAAGATGTGTTGCTCTCAACTTTTGTTTTAAGAACTCAGATTAGAATGAGGATAGAAACTGCCTATGTACTTTTTTCTCAATTTGAGTCTTTCATACAATCTCACAGGCATAAATAATTCATGTTGACTTTTTCTGCCAAGGAAACATGTGTAAAGCAATTACTTAGCTTTAAATATGTTTTTTGTTGTTTGGAATCTGAAGTAATGTCATATGGAGAAAGAAATCACCTTCCTCCTTTTAACCTCCCTCTTTGTCACAGCTTTTGCCCTTTATCACTTTCTAAAATGTATAGAACGAAAAATTGAAGTAACAATAGGTGCATAATCAGAAAAATGTCATGTTTTCTCTCTCCAACTCAGAATTATCCTTTTGAAAAATAACACAAAGCATAATTGTACCTTAGTAAAAGTTCAAAAATTTGTCCAGAAGTTCAACTTCAGTTTAAAAAAAAAACATGCTTGTTAATACAGAAATCGAGTATTGCTGAAAAAAGAGACTTTGATTGTCGAAGCTTTTTACCTTGCACTCATCAGGACAATTTGCAAGAAAATATCACTGTCAGGGGAAACAACATATTTATACTGTACGTCTCAACCAATCAGAGTCCATTTGGCAACCTATCAATGCTCTCTTCTCAGACAGTATAAATATGTTGTTTCCCCGACATTGGTATTTTCCTGCGAATTGTCCTGATGAGTGCAAGACGAGAAGCTTTGACCAAAAAAAGTTACTTTTTTCAGCCAAAAAAAATAGTTGTGCAGGAACTGCTAGAGGCCAAAGAAACATATTCCTCAGCATAGTTGACTGAATGGTTTTGAAGACTCCAAATAAATTATGCTGCACATGGTCAGACTGTATAATACAAATTCCACTCTTAGCATAATAGTCCTGGGCAAAATATTAACCCCAAGTTCAGATTTTTTTGAGGGAGCAAAAGAAAAACTTTTACTAAAGCATTAAAAGAACCAAAGACAATTTAATTGATAAATATAATCATGTTATTGTAAAATATGCACTTTTAAATTTTTCTACTTTGGTCACCTTCTTATTTTGGGAAATGTAACTTTCAGTTACTGGGAAAACAATATGAATAGGAAACCAATCAGAAAGCACTTTGGGAGAAAGGTGGGATCCTAATGGCAGATTGAACAACCTGGTAGTCAGATTATGCATTTCAATGTTTGCATATTGGGAATAACCCTTGATCCTGTCAAAATATTCCTGATCCACACCCAAGAGAAGGGAAAGCTCGTAAAAGCCTAATGATCAAAATAAGCTATGCAGCATAAATGGCTCAAGACACTTCTATAAAACATGTGCATCAGAGCTGAAGGCCATATCTAGAACATGGAATTTACTGAACAGGCTGTCTCATGTGATGGAACAACACCTCTAGTACCTGAATTGCTTTGGTGCCTACTTCAAATGTGCCCCTGAAAATATGACCCAAATAATGGTTCACTGTGCACTCTACAACATTGCCATTCTTATTGACATCCGCAAGCAGTTCACTGGTACCAAGACAAAAAAGTACAAGGAGAGACAACACCTACGGAAAGATGACCACTGGCCACTCTTCGGAAGCAGTTATTAGCAGTTAACTTCCCTAAGGTATTATACTCAGATTGTTGCCTTATGGTTTCCCTCTTGTCCACTTGACCTTGCACCTTATGATTAACTCATCAGCAAGAGTATTTTTGTTGCTGCAAAGCAGTCATATGTTTGCTTTAATTATTGAAGCCATTCATTTAGCTGTGATGTGCATTGTTAGTGCATGCCCAACCAAGTGCCCCAAGTTTGTGCAGAAAGTACTTCCCTTAGACTTCCTTCTCCCTTTAAAACAGACTTTCATAACCTCAGAGTGTCCCCAAATGCTTTACAACCAATGAAGTACTTTTTAAAGTGTAGTTACTTATGTATTGGAGGAAACACACCAGCCGATTTGTGCACATGCAAACATCAATGTAATACTGGCCAGGTAATCTGATTTAATGGTGTTATTGTTAACGAATAAATATTGGCCAAGATACCATGGAGGATTACCCTGTTCTCTTTTGAAACTGTGTCATGGGATCTTACATATTCACCAGAATGTGTAGACATCTCATCAGAAAGAAGCAGTTGCATGTTCAATGCATGCTGTCCATTTCCATGGGAGGAAAATATTTATTTTAGGGCTGTTGGTTGGCAGATAAACATTGGTAAGAACTGCCCTGATCTTCCCCAAATAATGTCATCCACCTAAAGGGTAGATCTGGCCTCATTTAAGCGTATACCACCTCCAACTGTGCAGCATTGCCTCAATACCACTCTGGTGTGTTTTGACCTAGATTTTGTGCTCAAACCTCTGGAGTGGATCTTGTACCTGCAGCTTCCTGACTTAGGGGTGAGAGTTGTACCACTGAGCCATTGCAGAAACCTTTAAAATCCCTCAGCAATAATTAATTACAAAGCAACACTGAGCGTACAGGCTCTTGTCATCTTTTGGAACTATGCAAAAATAGTCCACATAGCCTGCATTGTTATTTCAAAATGCTTCATAATTCATTAACATTTTTGTAGAAAATGGCAGATTCCAGTTCCCAGCTTTGTCAGGATACATTTCTGACAAATAAAATGCATTTTCAACAGAATCCCCAGGCAGAAACATCCCCAGAACCATTCATCCTGCAGTTCAACTGATATCCAGCTATTCAATACTACTGACACTGATAAGGACATTGTACAGGCTTTAATACTACCTTGAACACTGTTTAATGGGCACAGATCTGGCTGCAATTATCATTTGCATCATAATCTATGTTATTCACTTATTTATTTTTATTGATAATATCTAGTCTCTGGCATTCACAATCCCTAATGTGGATTTTTTTTTTAAATGTTGTGAGCTTCATTGGTTCCTCATCCAGCAATACCTTGATTTTAACATTATCATCCTGGTTTTCAGTCTCCCTGCAGCCTAGACTCTTCCCTATCCCTGTAATCTCCCCTAACCTGACAACCTTCTGAGATCTCTACACTCTTCAACATGGCCTCTTGCGCCTTCCCAATTTTCATTGTGTCACTTTTGGCAGCCTTACCTTCAGCTGCCAAAACCCTTAACTTTGGAATTCCTTCTGTAAAATCTCCCCACTTAGGTGCCTTTCTCTCCTCTCCTTTAAGAACTCCCTAAAGCCTACCACTTTGACCAAATCTGTCCCAATATTCCTTTAAATCGCTCGGTGTCACGTTTGATCACTCTTGTGAAGTGCATTGGATGTTGTCCTACATTAAAGGTGCCACATAAATGACAGTTTTTGTTGCAGGCAGGGTTGGATTTACTGTCCATCTTGAGGGAACCTTAAATACCTTTTGTGTGGAACTGTAACTATATTTAAGCTGGTCTGGATAGGGGTTCCAATTGGTGACCCAATTGAGTTGCTACAGCAATGTGGCAGGTTTGATGATTATATTCCAATGCTAACCCACAGGTTGTTTTCCAAACTAAATTTTGCCTCAGTTTGCCATGTTGGGATTTGCCCTCACAGTATCAGGATTACCAATCCAGTGCCATGGCTACAGCAACTGTACCCAATCAGTCTGCCGTCAGTGTTCAAGTGGAAAATCCTTGCGTGCAATCTGACCTCATAATCCCCGATGGTCAGTTCCTGACCTAGTAATGGCCCAGAATTTGCTTAAAAAGTACCAACGTGTGACTGATGCACGTTGTAACCAATATGCAAATTAACCAAGAATCTGTGGCAATGAAGAGATACACTAAGGCCAGGATATTTAGATTGGCGAGTAAAATGATATGGGATGACGTCGTGCAGAACTCCCGATGTCACCCCGCGTCATTGCCATTTTCAGGTCGATGGGGGTGCATCCAAATCAGCTGTGTGCTCGCCGACCTTGTCAACGGCCTATTGAGGCCATTTAAAATCTAATTCAAGTAATTAATGGATCTGCCCGTCCAATCTTAAGGTTGGTGGGCAGGCTGGGAGCCGTGGCGGGCTTCAGAAAAAAACATGTAACCTCATCCACGGGCGGGATGAGGTTTCACGAGGGTTTTTTAAAATTTCATAAAAGTTTGATTAAAAGTGATGGACATGTTCCAACTTATGTGACATTGGCACATGAGGGGACATGTCAGGGAAATTTTATTTTTGTACATTTACCGTTTTTAAGTTTGGCGCCGATCTCCCTGAGGCAGCACTTAGCCTCAGGGAGATGAGTGTGCTCTTTCACGCGCATGCACAAAAGGGCACACTCTCAGCTGAGGGAATCCCTCCCCCACCTGCACAGGGAGCGCATAGCACTTCCTGGCGGACATCACACTGGGTGGGCCTTAATTGGCCTGCCCACGTAAAATGGCAGTGCGCCCCCAATTGAGGGCACCAATCAGAGGCACCCGCTCCTGCACTTCCCCCCCAACAGGGATAGGGGAGAAATTCTTCCCTAAGAGTTGTGAGTTGTTACAAATTACTGACTGATACTTTTCTGCCCTGAATCAATATTCTGATCAATGTCAATAGTAAAGAATAACTGGATGTCAGTTGAACTGCAGGATGAATGGTTCTGGTGATGTTTCTGCCTGGGGATTCTCTTGAAAATGCAATTGTTTGTCACCCATAACCTCCCGATGAGTTGTATGAAGTTGCTGCATTTGCACATTAATGGCCGGTTAAACTTGTCATAGAAAATTAAGCCTAGTAATTAATATTGTAAATGTCCTTTTAATGATGTGATCATTGTTAATGACTGCCAGTCATCCACTCTGGCCCAGGAAGTGAGCAATTAGAAGTATCAAATCTCTTTCTTTCTGATAATGAATTGTTGCAGGGACTTTGAAATAAGTTTTTTTTCTTACTTTTCCTTTCTGTTCCCTTTTTTCTGTCTCATAACGCAATATCCCTTTTCCTTTCTTTACCTTTTTTCTGTACCTGATTGGAATATAATTCAATCTCCTTCTCAGTGCTACGTCTGTTTATTTCTCAGTTGTTAAATCTCATTGCTTAACATGACAGACTAATAGTCACATTGTTTGTCATGGTCCCATATGTCCAGTGGCCAGTGGCCAGTGTCCCTCACAGCACCTTTATAAACTCACACTTCCAGCAATGTACAAGGCATCGAAAGTTGAGCTCAAGGTGCAGGAATGAGTCTAACTAAACAGGCAAGCTGCTGTTCTATCAAATTCTAGCCCACTCTTTACTCTGTGTAAAATGTTATGCTTCACAATCTGTAAGAAGCAGTCACTGATTTTATAGTCCCAATTTTTCAATCTCTGATTGAATCCCACTCCTTGTACACAGTCTCTAACCTAACCCTTGCCCATGCTCAGCCTCTGGCCCTCCGGAGAGCCTTTATGATCTGAGCAACACTTTGCACAGAATGTTCTAATCAAAGAAATTTTCATGCCACCATAATTCTAAAGCTTTTGTTTTCCCTTTTTGTCAGGAGTAAGTAGCTGATTTCACATGATCCTGTAATCTGTAAATGCATGTGCTTTCAGTCTCCAATATTACCCTTGAAATTCATTTATTCTTCCCATCTGAAATTTATAGCTCCTCATGGTAAGGCTGATCTACTTCAGGGGAAAGAGTAAACGTTAAGGAGAAATCCGGCTAGAACTATAAAATTTATAGAGTCATAGAATTGTACTGCAATGAAAACCATCCAACCCATCTTGGCTGCACTGTCTCCTCAAACAGCTATCCAATTGGTTCCACTGCCCTGCCCGTTTCCCATAACCCTGCAATTTTTCCCCTTGAAATGTTATCCAATTCACTTTGGAAAGTTACTATTGAAGCTGCTAACAACCACCCTTTCAGGCAGTGCATTCCAGACCACAGCAACTCACTGCATTTAAGAAAAAACTCAGCTCTGTTCAAGTTCTTCTGCCAGACGCTCTGTTCAGACGGGCATTGACCTTTATCCACTTCCGTTGGGACCAGGCAAGCCAGACACAGCGAGCCAGAGGCTTTGTGGCAATTGCTGGCTTCCCGCACATCCAGGGTGCAATAGACTGTACACATGTGGCCATTAAGACGCCAGTAGGTGAGCCCGGGGCCTTCGTCAACAGGAAGGGCTTCCACTCCATGAATGTGCAGATAGTGTGTGATCACAGGATGCTGATTTTACAAGTGCAAGGTACAGGCAGCTCCCATGACGCCTACATCCTCAGACACTCCCAGGTGCTGAAGCTCTTCAGTGCTCCAGCCCGGCTGGATGGTTGGCTGCTGGGTGACAAGGGCTATCCCCTCAGAAGGTGACTCATGATGCCTCTCCACCATCCAAGAACAGAAGCTGAGTGGCGGTACAATAGGTGCCATGCCTCCACAAGGGTTGTGGTGGAGAGAACCATTGGTCTTCTCAAGATGCGCTTTCGATGCCTGGACCGCTCAGAGGGTGCACTCCAGTATCCCCCAGATCGCGTCTCTGTGATATTGGTTGCATGCTCCGATTTACACAATCTTGCGCTGGAAAGGGGGAACGCTGTGGACGATGAAGACATCGACGCAGTGGCTGTGGCTACGCATGATGAGTCCAGCAATGAGTCCAAGGATGAGCACGCACAGGGAAATGCTGAGGAGGTAGACGCTGACCCGGGCATACTCCAGGGAGGCCGGGACATCCAGGAGGCTTTAATCCAATTAACCTTCAGCTAGCACACCACAGATGGACCACCAGGGCAAGCCTAAGTGTAAAATCTGCCAGGTTAGAAAGAGTCAATAAGGCCTTGTTAATAAAGCTGAATGTCCAACCAAGCACTCATTACAGTTTTGGAAACCATACACATGCAGAAGAAAAGAGGTACCCTCAGTTGTAGTGACATATCTGAATTTATTCTGTCAAGCAAACCAAAGTATTCCAAAAAAAAGAGATTAGTGTTACCAAAGAAAACAAATCATAACAATCCATCTCATGCCAACACAAATGCACCAGTGAGAAACCTGTGATGTGCCTAAGGTGCTTTTTGTTTGCATTTCCGGGTGCTACGTCTTGGTGCTGCCCCATTGCTCGGAGTGGCCTCTGAGACAGCCTGCTGACTCTGTTGTCCTGTTGACCTTGGTGACTTTGGCAGTCACATGGAGCCTCTGCTGGCCCTGCCTGGGAGGGAGCTGCCAGTTCCACAGAGCCCAGATGCTCCCGCACACCCGGCCGCATTTCCTGCACCTGCTGTGTCCCAGACAACTCCAGAGACACATCATCAGGCAATGACTGAGCATGTGCCTGGTCCCTTGCAGTCCTCCGACTGCTGGCGCCATGAGGCACTCTCTATCTCTGCCAGCTCCTCCAGTGACTGTGAAGTGCCCTCACCGCTGTGCCCTGGAACACTAGAAAATGTTTGAATTCCCACCAGGGTGCTAGTATCTGCACTGGTGCCTGCCTTGCAGAAATAGTTTGACGCTGGTGAGACTTCAGGCCCCTCAGGTGTGAGAGGGGCCCTCTGCTGCTCCTCATCCCGGCCCTGCTCTTCTGATGCTGAAAGGAAGATCAAGGACAGTGGATCAGTTAACGTGGAGACAATGTCAAAGTGTATCCCTGACCCCTGGATCATTATATGCTTATCCTTCCATAAGCAATGGTCAAGCCATGTTGCAAAACTAAATCACTTAACATTCAGCACTGCCATGGCTGTTGGGAGAACAATGGTGACCTCACTGTTGGGCATAAATACCTGGCCATGGCACCCCAGCCCCACCAACACCAGTGGACCTTGGTGCATGGTGCCTCTGCAGATCCAGGTTCCTCTTGCTCGAAGCGGCTAAGAATGGCGATCTGTGCCTGGCCGCCTGAAAATGAGAGACGAGCATTGATTAATGAAAATCACACATGGATTCTCTTTACGCATGGCTCCTCCCAATCAGATTGGGACATATCAGGGCTCCAGAGTCTCCTCTCCCCGCTGCTGCTGAACACTTAAACAAAGATGCTAGGCCTGCTCCACAGCCCTCTTGGACACATGCTGCCTACATCACATTAGGCAACATATGGTATATTCTTCCATAGCAAGGTGGAGCGCAGAGCGCAGCAGATGATTCGTTGCCATGCAACCTTGAAGCTCCCTCCCAGCAAGCCATCACCCTGATCCCTGACTTGGACATGTCCTGGAGTCCAGGCACTGTGCCTAGGTGCAGCTCCTCCAGGTGCCCCCAAAACAGTCATGTGGGACTCAGTGTACCACATGCTGCAGGGGCAAAACACATCTCTTCATCACTGTCTCAGGCTGACCTCAGCAAGGGCAATATCTGCTTGCCCGCCCAGCAAAGGACAAATGCCATCAATGTTTCAATGCAGTCCCCACACTCAGTCTCTTTTTGGGGGGTGGGGGGGGCGGTTGCTGGTGGCAGCAGGGCGGTAAGCCAACCTGCTGGGTTACATTGACCAATGCCAACATGGTACTTACCCTGCCAGAGTGCAACAAGTCATTGAAGCGCTTGTGACACTGGATCCAGGTGCGCTGCACTACGTCACAGGAGCTCACCATCTCCGCCACCTCCTCCCAGGCATGTTTCATCATGTGGAGGGGCCTCCTCCTCCCATCCTGGGGAACCAGTACCTCCTGCCGTGCTGCCACTTCCTCGAGGAGAGCAGCAAGGCAATCATTTGAGAAACAAGGGGCACATTGGCCCCCCTGCCCTAGTCTCCAGCCTGGCCTGTCCTGCTGCCCTACCCTCCAGCCTCGCCTGCTCCGCTGGTCTCCCCTCAGGACTGGCCTGCTCACCAGAAGCCCTTTGGTGAGCCCTTTCACGACAGTGTGGGCAGCCTTGCATTATGCTGGGCGCGCCTTAATTGGCCTGCCCACATAAAATGGTGGTGTGAACCCGGTCGCAGTTAGCGATCGGGTCCGCACTCACCCATGCCTGCTCCCGCTCCACCACCCCGCCAAACAGAAAATTCATCCCCATGTACATACCAAATGTATATATACTCTACCTGTGTGAGAATGTTTAGAACCCTAAAGTAGCAGACATATTATTTCTCAATCTTCTTTTATCCGTTGAGGACATGCCCAATTTATGTAATTAATTGCAATGTCATGTTAAATGAGGCAGTAAGGCTATAGACACCATTTTGCAGTCACCCTGTTTAACACTGGTTGAAACAAGTCAAAATTGATGCTGTCGTGTAGAGTGTTCCAATTAAACTCCACGCATGTACAATCTCGCATATAGAAATAAAAAAAGGAATAAAAAACAGACAAAATACATACAAGTGTATAAAAATTAAGACTGCATTTATATGGCAGACACCATTTATAAATCAATATCTGAGAATAGGGATGCGCAATTGGCCCGAAGTCAATACCCCAAAACCAGTATTTCACCCTTCACGATAAACACCACATCTTCGTCACATCCCAGGCTGAATCAGGATGCTGAGGGTATGCATATCCTGATTCACCCTGGGTTGTGACAAAGATGTGGTGTTTACCGCAAAGGCTGAAATGCTAATTTGGGATACTGAAGTATTCATTTGGGGGATATTTTGTTTCATCCAACTTGATGTCAGACAAGCAGAGGCTGACAATATGGAGGTGGCCATGGGGTCGAGGGAAGTGGTGAGACGTAGAGCAGGACAGAAGTTGACCTGTGCTGGCACGTGTTGTCACTGAGGAGCTTGTAGATGCAGTTGAAAAGGGGCAGGCCTTCTCAGGAAAGACCCTGAGATTCAGATAATTCAGAAAGGGGAGGGGAACTCTGGAAGCAACTGTTGCGCTTCAGTGGAGATGTGCTGGCTATATCGGCAGATATGGGGATGGGACCAAGCAAAGTTAGTGCTATTGTGCTGAACAGCAGTGGAGGAGTGCTAAAGCTGGATGGAATAATCCATTATCTTGGAGAAGTTGAGGAAAAACACTGTATACATATAATGTGTGAATTACATATTATCTGTGGCTTTGAGCAGGGGAGTTGCAGTGCTGCAGGCAGGATGGAAGCTGCACTGAAGGGTTTTAGCAGGACATTTTAGGATGGGTGAGCATGAAGCTGGAGGTGATGATGAATTCAAGAATATTGGAGAGGAAGAGGGCGGTTGCAGATGACTGGTGGTTGGGGACAATAAATGGGTCAAGGGGGTATGAACAGGGGTGGTCAGTGATAGTAATTTTGAAAAGGAGATGAAAAGTTCCTGAATTAAGGGGAGAAGATGGTGCAAGTGGTAATATCACTGGACTAGTAATCCAGAGGTCTAGACTAATGCTTTGGGAACATGGGTTCAAATCTCACCATGACAGCAGGTGGAATTTAATTTCAACAGGGGAGGTGGTGGTGTGATGGTATTGTCACTGGACTAGTATTCCAGAGACCCAGGGTAATGCTCCGGGGACCAACGTTCAAATCCCTGGCAAATGGCAAAGTTTGAATTCAATAAAAATCTGAAATGAAAAACCTGAATATGACCACTAAAACATTGCTGATTGTCATTTAAAAAACCCATCTGGTCCACTAAAGCCCCTTAGGGAAGGAAATCTGCCATTCTTAAATGGCCTGGTCTACATGTGACTCCATTCTCACAGTGATGTGGTTGATTCTTAAGTGCCCTCTAAACAAGGGGCAATTAGGGATGAGCAATAAATGCTGGCCTAGCCAGTGATGCCATCATCCAATGAATTAAAAAAAAGGGCCATTAACAGTTCCAGTAATCATGCAGTCGTGAAACTCATCTGACTGATTAGGAATTGGATGCAGATGGAGAGATTAGGAGATGGACTGCATGGAAGAATAAATAAATAGTGAATGTTAAATATAATCAATTCAAATTACAGACAGCGCACCATATAACAGTGCACAATGCTGCACAACAGCACATAGAACAGTGCAGTAATTACAACTATGTAAAATCCCTGTGGTGAGGGCTGAGAAAGTTTGAATCTGATGTTCAATTGAAATGTCTTTGTTTTCTATTCATGACTTGTGTTTTAATATTTTTCTTACTGAGCACAAATATTAATGATGCACTCATGTTGAGGCTAGAAATGGAGTAAGAGATGTGGATATTGCAGTTTTAATCTGCATTGTACCAAAATAATTCCTGGTATTCCACCTCTAAACAGGCTCATTCCAATGCATTCCTGGCTAGCCTCCCAAATTCTCTCTCTCTCAAACCTGAGGTCATCCAAAACTCTGCTGCACTTACCTACTCACACAAAGTTCCATTCACCCATCAACCCTGTGCTTGCTGACCTACATTGGTTCCTTGTCAAGCAACACCTTGATTTTTAAATTCTCATCATTGTTTTCAAGTTGCTTCATGGCCTTACCCCTCTCTATCTCTGTAATCTCCTTCAACCTCTACAAGCCTCAGAGATCTCTGCTCTCCTCCAATTCTGGTCTCCTGAGCATCCTACAATATTAAGAACTCCAGCATTTTCAGCCATGACTTCAACTGCCTGGGCCCTAAGCTCTGAAATTCCCTCCCTAAACCTCTTTGTCTCTCTACCTCTCTATCTGTCTTCAAGATGCTCCTTCAAACCCACCGCTTTGACGAAGTTTTGGACCATGCCCTGATATCCTCTTACGTGGCTCAGTGTCGATTGTTGATTTATTATGCGCCTGTCAAGAACCTTGGGACATTTTATTCTGTTAAGGGTGCTATATAAATAAAAGTTGTTGTATTTTACCAAGAATAATGGCATATATACGATTCGACTTGCACTTATATATAATTTTGAATGAACACCATTTGCAGTCACAACTACATTGCATTTATGTAGTAAAACATTCAGGAGCATTATCGAACAAAATCTAACACCAAGCCGTATAGGAGAGAACAGGTGACCAAAGCTTGGTCAAAGAGGTAGGTTTTATGGCATCTTAAAGAAAGGAGAGGCGTGGAGAGGTTGAGGGGGAGGGGGAGCTCTGAATCTTAGGGCCTAGGAACCAAAAGCAAAGCTGCCAATGGTGGAATCAGGAAAATCAGGGCTGTGCAAAAAGGTCAAAAATGTAAGCATTGGAGGAGGTGACTCAGATACAGCAGGGGCAAGACCATGGAGGCGTTTGAAGACCAGGATGAGAAATTTAAAAATGAGTCATCACCGCCTCCCCACTCCCCACCCCCTGCCCCACAACAATGAATTTTATGTAGCAGAAGCCAATGTAGGTCAGTGAGCACAGTGATGATGGGTGAATTGAACTTTGTGCAAGTTAGGATATGTACAGCAGAGACTTGGATGAGCTTAAGTTTATGGACGTTGTTAATTTGTGATTATAGAATACCATGATATACAAGGATGTCCGGTTGAGTGTGAATTTATTTCAGATCCTTACAATTTGTAGGCAACTGACTCCAGTTGATTGGCAGATCAGAAATATATTGTGACGTTAACTTTCTCTAGCTACAGAGCGTCTCCATGGACGTGCCTCGGCTAGTGTTGAAAGCAGTTATTCCCCTCTTATGTTGATTTGCATTTATGACTTGAATGCTTGTTTCCTTCTGTCTACAAAATTGGCGTTGTGTCATAATAACATAGCAACAGCGAGCACCATGTTGAGGAACATTAAAGATGACTGTCACTTTGCCAGGATCCAGCACTTTTCCACCCATCCCTCTCACCCCACTCCCCCCTCACACCCCACCTCCACCAATGAATTTTATGCAGCAGAAATCTCTAAATGGAAGCATCTCCAGTGCAAATAATATAAGCACTTTATCCAGCCATTAGTGTTGAACACAATTAAGATTGTGTATGAGTCTAGATCAGTAGTAGCACTTTGAGGAATCACAAGTCAGTCATTTAACCAGCCCGAGCATCAGATCTTCATTACAGGATGAGGTATAAAAGCCCCCCACAGAAATCTCTGTGACTTCTTGTGTGGCAATGGCAGGAGCTAAGGCAAAATCCTTTTCATCTACTTTACAATCATGCCGGCTCTATCTTACTCATTTATGAGAACCTAATCTACACTCAACGTTATGCAAAGTAGAACACTCTCACTTTTTTTGTTTAAAACACAATCCACAGATGCGACCACAATCATACTACATGCGGACTGCGCATTATTCTGCCACAAAGACCTATCATTTACATAGAAGGTTGCTGTCCCTATCCGTGAATGTAGGCCAGTGATGCCAGTTTTTGCATCAGCAAATAGCTTTTCCTGTACTCAGTATCGGTTTCTCGCTTGCAACAGCAACTTGCATTCATCCCACATCTCCCCAGTCTGGAGAAACTTCGAATGGGCTGAACAAAGGAATAAGTAAACTTGAGACAGAGCCAAAGAATGAGTTCTTAGGAATGGGTGCTCAAACGCTTGGTCAATGAGGAGGATATTAAGAAGGGCCTTGAAGATAGAGAAGGAGGTGGAGAGGTGAAAGAGTATAGAGATGGAAACTAAAAAGAGCAGATGCTAGGTACATATTTTACTTATTCAACATTTTTAGATGCCCAAAACAAAAAAAATGGCAAATCCCTAGTAGATATCTTCAGGTGGGCATTAATGGGACTACATTCTTTCATGGTGTTATGACATGGCAGGTGATGTGTGCCAGCTGGACCAAATCTATAAGGGAAACTTGGTCGTGCTGTAACAGCAGTTTTGCAATTTGTATTTATTGTAAGATGTGTGCACTGAATTCAGGAGTAATAAGTCCACCAAGACCTTTAGAGATTTTAAAAATTAAATTATAATATTAATTAACAAACTAAAAGTTTTCAAACACATACATAAGACTACAATTACCTATTATTATGATAACTCCTAAAATTCCTAATTAACCTGATCCCCAGTTACACTCCCTTTAAAGCAAGAGGACAGAATAGGTTTTAGATTTAAAACAACCAGCAAGTTTACACAATACCCACTTGACAGTGGAATTCCAAATGGCTTTTCCCCAACTTCAGTTTCATTATATAGCAGACTTATGCACAAATGGCTAGAGGCTCCATTAAGGTTATTTCACACAGTCCTGTTAGATCTTACATGGCTTTCTCCCACATAGCCTTTCATTCTCCTTTATATATGTTTTCCTCTTTTTAATATGTAAACTCTATTGTTCCATTTGTCTTTGAAACTATACCTTCCTCATGATATAAAAATGTTCATATTGCCAATATTGCCAATAGTCTTTGGGAAGAATAAACACCCTCCTTAGCCTTGCTCATCTGGCTAGTTGTAAACAGACTAAAATCCCTTTGAAATCCAACAATCCCTTCCCACCTTACATGCTAAGCCAGCATCCATTAGCATGTCAAGCACCTAGCTTCTTTTGATGATTTCAAGCTTGCAGTCTACGTGACACCAAATGTACTTAAATCACATAGACAGACCCAACTATACTTACCCCTGTAAACCTACTTCAGAAAAAAACAGAAAAATATTATGGGCAGATTTCGATGCCTCATGGGCGGGCACGAGCTCCACCTGAACGGACGTGAAATAGTGCGAGATCATGTCCGGCGAGCGTCCCAACGTCATCCCGCATGTGAGCAATCTTCAGGTCGACAGGCATGTGTGGGCGTCAGAGCCGCACCCACCAACAATTAAAAGGCCACTTAAGGCCATTAAAAAGGTAATTGTTCACAATTCCATGTTGCCCACGTGATTTCACGCCCATCACATGGGCTAAACGGGCAGATGGGCAGCCCACTTTTAATGAAACTTCATCCAAGGGTGGGATAAAAAGGGTCTGCAACATTGCCATTGTGAGTAGTGAGGAGTTTAGGAGATAGTTTGCCACTGGTTGCTCATCTGAACTTGACAGCTTCATCTCTGTTCTGAGCTTCATTCTTAGCATTTCTAGGCTTCATTTCAGGACTCGTTGGTGTTGACCCTTCCAGGTATTGGCCAGCCTTCTATAATCCTGGTAATGGGGATTGTGCTCTCTGCTGGTGGCACCTCCTCAGAGGAGGAAGAGAGGGGCAGAAGAGAGAGGAGGGCAGGTGTCCCAATGCAGCTTCCAGGGGAGGGACCTTCGGGAGGACAGGCACAGGCACAAGAGGCGCAGGGCAAGCAGGTAGTTCAAGTTGGAAGGGGCCACAGAAGATATCACTATCCTGCTGCCAGGGTTTACAGGTGGTGATACAGCTACCTGAATATGTTCAAGATGCAATGCCAAAGGAGGTTCCGCCTCTCCAGGGAGATAGTGACTTCCATTAGTCAGATGATTGGGCCTGAGATCACCTCCAACTGTGTGAGTGGACACCCCATGCCAGTGGCTCTGAAGGTCACAGTGGCCCTCAACTTCAATGTCTCTGGCTTGTTCCAGGGGTCAGTGGGGGATCTTTGTGGTGTGTTCCAATCAGCTGTCCATAGTTGCGTCAAACTGGTGACAGAAGCTCCGTTCAGGCAGGTAATAACATTTATTCATTTCCATATGCACGAGGCCAACCAGGCTGAGTGAGCCAGAGGGTTTGCAGCAATTGCTGGTTTCCCCGCATCCAGGGTGCAATCGACTGCACACATGTAGCCATCAAGGCACCAGTGGGTCAGCTGGGTGCCTTTGTCAACAGGAAGGGATTCCACTCGATGAACGTCCAGACAGTTTGTGACCACAAAATGCAGATTCTGCAAGTCTGTGCAAGGCACCCTGGCAGCTCCCATGATGTTTATATCCTCAGGCACTCCCAGGTGCCGAGGCTGTTCACTGCTCCAGCCCGACTGGATGGATGGCTGCTGGGTGACAAGGGCTACCTGTTGAAAAGGTGGCTCATGACACTTCTCTGCCTCCGAAGAACTGAAGCAGAGCAGTGTTATAATACGAGTCATGCCTTGTATTATAAGTCGGTGATAGAGAGGACCATAGGTCTTCTGAAGATGTGCTTCCAATACCTGGACATTCAAGGGGAGTACTACAATATCCCCCAGAGTGGGTGTCACTGATAGTGGCTGCATGCTGTGCTCTTCACAATTTGGCACTTGCAAGGGGGGGGCCCACTTAAGGAAGAGGATCTTGAGGCAGCTCCACAGGCCACAGAGGACGAATCCAGTTTTGAAGCCATATCTAGAGAAGAGGAGCACGGTAAGGAGAATGCTGAGGGCATGGAGGCAGACCTCTGGATCCATCAGGGAGGCAGGGACACCAGGGAGGCCTTGATCCAACGCTCCTTCAGCTAGGCTGCCAAAGATCTGCTTCAGCCTCATGTCAGGGCTGCTGCCTCCAACCCGGATGTCTGAAATGACCCTTTCCTTTAAACACAAAGTCCACTCAGTGCCTGTGCAATCAAATTTAGAGCCACTCATGTCCAGCAGGTGATAATGGCATGCCCTACACAAAAAAAGATGAAGCATACTCAACACATTATGACAAAAGCAAAATTTATGTCATTTTGACATAGAATAAAGGAATATAAGTATATCTGGTGTTAATGGTCACACCAGTAAACAAATGGGCAAAACGTGGCAGAACAGAACATCACCTGTGAAGAGTTCCTCTTGTGCTCATGGTGCCTTAAACTTCCTTTTACAGGTGCTGCATCTTGTTGTCTCCCCACCCTCGCTGGCACGGCATTAGAGGCAGCCTGCTGACTGTCTTGTTGGCCTTGATGACTTCTGTCCAGTGGAGCCTGTGCTGGCCCCCACGGCTGGCATCTCCCCATTAATCACAGCCTCATCAGATGCCATGGTCACTGGTGGAGGGACAGAGGATCTGCTGCCATCATCCAGAGCCCCCTGAAAGGAACCTGCAGAGATGATAAGCAGTTCGTGTGCCAACGTGAGGTCACTCTGGACCTCCTTGCTTACCATTAATCGACGGGCATCTAGCTGGGATACTAAGTGCCCTATCCATCTCCCATATTGTCACTGACCACCTGAGGTCATTCCCTGTGTGAGGGTTTGCAGGTCCTAGGAACCCCTGATTCTGTCCCTGGAGCTGCCTCTCCATTAAAGTTTCCACTTTCTCAATGGAGGAGGCAGTGTGCTCGGCAATGAGGGTCAATGCAGTGCTCATGTTCCACATGGACTCCTCCACAACAGAGACCATGGCATGCATACTCTCATGGATCTCCGCCAGATCCTCCCATACACCCTGCTGGACTTCCAGCATCAGCCGCCTAATGGAAGACTTGCAGGAGCTCATCATCAGCCTTCAGCTGAGCATCATCCTGGTTTCCAGCAGTGCTCTGACTGGCAGCGCCCTGGGCCCTGGGCACTCTTTGTCTCCACCCGCACCTCAAGCGAGTGTGAAGTGCCCTCACCAATGTGTACCGATATACTAGCCGCTGATCTAATGCCCACTGAGGTGCTGGTATCTGCGCTGGTGCCTGCTTCAGAGGGCAGGTGTGACACAGGTGCATCTGGAGTTTGGTGGTCCTCCGGTGTCGGGGTAACTCTTAGAGATCCTGAGTTTGGCTGCCTGGTGCCAGATCTAAGATCTTCTGGTATCAAGCGTGGCTCTTTGGGATCCTGCATTTGAGTGCGTGCTGGCAAATCTAAGGAAGAACAGCGACATGTCATTAGTTTAAGTAATCACACTGTCACTGTGCATGCCAGGTGTCCTGGTGAGACAATGGAGATCCGTATTATGGTACCATCATCTTCCAGTGATCAGTGGGGATTCCAGGTTTGAGGCTCCCGCTCATGAGGAGACTACACAAGAATGTTTACACAATTTGACACTCACTTCCGTGCACTGGACTCTTACCTTCATCAGAGACCCCTGCCTCTCTACGACCAGCTGACTGAGGTGGGTGGCGGCTCTCCAGCTCCAAAGCATCCACTTCATACCTCATCAGAATGAGGAGGCCTGATTCGGGCTCCACCTGTCTCTGACCTCTCTATGTTGTTTTGGCTTCTCCTGAAAGGACAGAGGAGCATTGATTAGACCACTCTCTACCTGCAGCGCCATTGCAGCCTGGCCAACCCCACCTGAGGAACACCTCACAGGACACATCTGAGCCATAGCCCTCGATGCACTAGGCACTCAGGCCAAGCAGCCAGGGCTCACCGCCTTGGCTAGTCTGGCATCATCAACAGTTGGCACTCAGGGCTCTAACACCCCTGAGCTCCACGGGGGGATGCCCAGCCCTTAACACTTTTCTACACTGATCCAAGTCAACTTGGTATTCACCCTTCCCAAGCGCAGCAGGTTGTTGAACCATTTGCAGCACTGCACCCATGTGTGCCTCACAACGTCCTGGCTGCTGACCTCGGCTGCCACCTCCTCCCAAGCTTTTTTGGTCTGGTGTGATGGCCTCCTCCTCCCATCCCTGGGTACGAATGTCCTGCCTGACACTAACCTCCTCCACGAGGACTGCGAGGCACTTGTCCAAGAAACGAGGGGTGGAGTGCCCACCCGACCTGCCTTCCCACCTGATGTTTCCTGCCGCTGGTGAGGCCATTGTCCCAGTCTCTGGACTGACTGAAGATCCTCCCCTGGCAGCCTTCAGAGAGCCACCTCTGCCGGTTTTAAAGCGCCCACCAGGTCGCCATTGGACCCGGCGCCCGACAGGCTCCCGACCCTGCCTGGCCCTTCCTGACCATTCAAAAGATGTATTTCATGCTGTGTGGGCCTTTATTGGCCAGCCAACATGAAATGGCATTGGAAGCCGATTGCAATGGGGAGCATGCGCCCAACGAGGGAAAAATTCAGGCCTATGAAAATTCTTGTACTTTCATCACAGTGGGGAAGATATTTTGGGTGAGACGTTGGACTGCACTTACATGATAGTGTGAACCTAGCACATTGAAAATTCCTTACCCTGGCCATATAGTCTCAGTCATATTTGGATCTCACTTAAGTTAGACCAATGAGCTGTGGACACTAGACAGTTCTCTGGCAAAGCAGGCATCATTTTTGGTAGCTGCGAAGTCCTGGTGGGACAAGATGACAGTGATAGGGGCTATCCAGGAACCAGCAGCAATCTTTGAGACTGCAGTGAAGCAGGGTGGAGTATTCCTACTCTTCCTGGCTCCACAAGGTGTGGGGCCTGGATGCCGATACTAGAGCCTTTATCAAAATGGCAGATGGCAGAATGCACATGCAGCTTGCCATATTGGATGCTTAGGTGCCTGTTTCATGTCTCTGTTATGGGCACCGTGCCAATGAATCTCTGGACCTTGAAATGACTTCCCCATCTTAAAATGCATAATACCACAGTTTGAAATTAAGTCTCCCTCAGAGCGTTGTTCCCTTTTCACTCGGATTTTTATCAGCTGCCTGTTGACCCAACAGTACCATTGTTATGCATTTAAATGCTGTACAGCAATTGTTGCTGACACAAAACCTTAAAAGAATCTGTTTGAATAGAGTTGCTTCTATATTCATCATCCAGTTAAACAATTTATGACATATTTGGAAGAGGGAGGTTGTTTAAACAGTGAGGACTCTCTAAGAATTCCGAGATCTTCTTTTCTTCAGTGTTGCTGGCTTGATTCCTTCAGTATCATTTGCCTCAGGTTTTTAGCACTCTGGGAGTCTTCTAATAAAATGGAATGGAGTAAAGCTCAAAGGATGTTCAATACTCTGAGACGAATTACTTCAAATTTGGGCAAAGTCCTACCTCTCCCCCCTGTCCCTGAGCAACGTCTTGCTGAATATAATTAAGAGCAGAGCAGTACACACATTCATTAACCATAGCCAAAGTGTTTCCATTGAATTTGGGCTGGACCCAAGTCTTTCTCTGGTCTCAGATCAATGCCAAATAGATATTTTTGCTAAATTAGCAGACTTATTCAGAAAATAGCTTCGCATAATACTGATAAACTTGGTACAAAATTGGCTGACAGACAGGAGGACTAATTTCAAGGATTATAAGCAAAAACCGCGGGTATGGGGTAAAATGGGCAGCTCTTTTAAAGAGCACTGTGATAACCAGGTAATCTGTTCTAGTGATATTAGTAAAGGGATAATCATTGGTCAGGACACTGGAGGCAACTCCTCAGATCTTGGGAATAATGCCATGGGGTGGTTTACATCCATTGTTAGCAGAGAAAGAATGATGAATTAAAATGCCAGCATCTTTACACTCCATTGTGTTTTGTGGCACTACCATCGTGCTCAATGGGATATATTCAGAACACATTGAGTATCTCAAAACTGGGCATCCATGAGGCACTGTGGGCCATCAGCCACAGCAGAACTGCATTCCACCACAATCTTCAACCTCACAACCTAGAATATTCCTCACCCTACCATTATAATCAAGACAGGGAAGCAACACTGGATCAATGAGGAATATAGGAGAGCATACCAGGAACGAACCAAACTAAAAACGAGGGGTCAAACCGATGAAACTAAAAAAAAGGACTACACGCATACTAAACAGTGGAAAGAGCATGTGATAGACAGAGCAAAGCGATGCCACAAGCAACAGATCAGATCAAAGCTCTGCAGTCCTGTCACATTCTGTTGTGAATGATGATGGACAATTGCGCAATTAACTGGAGGGGAGGTTCTGCAAACAGCCCCATCCTCAGTGAAGTTAGAGCCCAGAATATCAGTGTGATTTGGGTGCGAAATGCACAGCCTGGAAGTGTGGTGGAGGCAGGTTCAATCAAGATATTCAAGAGAACATTAGATTATTATTTAAATAAAAACAATGTGCAGGGTTACATGGAAAAGGCAGGAGATTGGCATGGAATCATAACGCTCATTCAGAGATCCGGTGTAGACATGATGGGCCGAATGGCCTCCTTCTGCACCATAACAATTCTGTGGGTTCCACAATGGGCACTCAGCTCCAGTCCTCATTACAGTCTTGGTCCAAACTTGGGGAAAACAGCTAAATTCCAGAGGTGAGGTGAGAGCAATTGCCCTTGTCATCAATGTATCATTTGACTGAATCTGGCATCAAGGAGCCCTAGCAAAACTGAAGTAATGGGAATCAGGGGGAAAAGTATCCACTGGTTGGAGTATCCAGCACAAAGGAAGACAGTTAAAACTGTTGGAGGCCAATCATTCTTATACGCAAGATATCACTACGGGAGTTCCTCAGGGTAGAGTCTTAGACCAACCATCTTCAGCTGCTTCATTAATGACCTTCCGTCCATCATAAGGTCAGAAGTGGGCTGCTTGCTGATAACTGCACAATGTTCGGTACAATTTGTGACTCTGCAGATACTGAAGTTGTATGTGCCTGCATACAGCAGGAACAGGACAGCATTCAGGCTTGGCCGATAAATCACAAATAACATTCTCGCCACACAAGTGGCAGGCAATGATTATCTCCAACAAAATAAAATCTGACCATCTCATGTGACTTCAACAGTATTATCATTGCTGTATGCCCCACATTGACCAGAAACTGAACTGGACCAGCCATATAAATGCTGTCGCTACAAGAGCAGGTCAAAGGCTGGGAATTCTGAGCAAGTAACTCATCTCCTCACTCACCAAAGCCTGTCCATCATCTATAAGACACAAGTCAGGTGTGTGATGGAATACTCCCCACTTGCCTGGACGAGTGCAGCTCCAACAACACTCAAGTAGCTCGGCAGCATCCAGGACAAAGCAGCCCACTTGATCAGCACTCCATCCATTACATTAAAAGTTCACTCCCTCCACCAGTGATGCGCAGTGGCAGCAGTGCGTACCATCTACAAAATATACTGCAGCAACTCGCCAAGGATCTTTTGACAACACCTTCCAAAGTCTCGACAAGGGAAGCAGATGCAGAACATCATCAGTTGCAAGTTTCACTCCAAGCCACGTACCATCCTGTCTTCGAGCTATATCGCTATTCCCTCACTGTCACTGGATCAAAAGCATCGACCTTCCTCACCCCAACAGCACTGTGGGAGTGCCTACACCACATGGACCACAGAGATTCAGGAAGGCAGCTCACCATCAGCTTCTCAAAGGCAGTTAGGCACGGGCAACAAATGTTGGCCTAGCCAGCGACGCTTACACTCATGAACACATAAACCAAAATTCACCAAGCAGGGGCTCGGAGATGAGGAGGAAGCCATTTCGAATGTGAGCCTTCAATTATGTAGAGAAATTAGAGAAACTGATACTGCTTTCCTTACTGCAGCAAAGGTTGGGGGGGAGGGGTGATGGTGGTCAAAACAAAAACAGAATTACCTGGAAAAACTCAGCAGGTCTGGCAGTATCGGCGGAGAAGAAAAGAGTTGACGTTTCGAGTCCTCATGACCCTTCCACAGAACTGAGGACTCTCTCAGTTCTGTGGAAGGGTCATGAGGACTCGAAAACGTCAACTCTTTTCTTCTCCGCCGATGCTGCCAGACCTGCTGAGTTTTTCCAGGTCATTCTGTTTTTGTTATGGAGAAGAACAGGTTATTTTTTCCAGCAGCCAGTTTTTTATGATCTGGAATGTTCTTTCTGAAGAGGTTGGGGAAGCAGTGACTTTCAAAAAAGGGATCAGACACATACTTAAAAAGGAAAATGTTGTAGGACTACATAAATAAGTTCAGGATGGTGGGACTAATTAGAACATTCTTTCAAAGGGCTGACATAGGCATGATGAAAGTGTGTGGCCTCCTTCTGTTCTGTAAGATTTCAATGATTTTATTGTTCTGTGAATGGAGAGAAGAATACTGGCTATTCTAATTGGCACTTATGCAGCTGCTTACTTAAGCCTGAATCACAATAACATCTATCTATTCACTATGAGCCAGAACTTTGAGTAACTTGATCATGGATTCCTGTAAAACATTTACCACTGTAACATAGCTTCACTGGTTGAAGAGTTGCTATCACTCACACAATCACCTATTCATCCCAAGGGAATGAGCTGGAGGGGAGTGCACCAGATATCTGACACACCACAATAGAGCAGAAGATGATGGCTGAGAAGCGGGAATTTGATGCCTGGTGGGACATCTCAACTGTTGAGCTGTGGAATTGTAAACTTCATGGCACCATTTTAAACTGAGGCTCCTTCTCTCTCTAAGGTGGATGTAAAAGATCCAGTAACACTATTTTGAAGAAAAGCAAAAAAGTTCTCCCTCGTATCCTGGCCAACATTTATCCCGTAGTTGATATCAATAAAACAGATTATTTGGTCAGTATGACATTGCTGTTTGTGTTTCCTACAATAGGACAGTAACTACACTTCAACAGGGCTTCATTGGTTGCGGAGCACTTTTAGATGTCCTGAGGTTGTGAACGGGCACAATATAAATGCCAGGCTTTCTTCTTCCTTTTAAAAGAAGGATGCTTTCTTTTTATCATTCATTGGTGCAGTTATTGGGGATTGTGTCAAGCATTATGCTGAAGATGGCCATTCGCATAGGGGAATTCACTAACCATATGTTTAGAGTCTTGCTAAATGATTTCAAAACACAGCAGTCCACCGAGGACTATGCAGCAGCTCCAGGCACACCTGTAGCAGATCACCCTATCCATGTGGCTTTTGGCACTTCTGGCTAGGTAGTGCATCTCCTGTGAATGTTCATGCAGAAGGCTGCCAAATAGGCTTTGTCTTCCAAGATGGAGTGGACTATACATATCAACTTAAGAAATGGGTAAAGAAACCACAAGGTAGAATTTTACTCATCTCATTGATGTTGCCATGTCTGTTGACACTATGATTAATAGCGATGTTCTGGCAGTGACCAGCAGCAGTGGCACAGCAAGATAGGGCAGAAGGTATCAACAGATCTGGGTATCCCCAACAATTCTCTCCCATATCTGAACATTTTTGAGGCATGCTGCTCTGACAAATGAGTTACTTGTGCCTGTAGGTGCGGCAGTGGTGGTAATAATGGTGGACACATAATGTCTCAGTTACAGATCGACCGGTCTAGCAGTTCTCTGTTGGGCCCCTCACTCGTCTAAAAAGATCAAGTAAAGGAAAAGCACATTGTGCTATGATATTTTTAAAAAAGGTACAATGGCCCCTGACCATCTAAGAAGAAGAAATAAAAGGCAAATAAACTGTTAAAAGCTGCTAAATCCCTTCTGTAAATGACAGATACCTGAGTAATCCTGAATACCTACTCTATGTGGATTGGGTAGATGAATCAATCTGACATCAACATGAACTTCAGCAAACTATGTGCACAATCAAATGATCTCATTATGGCCTCAAACCTGCTGGCAGTTTGGAGGGTTTCTGAGGAGACTCAAACAGTTCTATTTGGTAATTGAATACAATTCTGAATGATTGTTGATCTAGTGCAGCATCTTTTTGTTACTCGTGTATGTCCATTTTATTCCTAATTATCAAGCAGAGATGATTGGATAACTCAGGCTGTTGTCTGCATCAAATTCTGTAGAGGAGCCTGTATTAAGTCAGTTTGCATCAGTTTGGGCCAGGAGTTAAGTCTTGCCAAAAGTTAGGTTACAAGTTGATGCTCAACGACATTGCACTTGTGATTTATTGTGGATTGTGTTGTAAGTGAGGGAAGAGCTAATTGTAAATTGATCTCAATTTCACAGTTTGGACACTGCCTTCTCCCTTCTTCTCACACACCCGCTTTAATCAGTCAAATATGTTAAAGGCAAACACTGCAGATGCTGGAAATCTAAAATAAAAACGGAACATGCAGGAAATTCTCAGCAGGTCAGGCAACACCTGTGGAGAGAGAGAAACGGTGTTAGCCTGCCAGGTACTGATGAAAGGTTATCGACTTGAAAAGTTAACTTTTCTGTCTCCATTGATGCTGCCAGAACTGCTGAGTATTTCCAGCACTTTCTGTTAGTATTAAACATGTTAAAAGACTAGCTTTTTAAATAAGCTGATTTTCCAGGGAATCTATAAGGTGTTTTGTAACTTGGTGAGAGAATGAGTACGCTACTGTTGTTTTTTGCGTTTTTGGATCCCCTGTGAGTTGAGTCATTGATGCATTGCAAACTATTTGCATTTGGTAACAGATCTAAGTGGATACAGTAGCCATGGGCATCAATGGAATTTGAAAGAGAACATTCCCTCTTGAGCTCTTCAGCACATGGCACCGTTAACAAACTGAAACATTAGTAGCCATTCTCTAGATGTTAATAAACATGATGCTCACAAACAATTAAACTGAATCAATGCAATCTATTATTCACATCAAACTGATGTAGAGGAATGCCAAATGAGATGATAATACCCTTACTATTGATCTTGAAACTGTTTGAAGACAGCATCTGGCCGATAGCTATTTTGTATCTGCTGGCCAAGTCAAGAGATCAACTCAGATCTTGTACTTAAACACAGGCCTCAATTTTAACTCTTTCCTGTCTCACCCGCACCTTGATGTGGGAGTGAGGAAAGAAATTACAGCTTCAGGATTGAACACAATGATTCCATTCTCACCCGTTTAAATTTTTACATTAATCAGGACATTGATGAGGTTCCTGTAGGCAGACCAAAGTAACATACCAAAACCACTGCCTGATGACATCGGTGCTGTAACTTTGAGCTGAATTGGAAGTTGACGTGCTTAATTGTTCTGTGTTTGATTATGTGAGTCTGTTTACTGTTGATGTTCACTGTGTTTAATTGGTTAAACCTGGTTGTGTAAACAAAGCTGGAGAGAAAGCTGGAAGCTGGGGCTGAAACATGGGGGTCTTTCCATGCCCGCTGACAACATGCGTGTTTGGTGGTGTGAGTGGACAACATGATGAGAAAGCCAAAAAAATCAGTTTCATGACGTCGGGCCGCATTTCCCACCATTGGACATCGAGAACCTCATTGTAATACATCTACATATCATTATAAGGTCAGCCTGCTGGACTTGTTCCCCCCTTCCCTGCCCTCCCCACAACACCCCACCCCCCCCCCCCCCCCCCCCCCCGACCCCCACCCATCTCCCCCCCTTGCTGGATCATTAGGCAATTATGTCAACGTGTTTTACAACAGCATATAAAATGCATACACTTGGTGGGCTGCACTTTGAGGGGAACTTGGAGGTCAGTACACAATAACGTGGCGGGGGCGCGTTGTAGGAGAGGGAGGCAAGGGCTGCCCAGCAATTTGAGGTGACTTGTGGGGGGTGGGGGAAGGACTGCCCTGTGGCTGAAGATAGCACACAAGCACGCGTGTGGTCGGGGGAGTGAGGTGGGTGAGGGAAGTGGTTGCGCGTTAGGGAAACCTTGTTTAAAGTGACCATTCCTCTGCAGCTGAGACAGTTCAGGTGCTCCCACATTGATATGGCTGGAGTCGGGTCTCTAGCTTCTCTGCCCACTCAAGCAACGCAGAGACATGAAAGTGCCGCCAAGTGCTCCAGGGATTTTCACCTCTCGGCCACAGACTGCAAATTAATGAGCATTTTAGTGGACTGCAGAACAACTGGGCAAGTTATACAATCTCCTCGCTAAAGCTGGCCATGGAGCAGTCACTGGTGGAGACGCTCACAACCCCTCGCAATGTCATTATCCCAGTTTGGACCAGTCTCCCCAAGGGTTCAAGCTAACAGTGCAGCCTTGCAGTGCAGTTTAGGAGAATGCCTGCACCTGAGCTGAGTGTACAGCATGCAGTCCAATAGACAAAGCAGCCGCCAATCGGTCAGGAGGAGTGGGGCAGAGGTGGGTGGGGTTTCGGGCAGCCATTAAGCGCATTAAACTCTGTCCATCCAAGTGGCGGCCAGCACTCTCTGGGGTGCATTAAGGGGTCTTCAGACTTAACCAAGAGAGGTTCTTAGTATACCCATGCTTACCCACATGTCACTCTCTTTCATTCTGCAGGAGGGGTACATCGGGATCACGGAGCCTGATAACCGAGCTGTATGCCTCGTAGTTTACAGAGAGCGAAGACAATGGAGATGGGAGCAACTGAGGTGCCTGGCTGCGTTGAGGAAGCAACAGCACCTTCATGAAGAAGGGGCGGCTGGGGCTCCAGCACATGCTGCTGAAGAGCCACAGTGATCCATCACTGGTCAGCGCTTAGCTAGGCCCAGGATCTATAGATGCTGCCTTTCATTCTTGCAGAGAACTAAGAACCAGTGTTGCTGAAGACTACGCATGTCTAGGGAACTGGTCGGTCACATCTGCAGCTACTGCAGGATTTGGCACCATGGGGACATGGAGGGCACCCACTGCCAGTGGCTGTGAAAGTGACTGTGATGCTCAATTTCTACACCAGTGGCTCCTTTCAGGGCTCCCCAGGTGACCAGTGTGAGATATCACAAGTCTCCACCCACAAATGCAAGCATGAGGTCATGGATGTCATATTTATAAGAGCACACAACTTTGTACATTTCACCTGGGACCAGGAAAGCCAGGATGCAAGAGCAGTTGGATTTTCCCACAGGTGCAGGGTGCCATCAACTACATTCATGTGGTGCTCAGGTCTCTGTCGCAATGTGCGGTCAACCATTTCAACCGCAAGGGGTTCCAGTTGCTAAATGTGCAGCTGGTATGTGACCACCACAAACAAATCCTGCAAGTCTGCACACAATTTTCAGGGAGTGTGCATGACTCCTACATTCTGAGTTGGTCACAGACCCCTGAAGTCTTCCAGGTTCCACAGAGGCTGCAGGGATGGCTCCTCGGGGACAAGGGCTACCCGCAGAGGACGTGGCTGATGATGCCTCTGACTGAAGCAGAGCAATGGTATAATGAGACTCATGCTGCAACTTACAACTTGGTGGAGCAGACCATCGGGATACTGAAAATGAGGTTCCAGTGCCTGGACCGCTCTGATGGAGCCCTGCAGTATAATCCACAGAGGGTGTCACACATCGTTGTCACTTGCTGTGCCCTATGCAGTGCCAGGTTGTAACAGGCAGAAGAGCTGGCTGAGGAGGAGATGAAGGAGCTGGAGTGCTCCAATGAGGTGGATGCCGATGGGGATGATGGTGAGGGAGTCCCCAAAGGTGACATTGACGGGGATGAGGTCCTCGCACTGGTCAGATGGGGCAGGCATGCTCGGGAGGCCCTCATAGCTGCTAGGTTTGTGGAGGATGATGATGACATGCAGTGAGGAGATGCCATAGATCCTCACATTGCATCTGTGAATGTTTAACTCCAGTCTGGCTTATGGCAATGCACGTACCCTCTGCGATAATGCTCTTGTCATGGAGATACAGCAGATTCCCAGATAGTCACTCGATTCCAGGAGGATGATGATGACGTGCAGTGAGGACATTCCATGAATCTTCATATAGCCTCTGAGAATGTCTGACTCCTGTCTGGCCGAGGGCAGCTCACTTGCACTCTGTGATCAGGGTCATATCATGAAGACACATCCATGAAATTTTAAAAGCACCTGACCCTTGGTCCGCCTTCAGCATCTGAACCCTTAAGGAGCACAGCATCACTTACAGATGCTGAAGAGATGGGGGCCAGCCCCACTTTAAAGGTGCTAAGAGCACACAGAGAAAATGACGGTACTATGTGATACCTGTCACAACATTCTGGCAGCTATGACAAGCACCATCGAGGTGCATGTGTGCAGGGAGTGTGAGGCTGGTCCAGCACTTTGGTCTGAAGACTGCAAAAAGCACAGGGAAGAAGCCCTGGACTGAGACAGCTGCCTTTATCTTGTGCAGAAAGATTTCACGTCTGAGTGACATGAACACTGCTCATCAGAACAAGGAGCCATAGGCAAGGAGACATTCTTGGGAGTTTATTGACAATAGTGAACAGTATGTACAAGTGATTTACACCCGTGCCCAAGCTGTGCAAATAGCCGAGTGGGGTTTGTAACCCCAAGATCAAGAGTTCAAATCTCACAATGGCAAACTATGAAACAATGTAACTTCATCTGAAACAGATGGAAATGGGTTTGTACTCGAAAGAGTTACATCTTCTTAATTTCTTTAACCCTGCTGCTACATCTTGGTGCTCTCTAGACATCCACAGCAGAGGTGGAGTCAGCCTGCTGACTGCGACACCCAGTCTGTGATGGCCTTGGCAGGTGTCCTCTGGAGGGCCAAAACCTGGAGGGCCCTGGCCTACTTTCAGAGTCCTGCTGTGTGGCAGTAGCACCCTCCTCGGCCTGTGGAGTTGCAGCTGCTGAGGTCACAGGAAGAGGGGATTTAGATGCGCCAGGTCCTCCCAGAGTCACCTGGATGGATGGCCGCAGGGTGTGCATCTGCTGATCCTCCTCCCGATGCCCAAGGGCCCCCGGCTGACTCCTTGAGGAGAAGGGGTAGCTGGAGTGAGATCAAGCTGCTTAGCACCCCTCTCATGTATACATTGTTGGAGGCCAGCTATGGTACCAGCGATAGAGTTCAGCCCACACAGCAGTGCAGGAGTGACGTCCTGGATCAACGTCTCCATGGCAGCTGCCATCCAACCAGTGTTGACCTCGGTGTGTTGGCATGCCAGTGCTTTCAACTCGGCCTGAAGGTGGAGGGACTTCTCCATTGTGAGGAGTGTTGCGGACATCCCTTCCTGATGTTCCCAAGGCTGCCTTTGCAGCTCCAGCAACTGTGACATTGCTGAGACCAGAGGCTCGTCATCTGACTTGTACCAAACAAAGTTTTGGCCTCCAGCAGTCCTCCGAGTGCTGGACAACTGGGAAGTCCCTGCTGCCACCTGCTGCAGATCAGGCAGTGTGATGTGCTCACCAGATTGTGATCCCGAGGCTACTCTAAAGCTAGGTCCCACTGAGGTGTGTGTCTCTGCACTGGTGGAGGGTGTGGTGAGCGCTGTGATGGGACTTCAAGGAGGGTGCCCCCAGATTCTTTTTAAGAGGTTTCTTTGGGGCTCGATTGGAAACCCTGGGTCATGGACTCGCTTGGCTGTTTCCCGGATGTGCCTGCAAAAGCAAGGGAAGATAATCAGTGCATGGCGGTGGCCTGCAATACAGGACACATCACTCACAGTATGGTTGTCTGATGTATGTTGCACTGCTGGAACCTCACTTGGCAGAGCACCACCAACCTCATCATCAGCACAGAAATGGTCCAGATCGTTGGCAGCCAGCTGGATGGCTCTGAGGACCTTGATTTCAGGCATTTCTCTACTGGCCTGTGAACTCTCCCTCTTGCTGTGTGCTAGCTTGTCCTGCATGAATAGAGATGGAGAAAGAACAAGCAAGACGTCTGCCAGGCCAGATGATAAGTATGCTTGACATGTGTGAGTGGTGAGTGGTCCAATGGATGGGATGAGGATAATGCCAGTCAGTGGGAGAGAGTGAATGGTGATGTCCCTTGAACTGGCAGTGAGTGAGGGCCCTGTGGATGTGTGATGGGTTTGTGAGTGTGTGAGTTGAGAGTGATGAGAAGAGTGACTTACCTGGTGGAATGGAGGAGATCATTCATCCTCTTGTGGCACTGAGTGGCTGTCCTCTTTTGAAGGGTGTTGGTGCTAACCATCATTGCCACCGCTGAGGCACTGAGTGGCTGTCCTCTTTTGAAGGGTGTTGGTGCTAACCATCATTGCCACCACCTCCCGAGCCTGATTGGTCATGCTGCTGCCCATCCTGCGGCCAGAGCAGGAGTAGCAGACATCACGGCGGACCTCCATGGCATCCAAACAGCATTCCAGTGACATATCATTAAACCAATAGGTTTTTTAGCCTTTCGTGGACATCTTCCTTGCAGTAGTTCTGGGCTGGAAGCACTGAGATGTACGCACATGGCTGGACTTTCAATATAGCGCCCTGCCTGATGAAGCAGTGAGGTGATGGTGCAAATGAAAGCCAGCCCGCCATGATAATGGCATGTTTCCCAGCAATGCGTAATTAATGAGACGTTATAGCATGAAAAGCCGCCATTGCGGCTGGTGGATAAAACATCATTTTACCTGCCTGCTACCGCACTTGGTGCAAATCTGGGATGATTCTGCCCATGGAGTAGACATGTTAAAGTACTCTGAATAAAGCCTATTATACACATGGAAACAAGTGTCATCTCTGCATTGATCCAAAATATAAGATGTACAACAGAAGTGAGGAGAGTTCTCGGCTTGCCACGAGTCTCTGACTGTGGCTTCTTGAGCTTTCCTTCCTTGTCCATCTGCCAAGCTGTCAATGTAGCTGGCTGGTGGGCAGGGTTCAAAATAACATTTTCTAACAAGGTCCTGCTGTTTAGATTGGCAGGGTTTTTACATCCCCAGCCTTGCTGGGTTCTTGGCCCATTTGTAGGCTGCCCGCTAACAACAGATTCTAACCGCAGAGGAAGGCTTGGGATATGTTTGTCTTCATGCTTTGTTTATGCCATTGAGATTTTAGCATCTTCACTGTTCTGTAACTGTAGTAATTATAGTTTTATTTAGTGTGTAATGTACCTTTAAGAATAATACTTATTAGGATAGATCACATGATCTGTAGTAACCAATAGGAGAGTAGAGTGGGCTACCTTAGCAGACAGTGTAGAGATGGAGTTGGAGTTGAAAGCACATGTACAGTTGCTCCTGAGCATATTGTAAATAAACTTAATGTTTCCGCTTAGAAAGTTGTCTGCAGGTCAACTCTATCACTAATAGTACAGCTCGGCCATCCTACAACAACAACCTTGTACCCAACACAGCCTCAATTAATGATGCCGGTCAAGATTGAAAGGAACAACTGAACCTGTACTGACACCAAACTGTAACATGGTGAGCTTTCTTTTGACTGCTTGAAGCACCATTTGTAATGATCATTGCTCTATTCCATTGTAATACCTTTAAGGGGAAAGATAAAAGAGTTCTTCGATCGTACGTGGTACCACCTGAAATATTCATTTTTCACATGCCAACAATCCCATTCTGAGGGAACAAATTTAATTATAAACATAACATGAACCTGAACAGGACCAGTAATTCGACCCAGTTATGATGCTTTAATCATATGCATGTCTCTAACTGTAAAAGTAACAATGATTTCATGCACAGAGACTGATTTTTAAAAAATTCTTTCATGGGGTGTGGGCATTTCTGTCTAGGCCAGCATTTATTGCCCATCCCTAACTACCCTTGAGAAGGTGGCTCATCACCACCTTCTTCTACCGCTGTAGAGCATGTGGTGTAGGTACATTCACAGTGCTGTTAGGAATTTGACGCATGTACAGTGATATAGTTCCGAGTCAGGATGGTGCGTGGCTTGAAGGGAAACTTGTAGGTGGTGATGTTCTCATGCATCTGCTGCCCTTGTCCTTCGAGGTATTAGAGGCTGCAGGTTTGGAAGATGTTGTCTATGGAGCCTTGGTGAGTTGCTGCAGTGCATCTTGTAGATGGTACACACTGCTGCCACTGTGAGTGGGTGGTGGAGGGAGTTAATTGTTGAAGGTGGTGGATGGGATGCCATCAAGCGGGCTGCTTTGTCCTGGATGGTATCGAGCTTCTTGAGTGTTGTTGGAGCTGCACTCCTCCAAGTGGAGAGTATTCCATCACACTCCTGACTTGTGCCTTGTAGATGGTGGACAGGCTTTGGGGAGTCAGCAGGTGATTACTCGTCACAGAATTCCCAGCCACAGTATTTATATGGCTGGTTCAGTTCAGTTTCTGGTCCATGGTAACCCCCAGGATGTTAATAGTGGGGAATTCAGTGATGGTAATGCTTTTGAATGTCAAGGTGAGATGGTTGGATTCTCTCTCATCGGAGATGGTCATTTCCTGACACTTGTGCGATGAAAATGTAACTTGCCACTTATCAGCCCAAGCCTGAATGTTGCTCCCTGTGGATATGCACTGCTTCAGTAGCAGATTAATCCATTGCATATTCAAGTTAACTTTTTCCTTACTTAAGTGACAACTTTTCCTTTCATAAGGAAATTACTTGATGTGATAGCATATCTGTCTCATCCTTGGTATTATTGTGGAGGGAAGGTGACATCTTTGTCATTATATATGACCTTCTGTCCATCTGTGGTTCCTCAATGGAGAATACATAAGGAGGCCTTTGTCACCTATGCATCCATCTGGTCTGAAATAGCTTACTCAAAATAGAAGTCGTATGAACCATTTTCCTCAGCATAAGTGAAATGATTTTCAATACACTGCAACCTCTCCAGTCCAGATTGCTTGGGACCAAGTTAGTTCTGGATTTGGAATTTTCTGGATTATAAAACGATGTTAGAATGCCTAAACACAAGTATGTGAACTGGAAAACACCATAAGTATAAATATTTACTGGAAAAATGAAAAAGCGATAAAACATTAAAACCAGTAATAAAATTTGTTTTACTCACCCAAATACTGTACTTTCCATGTTTCATCCCCAAAACTGTACTAAAATGATGCTGTGAATTGCTTGGGCCTGCTTATAAAACTTCAGGAGAACTGATGTTTCCGTACAATAGATTAACAGACTGGAAAGGTTACAGTGTAGTCACATTACAGTTACTCCGAAATCATAGTGCATCAGTAACAATTGCAGCCATTTTGGCTTGCACACTATACAGTAAAAAAAAAAATTCAGAACCTGCGTATCAGACACTCCAAACTAGAATCAAATCTGCACAAAACGCTTATGCAAACTTGGAAAGAGAAAAAGTTATTTGGCCCATGATGCCCACTTCAATGTCTAACACCACCACTCACAATTTCTTCCCATTCTTCATGTGAATTTGAACAGGTTTAGTGGAGGCCTGGATTTTGAATTCAGAGTAACCAAGACTATAGCACATGTGCAGTTAAACATGGAAATGTGAAAATTTCTGTCTGATTTGCCATGCTCCACCACTGGCTGCAGAGTCTTTTTTTTATTATTATCCTTTCATGGGATGTGGGCCTCACTGGCCAGGCCAGCATTTATTGCCCATCTCTAATTGCCCTTGTTCAAAGGGCATTCAAGAGTCAACCACATTGCTGTGAGTCTGGAGTCACATATACGCCGGACCAGATAAGAACAGTAGCTTTCCTTCCCTAAAGGACAATAGTGAACCAGATGGGTTTTTATGACAATCATCAATGGTTTCACGATCATCATTAGACTTTTAATTCCAGATTTTTATTGCATTCAAATTTTACCATCTGCTGTGGTGGGAACCCTAGTCCCCAGAGCTTTACCCTGGGTCTCTGTATAGATTTTAGCAAAGCTTTTGATAAGGTCTCACATGACAGAATGTCATGTAGATCACAAAGGTAATAGCCCATGGGATCCAAAGCAAAGTGGCAAGTTGGATCTAAATTTGGTTCAGAGGCAGGAAGCAAAAGGTAATGGTTGATGGGTGTTTTATGTGACTGGAAGGCTGTTTCCAGTGGTATTCTACAAGATCAGTACCAAATCCCTTTCCTTTCATGATATATATCAATGGTTTGGTCTTGAACGTAGGAGGGTATTATTAAGAAGCTCGCAGACGATACAAAAATTGGTCATGTGATTGATAGTGAAGATGAACGCTGTAGACTACAGGAAGATATCACTGGACTAATTAGGTGAGTAGAACAGTGGCAAATGGAGTTCAATCCAGAGAAGTGTAAGGCAATGCCTTTTGGGAAGGCTAACAAGGTAAGAAAGTGCACAGAATGCACTGAAAATACTGACAAGGAAGGAGGAACAGAGGGATCCCTGAAGGTAGCTGTTGTAGTGTATGCAGAATTGCTTTGTGCCTTTGTACATGTAAGACAATCATGCATCTATACCAGCAGAGGGAATCTAGCGGGAGAATCCCACCCTTACTATTTCCTCTCAAGAAGTTCATAGCAAGACAGGCAGATGAGGTGGTCAAGAAGGCATACAGGGTATTTTCTTTTAATAGCCAAGGCAGAGAAAATAAGCGCTGGGAGATAATTCTGGAACACGATAAAACACCAGTTACTCTACAGTTGGAGTAATGCACACAGTTTTGGTCCCTGCCCTATGAGAAAAATGTGATTGTAGTAGGGAGGAGATTTACAAGGATTGAATAGCAGAACCACAGAATATTTATGGTGCAGAAGGAGGCTATTCAGCCCATCGAGTCTGCACTGGTTCTCTGAAAGAGCATTCTACCTGGTCCCATTCCCCTGCTTTATCCCCGTAACCTTCCACATTCTTTCTTTTCCGATAGCAGTTCAGTTCCCTTCTGAATACCTCAATGGAACCAATCTCCACCACCCTTTCAGGAAGTTTGTTCCAGACTCCAGCCACCCTCTGGGAAAAAAAAAAATCTTCACATCAACTTGACTTCTTTTGCCAATTATTTTGAATCTGTGCCTTTTAGTTCTTGATGCTTCCTTGAGTGGGAACAGTTTCACACTATTTACCCTGTCCACACACCTCAGGATCTTGAATACCTCTATCAAGTCTCCTCTCAGTACCCCCTTCTCCATGGAAAACAGTCCCAATCTCTCCAAGCTGCCCTCATAGCCACAGTTCCTCATCCCTGGAATTATTCTTGCAAATCTTCTCTGTACTCTCCAATGCCTTCATATTCTTCCCCAAGTATGGTGTCCAGAACTGGATGCAGTACTCCAAATGAGGCCTAACTAATGCCTTATACAAGTTCAACATGACCACCCTACTCAATGCCCCCATCAATAATGCACATGATACCACATGCCATATCAACCATCCTCGCAACATGCCCGGTCACATTCAATGGCTTATGTACATAGATTGGGTAGAAGAATTTTAGTTGTGAGGGAAGATTCAATAAGTTAAGTTTGTTTTCTTTACAGCAAAGGAGGCTGAGGGAGACTTAATTGAAGTGTGTAAAATTATTAGGCGTCGAGATGGTTGAGGGGTCCATAACCAGATTTAGGGTTAGAGGTAAGAGGTTTAGAAGGGAGTCAGGAGGGGAGGGGGGGTGCCGGGGAGTGGATTATTCTTTTCATCCAGAGAATATGGGGATCTGGTATTCACTGCCTGAAAGGGAAATGTTGTGTATTTTATATATTTTAGAGAAATGCAAGATGACTCTACTTTCTAAGTATGCAGCAGGCCTATTTACAAGAGTTTTAAAATGTCTCTACAATCACAAAATGTCTGAACCCAGCTCTAACTTCCTGCAGCTTCTGTGGTTTTTGTCCTCTTATCCCTGAGTCCACACCCAGGCTTAACCAATCAAGCACAGTGAGCATAAATGAGTTACAAGACTCTCAGAATAACTAAACCATTGAACACTATAAGTGGTAGAAGCAGAAACCCTCATAACATTTAAAAAGTACTTGGATACGCACTTGAAGTGTCGTGACCTGCAGGGCTATGGACCAAGAGCTGGAAAGTGGGATGAAACTGGATGACTCCTTGTCAGCTAGTGCGGACAGAATAGGCTGAATGGCCTCCTTCCTTTTCTATGATTCTAGCACATTTTTAAAATTATGGCAACACAATTTATGAATTGGGAATTTCAGAATGGGTGTCAGATCATTTAATACAAATGGGCCATTGAGTTGTGGAACAAGTTACCAAGAAGGATACCAAGTGGGCAGTTCAAATAGACAGGTGAGTGTTAGGGTGAAAAGATGGTTAAGTGGGATTGATTGATGAAATCAGGCCAGTTTAGTTGTCCTAGTTGATGTTTACTATTCCCAAAAGGCCTACACTTCAAATTGCCACCATTAAAAAATTGATAGAGAAGAAGATTTCAAAAGAGTGGGGGGCAAGAACTTGAGATAGAAGCCAGTTCAACCTGGACTCTTACAATGGCCTTTTAAATACAGGAGAGGAGACAGTGGCTTCGAAGAAACTGCATAAGCCTCCTTCTGAAAACTGGCCTGACTCCAGCCACAGACCTTATACAATACAAACACTTACCACCTCACCCAGGGTCATGTAATTCCCTGGCAGAAGCGAAAACCTGTAGCAGTAGGGTCTGGTAATACAGGGTTAATGTGCGACTGAGTATAGTACCGCCAACACACTGATGTAAGAAGGCACATGACCCAGAGCCGGGGACAGTCTAGAGATGGACAGAGATGTGTAAAGACCTAGGATGGAGTCAGCTCCATGCCTGTACCCTCTACTGTATATATGTACATTGTTATGAATTGTTAACAAAGACTCGCTGTTAATGTGCTCAAGACTATGAAGCCTACTTCATTGCATCCAAAGCAGGATTCTTCAAAACCCAGACCAGTTAGGGGGAAGAAAAGCTGGAAAATCCCTTTCCTACTCCCTTTGGTGATTGAAAACTAGATCAAGTGACCATTCTGGCCCTGATTAAGGCTATATTTATCTATTTCTTAAAAACCTCTCTGTTAACCTGACCAATAGAAGAAACTCATAAAACAGGAGGCAATTTTAATTACTATTAATAAGTGTAATATTAAAGGAATAAAGCACTATCTAATGCTCATGTTGCTGCAGCAAGTTGTCATCAAAGTATCTGCTTTTACTGGGCTTGATCAATTGAGGGAGACAGCAATGTTGGCCTTATTAGTGGTCTGGAAGATTAGTTATAGAGTGAAATCCTTTGGGTTACTGCATGTTGATTTTTTTTTAAGCACACATCTGCTTTCTGGTGTGTGACACAGGAGACACTTTCATCAAGTGATTTTTTTGACAGCTTTAAGGGACTATGGGACATCAGTAAGGTGACAGCCTTCGTTCAGTGGTAGGACTGTTGTCCCTGAATCAGTGGCAGCTCTCTTGACTGCATCAAAAATCCCGCTTAATACTGCAATGCAGTATTGAGAGAGCGCTGCATTGTAGGAGGTGCCATCTTTTGGTTGAGATGTTAAACCGAGGCCCCACCTTCCCTTTCAGATGGAGAAAGATCCCATGACACTATTTTGAAAGAAGAGCACGGGGACTCTCCTCGATGTCCTGGCCAATATTTATCCCTCGACCAGACAGATAACTTGATTGTTGTCTCATTACGGATCTTGCTGTGCACAATTTGGTTGCAGTGTTTCCCATGTTGGAATTGCGATTACAAATCAAAAGTGCTTTAATGCCTGTGAAGCACTTTGGAGTTTCCTGAGGCAGTGAGAGGTGCTATATAAATGCACAATTTTCTTCTAACATTGGTTGGCACAGTTTGCGCACCTTTCATTTTCTGAGACTGACGTCTTGGTTTACAATATGTGATCATAACCCCAATTCATTAACAATCCCCCCACAGCAGCCAGAAAATGAATACCTCGCCACAAGCAGTTTTTGGCATGTAATAATCACACATAGGCCAGAACTGCTGATCCAACAGTTGCTTCAGATAGGCACGATACATAAAATCAAACAACTCTCTGGATACCAATTCATTATTTAAGAAGGCGTCCATCATCCATATTTTATATTCATTTCTCCAGAGCTGTTTCTGCCTCCCTTTTTGTACAACTTATTTGTTTCTGTTCAAATGTCAGTGAATGGGCTGCTGGGGATTGAGAATTGTAGAAAAACGAGATATATAATTTCTCATAAGCAATGATACAAAGACAATCCTGGGGTGCAGTGGTGTATTTTAATGTGACTTGTGTCAATAAAGTGCAGTACTTGGCAATACACAGGAAGAAAGGTTTCTAATGCACTTAATTATTTACTATCTTCAGATTATATACTGTGCTGGGAATATTTCCCAGAAATTTGCTCACTTTCAGGAACAAAGCAGCTGAAATTATTACAGTACCAATCATGTGATGCTATTTACCTTGTCATTGAATGTCATAATATTTACCTGCAATGATTAAGTCTTGTGTTGAAGGGCCGTTTATAGATCAGATTAATGGCAGCAGTTTTCATACTTGGAAGTGACTTTACACGGCATGCTGTTGAGATAGGTAGCTAAACTGTAGAAAAGTTGTTCTAATTCCTCCTGGTCATTTTAACAAACGAAATTGGCAATGTTATCCATAACCCATTGCTGGCAGGTTATTAGCCAAGATGTACACTTAGAAAATGGACAGCTTAGGATATGACGGTAATAGCATGGGTGCAGACATATGTTGAGCTTGGGAATGACTGTACACATATGATAACTTTGAAGAGAATTACACCATCAGTGATTGGTGCAGACCTGATTTCTCTGGTTTGTCCATGTCCATTCTAACTGAGATTCCATCGTTCACCATTGTCATATTCTCTGAAAATACTATGCTGTTGATCTTGATCCAAACTGTCAGCAACACCTTTTCCTTGACACCAGTTCATTTGCGCATCAATGTATTATGGTAAAGTAATAGTATGTTAGGTGATCTTATAGTCTATAAACTTAATATTTCTCTGAAATCATAGAATATCTGTAATTGGTTGGAGTTGAATAATATGGCTTACGATGTGTTATTTCCCATCAGGCCTAAAACAATTCACACAATTTTACCTTCAGATTTGTCCCTGCTTCAGCTAATTGAACAGGTTGATTAGCATTGATCATTATACATAACCTGTTGTGGGATAGATTTGCAAAGCTAAGTGGCCTTTCCTAATTCTGCATTTTCAGCAATGGCACCAGTTGAATATTCTATACACTAGAGCAGGAGAATATAGTATATTGCTCCAATTTTCTTTGAAAATGTCATGATTTGAAATGCCAAAGACTATCATGGGCAGAGTATCTACTGATTTAGGCATTTGTTTAACTAATCTATGTACTATTTGCAGCAATTAAGAATGTGCCACACTTCATCCTTAAAAATATATTATCTGTAAAGCACGTGTTAATGGGTCTTTCCTCAGACTGTTAGGGTAACTGTAAAATTTTATACAGTCCAGGGCACATTAACAGAAATAAAATATTGCTTAGAATCATTATGGCTTTAAAAAGGAAATGAGGATTCCATTAGGTGCTCAACTGGTGCAACTCTATTATACAGTAATAAATGCCAGTGTTGCATTAATATCATTGGTTTAGCCAGTTACTAACCATATAAAATAGATTGCTGTATTTATTAAACTAAGAAGTGGCATATGATTTCCTGTTAATTGATTAACAGTCTGGCAAATTATATTTGGAGTAAATCTTATAGAGTTCAAGTAAAAATTTATTTTCCAAACTCATGTAAGCCTGCGATCACTGACCTTCACTGATTCTCAGTCTGGCAACGTCTGATTTTAAAAGTAATAATAATAATATTTTATTCAAAAAACACATTTGCAACCTAAAGGCTGAATTGCAGTGTAACTTACATTGGAAACATCATAGGTAGACTAGAAAATCAAGTTTAAAATGTAGTAAGAAAAATAGACAAACAAATTCAGCAGATAACAGGGACGTGGTGGGTGAGATATTAAAAGAAGAAATATTGAATTACAGTTATATTAAAATTACAAACCAATACACCGTTCCTATATTACAGGCCCTGAAGTACATAAAGATTAGATCATTTATGTATTTCATTATGGACCCGAACCATCTCAGGAATAGGGCTACATCAGCACCTTTCCATTTTTCACCTTACCAGGTTGAATTTAGCCAAATCTCTGAGTTAATTCAATTATTCTGGCCATGGCGATGGTATCCACCTCCGAAAATAGATGAGGGTAAGGGATTTTCTGAACTTAGTCTCATCTTTGTTTCCAAATCCTTCCATGGCATCACCCCATCATCAACAAACATCCCCAGTTCTGACCTTACAATGGAGGGAAGGTCATTGATGAAACAGCTGAAGATGGTTGGGCCTAGGACACTGTTTCTGGGATGTTTTCAGGGCACGCAGACTATGCTGTATCCAGTGCCTTCAACCATTTCTTGATATCACCTGGAGTGAATTGAATTGCCTGAAGAATGGTATCTATGATGGTGGAGACCTCAGGAGAAGGCCGACATGGCTCATTCACTCAGTACTTTTGGCTGATGATGCTTGCAAATGCTTCAGTCTTGCTTTGTTCACTGATGTGATGGGCTCGCCCATCATTGACGATGAGAATGTTTTTGAAGCTTCCTCCTCCAGTTGTTGTTTAATTGTCCCCCAATATTCACGACTGGTTGTGGCAGGACTGCAGAGCTTTGATCTAATTCTTTGACTGTGGGATCACTTAGTTTTGTGTATAGCTTACTACTTCCACTGTTTAGCATGCTTGGTAGTTCTGGGCTACAGCTTCACCAGGTTGACAGCTCATTTTTTAGGTGTGCCTGGTGCTACTCCTAACATGCCCCCCTATACTCCTCATTGAATTGGGGTTTGTCCTCTCATTGAATGGCAGAGTGAGAGATTTGCCGGGACATGAGGTTATAGATTGTGGTTGAATGCAACTCTGTTGCTGCTGATAGCCCACAGTACCTCATGGATGCCCAGTTTTGAATGGCCAGATCTACTCTGAATCAATCCCATTTAGCATAGCAATAGTACCACAGTCTAAACTTTGCACTCTACAGTTTCAGAATGACTTGTTCTGACTCTAGTGCTTTGGCTATACACTTCAGCATTCCATTTGTTTTGCTGTTTGATGCTCCAAGCAGTGATTGGTCACACTACACACCCAAGCAACCAATGGCAAGATAGAACATGCACTCATATAAGCATCTTTCATAACCTCAAGACATCCCAAATTGCCTAAAGCCAATGAAGTACTGTCTGAAACGTGATCACTAAAGTAATGTAGAGGTATATGGCAGCCTCCTTGTGCATAGTAATGTACTTTGATGGCAATGTAAAATGAATAGATCTTATTGTGAATGATGTTTGGTGAGGGATAAGCATTTACCAGGGCAGCAGGAGAACTTTTCTTTGATCTGTTTCAATTTTGACGTTAGTTATTTCCAACACCATTTGTAGAGCACTTATCATCGGCAACCTTCTATCTATATGAGATGATGGACATGCAGCAAATCCATTGGCAATGGGGAAGTTTTACATGACGTACTTCTGCTGATGGCTGAAGAGACTGATCCATGAGAGGTAGCTTCTGCCACAATTGCTGTATAAGTTATCAGGTATTGTTGTGAGTTGCTCTTTTCGGTGTTGATGTCTGTTGTTAAGCTGCTGTAGCCACTGATCATCATGGAGGTGCACACCAGCCACATGTAATGTTGCCACTTTCCTCTACAGTTGGCTAGTGTCTCGCACGTGTGAAAATAAATGTATAGGGCCTTCATGTCATGCTTGCATTCTTGAAGCGGAGCTTTGGGCGCCTACTGGTCACCTGACTCCAGCAACATCATCTTATGTAATATCCTTAGGAATGTGTCCATCCTTTGAATGTGCCCCGGAGGCGAAGTCACCTCCGTTTGATAAGTGTTAGCATACTTGGTAGATTTACCTTTGACAAGACTGCAGCATTTATGATGTTGTCCTTATAGGAGATGGTGAGACATCAAAAATGAAAATTGTTGAGCTTCCTTTCTTGCTACCTTAATCTATTCATCCTTCATGGCCACATAACAATGAGTTGAGAATAAAGGCCTCATAAACCAACACCTTGGTCCTAAGGGTCACCTTGCTGTTTTTCACAAATTGGCCAAAACTGGTAGCTGCTTTCCCTATGTGTATGTCAACTTTTGTACCAAAAGGCAGATGGTCTATCACTGTAGACCCAAAGTAGCATAATTTGCTATCCACTTCCAGCTGTGTGGTCAAGTATGATTGAGGGTGGAGATGTGACTCCCTGTCCTATAACCACAGCTTTCTGGCCCTTCTGATAAGAAAGAACATATTGCAGGCATTGGAGAGAGAATCCATGGATCTGTATAGCTGAGCTTCTGTGTGAGCAACTATAGCAGGGCATCGTCAATGTAGTAGAGTCCTGTTCCCCACTCTTCTCCAGTAGCTGGCTTATGGGGAATATCATGTCCACTGTAGATCTGTAGGCACAGCAACTGCACTGTACTCTTTGTTGCAAAAATCTGATTCATGGTTTATATGTTTTAGAATATAACTTTTAGTTTCAGGAATTAAAGTGTTAATTGTAAAATAAGTGGAAAATCCTGATTGAGAAACTGGTAATAACTCTGATGTAAAGACAGTTCAAACAAGATTGGAGTTATTTACATGAATAAAGTAACTTATGTTTATCTTCATGTTCACTGGTAGAGTTGTGAAGGCAATAAATAATAGAGGATCTTAGTTTAATAGAACCAGCCAATCTGTCCTTACCTCAGCAAAAGATTTAAATTATGTCTGCAGTTTACAGATGAAAAGAAGCTGAGAGCAACGTTGCAAACATGGAGTTTCTTTGTGGACTCAGGGATTTTGGAGAAAGGGTGGTAAAACCCCTTGAGATATAAATTACTCGTACAGGTTACATAATCAAAAAGTAGCATGGAAGGTAAAATAATTTGTTTACATTTCTATTTGAGAACATCCCAAAGCATGCCATGTTGTCATAGAGATGGACTGTGGAGGTGGAAGGTTCCTCTGTTAAATGTATCTATGTGAGTTTGCTGGCAGAAACAGGCAGTGCAGTTTGGGGAACTGACAGAGGCAGTTGCAGCTTTGCTATGGTGTTGACAGCATTTCACCAGATTGAGACAGCCCACAGGAGGTGTTCAACTCATCCAGACAAGTGGAGAGTTTTCCATTATTCTCCTCACTTGTGCCTTGTAGATGGTTTGGGGAGTCAGGAGGTGAAATCCTTACCTCAGAATTCCTACCCTCCTTCCCATGTCTCATCGATTGACAAGTTTCACCATGAATCTTAAAATTTCAAAGTTAAATAGCAATTTTTCATTCTGAACTTTTTCCTTATCTAGCCACACCATGATGTTCTAGATGCCTTCCATAGTTATCTTGAGATGTCACACACTCACTCACTTTTCCAGAACCGCTTCACCCACTTCAGGGTCGCAGGGAGTCAAAGCCTATCCCAACAGGTAATAGGCACTAGGTGGGGTAGATTCGGGAGAGGACACTAGTCCATCATAGGACACATGCTCACATGCACCCACACACACTAAGGGACAACTTACTGTAGCCAAGCAACCTAATGGTAGGAGGAAACTGGAGCACCTGATGGAAACCCACGTGGACATGGGAAGAATGTAAAAACTCTACACAGACAAACACCAGAGGTCAGGATTGAACTCAGCCCCTTGAGCTGTGAGGCAGAAGCACTGACCACTGCACCACCGTGCCACCCTCTTGAGATGTCATCACCTTAAAATATTTATTTTAAAGAAAGGTTGGTCAGGTAGGCCCTTCCTCTTCTGAATCATTGATGGCTATTCTTGCAGGATATTAGGGAAGACTTGCATTTATTAAATGGCTTTCATGACCTCAGGATGTGCCAGAGCATTTTACAGCCGATGAAGTACTTTCTGAAGTATAGTCATGGGCCAAAATTTTCCCACCTCGTTGGCATCAGGAGTCATGGCGGCCAGGGGTGACAAGATGGCGAGAAAGACAAAATTCGGTTTTCCGCCATTGTGAAATCAGTTTGTGATTGCCCGCTCCACCCGTTAATGGCGGGCTGCGTTTCCCACTGCTGTACACCAGGAACAACATTTTAATATATTTGTATCTAATTATAAGCCCTGCTCGCCGGAATCATCTACCAGGTCAAATTTACCGCCCATGAACGGCATGCTTCACGACTGCCTTTAAAAGGCACCTGGCGAGCTCAACTTGGAGGGGAACTCGGAGCAGAGTGCACACAATCTTGCACAGCGATCGCGAGCATCTCCCGTAGGACTGAGGAAGAGACACCGCACATTCGCAGGGGGCACAGGCAAGTAGCTTTTTCCCAGCTGGCTTTCAGTGCGATGCTGAGAGCACAGCTTGCAGTCCAATGGCTGAAGCTGCTGGCAATCAGTCAATTGGAGTGGGCCGGAGGTGGGTGGGGTTCAGACAGTGTGCTGCACGCTGGCCATTCAAGTGGTGGCCAGCATTTTCCCGTATGCATGAAGGGGCCTTCAGGCTTAACCAAGAGAGGCTCTTAGTACACCCATGCTAACCCATGTGTCTCTCTCTTGGATCCTACTGGAGGAGAACATCAGGACCATGGAGCCTGGTGATTTAGCGGTATGCCTCATGGCTTATAGGAAGCAGAGAAGGAGAAGGGAGTGGTGGAGGTGCTTGGCTTGGCAAAAAGGAGGAGCCCCCCCCACCTCGAAATGAAGGGTTGGCAGGCCTGCTGTGCATGCAGTTGAAAATCCACAAAGAGCCGTCGCTTGTAAGTGCCTCGCTAGACCCAGGGTCTATAGGCGGCACCTGTCATTCCTGTAGATGACCGAGAACCAGTGTCGCTGAAGACCGCATGTGTCTAGGGAACTGGTCGGTCACATCTGCAACCTGCTGCAGGATTTGGTACCACAGGAGCATGGATACACCCACTACCAGTGGCCTGAAAGTGACCGAGGCGCTCAATTTTTACGCCAGTGACTCCTTCCAGGGTTCCCCAGGTGACCTGTGCAGGATCTCGCAAGCCTCCACCCACAAGTGTATCCAGGAGGTCACGGGCGCCATCTTTGCGAAGGCACAGAAGTTTGTGTATTTTGCCCGGTAGCAGGAAATCCAGGAAGCAAGAGCACTGGACTTGCACAGACCTCTGGTTTTCCACAGATGCAGGGTGCAAGCGACTGCAGTCACATGGCGCTTGGATTTCTGTGACGACAAGCCATCCAGTACTTCAACTGAAGGGCTTCCACTCGCTGAAAGCTCAGCTGGTCTGCAACCACCACAAACACATCCTACAGACCTGCGCACAATTTCTGTGGAGCGTCCACAACTCGTACATCCTTAGCAAGTCTCAGATCCATCACATTTTCCAGGGTTCAAAGAGGCTGCAGAGTTGGCTCCTCAGGCACAAGGGCTACCCGCAGAGAACATGGCTGATGACGCCCGAGCGGCGGCCTCAGACTGCAGCAGAGCGACGGTATAACAAGGCTCATGCTGCGACCCGGACTTTGGTGGAGCAAATGATAGATATTTTGAAAATGAGGCTCCAATGCCTCAATAGGTCCGGTGCGGTACTGCAATACAGTCCTCAGGGTGTTGCTCATCATCGTCATTTGCTGTGTGTTCCACAACCTGGCGCTGCAGCAGTGGGAGGACCTGGCTAAGGAGGAGATGGAAGAGCTGCACGTATCCTCTGCTGAAGAGGACGTCCAAGGGGATGAAGGTCTTCGAAGGCGAGGATGCCGATGATAAGGCCATCGCACTGGCCAGACGAGGCTGGAGTGCTCAGGAGGCCTCCTAGCCGCAAGATTTGTGGAGGATGATGACGAGATGCATTGAGGACAGTCCTGACATCCTCACTTTGCATCTGTGAACATTTGACTCCTGTGTGGTTGATGGTAGCACACATACCCTCAGCGCTCAGGCTTTTGTCATGGAGACACAGCGGAAGCCCTAAAAGTTGCCAGATTCCAGGAGGATGATGACAACATGCAGTGAGGACACCCCATAAATCTTCACATTGCCTCTGAGAATGTCTGACTTCTGTCTCGCTGAGAGCAGCCCGTTTGAGCTCTGTGATCAGGAACTTATCATGGAGATGCAGCTGTGAAACTTCAAATGCACCTGATCCTTTGTCGGCCTTCAGCACCTGACCCCTTCAGGACCATAGCAACCCGTCACAGATGCTGAAGAGATGGGGGCCAGCCCCACCTCAAAGATGCTGAGAGCACACAGAGAGAATGACAGACTTAGTGATGCCTGCCACGACATTCTGGCAGCAATGACAAGCACGGTCGAGGTGCAGGCATCGATGTGTCCAGTGAATGTGAAGCTGGACCTTCACTTTGTTCTGAAGGTTACATGCTGCACAGGGAAGAAGCCCTGGACTGAGACACCTGCCTTTTATCTTGTGCAGGAACCAAGGTTTCACATCGGAGTGACACGAACACTGCTCATCAGAACAAGGAACCTGCATTAAAGTGGAGTGCTATGTACCTTTAAGAGAATTTAATTAATTGACCATGTGACTGTATGGATCAATCACTACACAGCGCGAGCTTCTTGGGTAACTGCAAGTCTAGAGCTGGAGGTGATTGAAGAAGCACACATGGTGTTAGTGCTCTGTTCTTAGTTCCAATAAACCACAGTGTTTGTTCAGTTAGTCGGTCTCTCTGCCGATATTGTTTCAAGTACCAACTAATGTCTTAATATCAAGGGCACAGCTAACATTTGCCAGACGAAGTGAATTCTGATAACCAAAATCATAAAACTGGCGATGAACATAAACCAGATCAATTGCCTGCAATCAAGAAAGCCGCGGTAAGTCAGCTATGTTACTTCACCACTATGTTGAAAGCTGTTTGAAAGCGCAGTCTCCTTAGTCATCGAGTATGCTGCGGTTTGGGCATCTTGAACCATTCGACCCTGTTTCTGATGACGGGACTCATTATGTCGAATGCCTAGCACTCTTATTTACCACTAATGACATCGCGAGGGAGGACAAAAAGAGGGTGATTCTTTTGTCCACATGCAGGAACAGAACATATGGGTTGATGCTCAGCCTCACCTCACCAAACACCCCCGATACAAAGACATTCAACGAGTTAGTAAACATTGTAAAAAACCACCTGAAGCCAAAATCCTCAGTCATTATGCGGCGTTTTAAATTCAATTTGAGGAATAGGCTTCCAGGAGAGACAACCGCTGGCTATGTAGCTGTTTTAAAGGCATTAACGGAAAATTGAGAGTTTGGAACTTCAATTGTTGAGAGACCGATTGATATTGATATGGAATTGGGGATGATGCTATTCAGGGATGCAGTGGTGTAGTGGTATTGTTGCTGGGCTATAAATCCGGAGACCCAGGGTAATGCTCAGGGGACATGAGTTCAAATCCCGCCACGGCAGATGGTGGAATTTGAATTCAATAAAAGTCTGGAATTAGAAGTCTGATGATGACCATGAAAGTGTTGTTATAAAACCCATCTGGTTCACTAATGCCCTTTAGGGAAGGTAATCTGCTGGCCTATGTGACTCCAGACCTACAGCAATGTGGTTGACTCTTAAATGCCCTCTGAACAAAGGCAGTTAGGGATGGGCAATAAATGCTGGTCCAGCCCATATCCCATGAATAAATATTTTTAAAAAGTTGCTATCTGAGACTAAGCTAGACTTCCGTAAGACATCAAAATCGGCAACAGCCATGGAGAGCAATGTTAAAGACTTGGAGGCAATAAAAGATACACAAAATGGCACTGTCCATCTTTTAGGGCAGGAAGGGCCGATAACAAAAGGCGCGAAGATATCAGACTCCACAGAAAGGTGGGGAACGTCCACTATGTGCAGAACACTATGTATTGAAGAACAACAGTATTACACTGAAAACCCACAACATTAATGAGAGAAATGCATCCAGGCAGCCTGCAGGCGATTGGCAGTTCAAAAATATCGAATGCTTTTTCTGTCACCGCAATGGTCACCTAATGTGACACTGTCAAGATCGGCTGAGACAGCATTTTAAAAACAAAGGTAGAAATTGCAAAACCTGTCTCGTTGAAGAACCAGAGGAAGCAGAATCTGACATCAATTCATTATACAACCTGAAAATGTGTAGTACTGAGCCAACCCAGGGAGTCATTAGAGTCAATGAACAACCCGTCAAGATGGAGGGTCGATATTAGGACATCAATGTCTGCCATAGGAGAACACACGTTCAGACACTTGAATAAAGGAGTCCATCCTTTAAGTTTGGAAAAATCAGATATTAAATTAAAGACAAACTGATGAAGAACACTTAGCTAATTTGGAGGAGGCGCTGAAACACTTCTCACAAGTGGGAATGCACCTGAAGCAAGAAAAATGTCTTTTTCAAGCCAAAGAGGTAGTTTACTTGGGCCATAACGTTGACGCACAGGACCTGCGTCCCGTGGAAGAAAAGGTCAAGGCTATTCGCGAGGTACCTGCACCAAAAAACACTACAGAACTAAAGGCCTTCCTTGGCATGATAAACTACCATAGGTGATTTCTCCCAAATCTATCAACTGTACTGGCTCCTTTATAGGCATTGCTTAAGAAAAACCATAAGTGGATTTGGCAAGCTCCGCAACTGAAGGCGTATCTGAAGGTAAAGCAATTGTTAAGATCATCAGCCCTACTGGTCTACTTTGACCCAAAGAAAGAATTGATTTTAACTTGCATCTCCTTACGAAGTAGGGGCTGTACTTTCACATCGGATGGCGGATGGCTCCAAGTGACCCATTGGTTATACATCTTGCACGCTCAGTGCTACAAAGCGATGATATTCTCAAATTGAGAGGAGGGTTTGTCTGTTGTGTTTGGTGTTCGGAAATTCCATCAATACCTCCACGGTCGCTATTTTTACTTTATATCTGACCACAAGCCTCTGCTAGGATTATTTGGAGAGGATAAGATGATACCCCCCCCCCCCCCCATTGCATCTGTTCGCATCCAGAGGTGGGCACTGATATTGGCTGCTTACGAATACACTTTTATTCACCGATCAGGAAGCCAGATCACATATGCTGATGCACTGAGCCGTCTCCCCCTGTCAGATAACAATGTGAATGTTCCAATTCCCCAGGAGCTTATCTTACTACTAAATTTTTTGAATTCCTCCTCTTTCCAGATCAAAAAAACCCGTGAATGAACAAGCCGAGATCTACTTTATTCTCACATCCGTGAGCAAGTCTTGAATGGATAGTCAGGCGAGCCAAAATCTGATGACATTAAGACCTATTTCTATCGCAGATATGAGCTCAATTGCCAGGACGGCATATTGCTCTGGGGAGCAAAGGTTATTGTGCCCCCGAGAGGGCAAAGGCTGTAACTGGCTGAATTACATAGTACTCACCCTGGCATTAGCAGGATGAAGATGCTTGTGCGCAGCTACTTGTGGTGGCCAGGGATGGACATGGACATCGAAACCCTAGTCAAAAGTAGTCTTCAATGCCAGCAGGTACAAAAGCTATCCCTCCCCTTACCTCCAATGCGCCTCTGGGAATGGCTGGGGTGGTCATGGATGCGCCTCCACATTGACTATGTGTGGCCCTCCTTGGGCACGATGTTCCTTTTACAAATAGTCATCCTCCCAAACGGATGGATGTCTACGAAGTTTGGTCACCCATGTCTGCTGCCACCATAGACCGTTTGCAACAGAGTTTTGCAGTTCACGGGTTACCAGAGGTGCTCAAATCAGATAACAGGACTGCATTTACCAGCGGGGAGTTTACAACCCTCAACGGAATAACTCATATCAAAACCTCACCTTACCACCCCACCTCTAACAGTTTGGTTGAGTGGATGGTCCAAACTTTTAAGTCCGGGATGAAAAATCTGGATGGGGATTCCATCAACACCAGATTGTCATGGTTCCTATTCACATATCAGATGACAGCACACACAACCACCAGTATTGTGCCCACTGAATTACTAATGAAGAGACGTCTCCAAACCCGTCTAACTCCTATCAGGCTGAATTTAACGGGGAGGGTGAAGAGAAGCCAAGAGGCACAGAAGGCTAGACATGATGGCCATAATCATGAAATAAATTTCATGTTGGGAGACACAGTCCTTGTGAAGAACTTTGGAGATGGGCTCAGTTGGCCATTAGGCGAAGTGAGTGCCATGACAGGACCTCTCTCCTATAATGCATCGGTAAACAGCCAAATAATTAGATGACACGTGGATCATCTCTGGAGAAGAGAGGCAGTCCCACAAGAAGGAATACCGGCATCATTAGGCGTTCGAATCTGCACCACATGTAGAAGAAATGTCACACGATTTGGAAGTGTCAGTGGGGCCTATTGGACCCGAGAGGGTCGAAGACACAAACTTGCCCACTTCCACCGAAGAGTCTGGTGAACAGTTTACCCCTGAGAAGGGGGTGTTAGAAAAACCAGCCAAGGCCATTGAGCTACGACCCTCGACACGTCCGAGGAAGCCTCCTGAGAGACTTGACTTGTGAATAGTTATTCGTGCAAACAATTGGGATGTTGTGAAGCTTGTCAATTGTACTTTCAAATAAAGGGGGAGGGATGTAGTAAAGTGGAGTGCTATGTACATTTAAGAGAATGTAGTTAATTGACCATGTGACTGTATTGACCAATTGCTACACAGTGCGGGTTACTTTGGTTACTGTAAGTCTGGAATTGGAGGTAATTGAAGAAGCACACATGGCGTTAGCGCTCTGTTCTTAGTTCCAATAAACCACCAGTCTTTGTTCAGTTCATCGGTCTTTCTGCCTATATTGTTTCAAGCACTAACTAATGTGTTAATATCAAGGGTGCAGTTAGCGTTCGCTGGACAAAGCATACCTGATAACCAAAAACATAAAAGAACCATTGGCAAGGAGACATTCTTGGGAGTTTATTGACAATAGTGAACATTAAGTACAAGAGATTAACATCTGTGCCCAGGCTGTGCAACTACATATTCTTAACCTTCCTAACCCTGCCACTATGTCTTGGTACTCCCCAATATTCACAGCGGAGGTGGAGGCAGCCTGCTGACTGCTATGCCCTGTGATGACCTTGACAGGTGACCTCTGTTGGGCCCTGGCTTGCTTTCGGTGTCCTGCTGTGTGGCAGTGGCCTCCTCCTCGGCCCATGGAGCTGGAGCTGCTTCGGGAAACAGGAAGGGGGGTTCAGATGACCTGGACACTCCTGGGGTCATTGGATGGATGGCCTTGGGGTATGCACCTACTGGTCCTCCTCCCTATCGGTGCCCGAGGGCCCTTCGCTGACTCCTTGAGGAAAAGGGGAAGCTGGAGTGAGATCAAGCTGCCCTTCACCTCTCTCACATTGACACCGTTGGAGACCAACTATGGCATCAGCGATGGAGTTCATTCCACTCAGCAGCTCAGAAGTGATATCCTGGACCAAGGTCTCCATGTCAGCCACCATCCTACCAGTGTTGACCTCGGTTGGCATGCCGGTGCTATCACCACAGACTGAAGGTGGATGGATTCCTCCATCGTGCCTTGCAATCTGAAGAGTGCAGTGGACATCCCTTCCTGATGTTCCAGAGCTTGCCTTTGCAGCTCCAGCTACTGTGACATGACCGAGTCCAGAGACTCATCATCTGACTCAGAATCAGCAAACTTCCGGCCTCCAGCAGTCCTCTGAGTGCCGGAAACCTGGGCAGTCCCTGTCACCACCTGCTGTGGATTAGACTGTGTGATGTGCTCACCAGATTGTGATCTCGAGGCTTCTCCAGAATTAGGTCCCACCGAGGTATGTGTTTCTGCGCTGGTGGAGGGTGTAGATGAGCATTGTGATGGGTCCTCATTTAGGGTGTTATCAAGTTCATCTTCCAAGGTGTCTTTGGGGCTTGAATCAAGGTTCTGTTGAAGAGTCATACGGACTCGAAATGTTAACTGTGTTCCTCTCCGCAGATGCTGTCAGACCTGCTGAGTTTTTCCAGGTATTTTTATTTTTGACCTGGCTCATGGACCTTGTTGGCTGCTTCCCAGATGTGCATGCGAAATCAAGGAGAGATAATTAGTGCAAAGCAGGGGATTGTGGAACAGGGGAATTGGCTCACAGCATGATTGTTTGATTGATGTTGCACTGCTGGATCCTCACTTGGTAGAGCACACCAAGTGACGACATCACCGTCAGCATAGGAATGGTCCAGATCATCACCGGTCAGATGAATGACGCTATTTTCCAAGTCTGAGAAGTCAGATGTCTTGATGTCAGGCATTCCTCCATCAGTTTGTGACCCCTCCCTTTTGTTTTGTGCCTGCCTGTCCTGCATGAATACAGATAGAGAGAGTTTAAGCAGGACTTCTCATCTGCCAGGCCAGATGAGAAAGATGTCTGGCATGTGTATGGTGAGTGAAGCCCTGCATGGGATGACGACACAAGCCTCAGGTCAGATGAAGATGTGTGTGAGAGAGTGAATGGTGATGTCTCTTGAACGGCGGTGAGTGAGATCCCTGTGGTGTGTGATGGGTTTGTGAGCGTGTGAGTTGAGTGGAACAGAGGAGATCATTCATCCTCTTTCGGCACTGGGTGGCTGACCTCTTTTGCAGGGCGTTGGCGCTGACCACTGCTGCCATCAACTCCTATGCTGGATTGGTGACCATGCTTGCCAGTCTTCACCTAAAGCGGGGGTAGAGGACTTTATGGCAGCCCTCCACTGCATCCAGTAAGCACCTGAGGGAGGCGTCTCTAAATTTGGGGGCAACATGTTTCCTCTCTTTGGCAGCCATGACTTTGCAGCAGCTCCTGAAAACTCGGAGAGTGCTAGTTCTGTGCAGGGACACCCTTTAAATATGGTACCCGGATTACTGACAGCCTGAGGTGACGGTGGGGCATGCAAATCAGTGGCCGCCCCACCAGTGACCGGGCGGCTTTCCCCGGAATCCGTTCTTAATGAGGCGGGACGCACCGGGAATGGGACGATATGGCGCGAAAACCCGCCATTGCGCCAGATGGGTAATACACCCTTTTCCTGTCCACTACTGCACTTTGTGCAAATCTGGGACAATTCTGCCCACTGTTCTAATGTATTAATCATGCCAGCCTATCAGGGCACAGCAAGGTCCCACAATCAGCAAGTGATATGACCCCAGATATGCTAATTCACTGATGTTGGTTGAAGGATATATCTTGAAACAACTCCCCTGCCCCTTTTCAAATTGGTGCCATAAGATCTATTGCATCCATCTACAAGGCTACATGGGGCCTCAGTTTAAGTATTTAGCTGAAAGACGGTCCTCCTCAACCAGTAGTATAGAGGAACCAGATAGTATAGAGCAACAGTTCACTCAATTAAAATTATAAGAAAAAATGAACAAGCTCAGAAAATATAGAAATGTAACACAAGAGGACACTTTCAATTTTGAGCGATTGTGTAAAATGGTTTTATAACAAGTTGGCAGTCCATTTTATATCTCTCCTGATTGAACTCAGTGTAGATAAATAAATGATTTGGATGGGGGAACCAAATGTTATATTTCCAAGTTTGCTGATGACATGAAACTTGGGAATGTGACTAGTGAGGATGTTAAGAGGCTTCAAGATAATTTAGACAAGTTGAGTGAGTGGGAAAATACATGGCAGATGCAGTATAACCTGGATAAAGGTGAAGTTGTCCACTTTGGTAGGAAAAACAGAATGGCTGAGTATTATTTAAATGATGATAGATTGGGAAATGTTGATGTATGAATGGACCTGGGTGTCCTTTAACAACCATTACCAAAAGCAAGCATGCAGGTGCATCAAGCAGTTAGGAAGGCAAATGGTATGTTGGCCTTCATTGCAAGAGGATTGGAGTACAGGAGCTAAGATGGTCTTACTGCAGCTGTATAGGGCCTTGGTGAGAACACACTTGGAGTTTTGTGTGCAGTTTTGGTCTCCTTACCTAAGAAAGGATATACTTGACATATAGGGAGTGCAACGAAGATTCACCAGACTGATTACTGGGATGGCAGAATTGTCATATGAGGAGAAATGAGGGCCGATTAGACCTGTATTCACTGGAGGGGGGATCTCATTGAAAGGTAGAACATTCTGACAGGACTGGACGGACTTGGAGATGAGGGATATTGTATCCTCTGGCTGGGGGGTCTAGAACAAGTGGTCAGAATCTCAGGATATGGGGTAGGCCATTTAGGACTGAGTTGAACAGAAATTTCTTCACTCAGAGGTTGGTGAACCTGTGGAATTCTCAACACATAGGGCTGTGGAGGCCAAACCACTGAATATACTTAAGAAGGAAATAAATTTATTTCTGGCTTCTAAAGGCATCAAGTAGTGTGGGGAGAGCGCGGGAGTACAGCATTGAGATAGAGGATCGGCCATAATTGCATTGAATGGCAGAGCAGACTTAAAGGTCCAAGTGACCTACTCCAGCTCCTTTTTCCTATCAGAAGAGATGTGAAACAGACTGTTTACACACAATCATCCATTTTAACCATCCTCCCAAAGGGAAGATGTATCCTGAGCTACATTAGGTTTAAACAGAAGTTATTACAAAGCAAAGATTTATTAGTCTTGTAGTTTTAAGACTAATTGTGGATTGTGAATCAAAGCTCATAGAACATCCAATCCCAAAAAGAAGCGTTATTGCTGGGTCTGTGCCATCTGCAGCCTAAGCTATGTCATTAACATGACATGGTCAGCTGCGCTGATGGAAACACTACACAGAAAAAAGATTCGCTTGCTGTCTATCTTCTCATCATGGATAAGAACATTATCATACTTTGACATTGGATCTGTTAAAAGTTAAATATCTCTAACTTTCCTGAAGCTCTTTAAGTAGCCAAGCTGAGAATGGGATCTACATCCTAGAATTGGATTTTCAGAAATGAAATAGGCGCCTGAGCTAAAACATGGCGGGGGGAATGCATGCACAAATTTTGCACTGGAAGTGAACTGCCTGACATATTGACAAAGGCAGAAACATCAGACTTTAGGGCCCATGCCTGAAATAGGCTTTGAGCCCTTTGGATATGCAAACAGTGGGTCTGAAAGCTGTTTGAGGCCTCCTTTGCTAATGGGCCTTCTTTGGTCTCCATTGCACCTTTTATTCTTTAAACAGCCCAGGAGCTCAGGGAGCCCATTGTTCCCCCCATGCTTTCTCCATGGCAATGCCTTGGCCAATCAGAGTCAACTTGCCAACCAATCAGTACCCTTTTCTCCTGCAATATAATTTGTCGTGATCATTTGAAATTTGGCATTCTTGAGTTTGTCCTGATGAGTGCAAGATGAAAGGTTCCAGCAGCATATCTCTCTTTTCTGCATTAAAATGATATTACATAAAATACCACTTTTTTATGCACAGGACTTTATAGATTATATTTTAAACAGGTCTGCAGTGCATTTTATACATCTGGGCCATATCAGGGAGAGAAATGCTTTTTTGAACACAAGCAGTGTAGGAAGGAGGCATTAATTGTCATTGTGCTTACTTTCTGCAGAGATTAAGGTTCAGCCTCTAGCAGATGCTAAAGTAAACATTAGAAATAGGTGTCAATCTTTTGAGGCCTTTCAGGGACATTTCTCTGTGGAAAAGATTGCCCTTCAGATGGTATGTGCAGTGAAAGATCTGAATAAGACACTAAATAAATCATAGCATCTTCTGAAGCAGAGTGGGCATGAAAATGATTATCAATTATAAATGAGTTTTATTTTAACATTAGAAGAATCACTATATTTTGAAGAGATGAGTGTTCAGGCTAACAAGTTTTACAGCTTCAGTGGTTCTGGAATGCACTCTACAGTGAATATTTCATTCAGCTTGTTTTTATCTCTTCTACAAAGTAAGTATGGTTCGCTAAGTAGCCAATGCTTAACTTTTACTTAAATAGGGCAGGGAGCAGGATCTGTTTCAGGTCAGATAATTTGCAAGTATTATCCGTTGATAATAAAGAGTATTATCTCTTTCTGAGGAAGCAATATTTGGATTTTATTTTAGGTCCCAATTATCTCACTTTAAGTATCAGCCCTGGCTCAGTTAATAGCACGCACACCTCTAAATTACAAATCTCCAGGTTCAAGTCCAACTCTAGGGCTTGAGTGCAAAAGTCCAGGCTGAGGCTCCAGTGCAGTATGAAAGGATTGCTGCATTGTCGGGGATGCCATCTTTTACATGCGATGTTAAAACAAGGGCTCGGGTGGATATAAAATGCCCGACAGCACTATTTTGAAGAAGACCAGTTCTTTGCGTTAGCTGTCGAAGGGTCATGAGGACTCGAAACGTCAACTCTTTTCTTCTCCGCCGATGCTGCCAGACCTGCTGAGTTTTTCCAGGTAATTCTGTTTTTGTTTTGCGATAGCAGGTCTGACCCACAGCACCATGACCTCCCCCAGGGGTAGGGAAAGGAGACAGGTCCTGAATCCATCACAGGGAAAATCTTTGCTGTTCGCACTAATCTGATCCACACTGGTCATCCAGCTAACTGAGCCCCCAAGGAGTCCCAGTTCCTGTGACAACATGCACTTTTATGATCATGATATAGTCTGAAGCTATGAATAGTGATGGTTGAGGCTCCAATTTTCTTTCCATCACAGGAATCTCTCCTGGTCTTAATGTCTATTATTGGCATATGTTGGAAGGATTTACAAGTTGAGCCTCAACCTGTTTGGCCACATTATAAACGCACCTTCCATGACCATCCATTCCTGGAGTGGGACTTGAACCCAGAGCTTCTGGCTTGGAGGCAGGGACGCTACCTACTGTGCCACAAGACTTCCTCTTCCTCTGCACTGGCTAATATTTATCCCTCAATCAACATCACAAAGAAACAGATTATCTGTCATTAAGCACGTTGCTGTTTGTAGGAGCTTGATGTATGCAAATTGGCTGCTGTGTTTGCTACATTACAACAGTGACAATTCTTTAAAAATACATCATTGACTGTAAAGTGCTTTTAGACATCTGGTGATTGTGAAAAGTGCTATGTAACAGTTATATAAATATAAGTTTTTTTCATATTCTCTTGAAGTGGACTCTCGTAGAGATATGGGTTTCACAAGCACTGAGCATCCTTCCATATGTTATCCATCAGGCCTTTATTTATGTATAATCTATGAAATTGAGAGTCTACCATAAGGAGTAAAGGAGGAACATTACAGTCAAGTCCCATTCTGTCCTCATTGCTTATTCACATAAATGTTTGAGGTGACAAAAGAATCACCAGAAAGAAGAAACGTTGGCTGATTTCTCACTCCCTGGCCTAGGAGCATGGAATGCATTTGAGATCCATACAGACTAAACCTTGTACCTTCCTGCCCTATAATTTATATTCCAAGTGGAGCAATGAGATTATTAATTTAGTCATCCATGGTGCTTTGATCCTTTCCCAATATTCCCACATCCAACAGTATACTGTCCCCATTATTTTGAGCCCATCTGGTTGTTGAGCAGGGAAAAATGCTTGAAAGATTAGTGCTGGAACAGAAGATTGGAAAAGTTTAGAAACCAGCAAAGGGCGGCTAAAAAATACTAAAGGGAAGAATTGGAGAAAACTAGCAAAAAAAAAGACAAGAACAAAGAGCAGAAGCTTCTACAAGTATTTAAAAAGGAAAAGAGTTCTGAAAGTTCCATAAAGGGTGACACTGGGGAATTAATAAAGGGAAATGAGGAAATGGCAAACTATTTGAATAAATATTTTATGTCCATCTTTACTGTAGAAGACACAAAAAGCATCCTGGAAATAGTTGAAAATTGAGAGTCAAAAAGAGAGGGAGAAACTTAGAGCAATAACTAGCGCTAGAGAAAAAAATAAAGAGAATACGAATGGAACTTAAGGCTGACAGGTTCCCTGAACCTGAAGGCCTTCATCCTAAGGTTTAAAAAAAATTCCAACAAAGGTAATGGATACATTCGTTGTAATCTTCCAAAATTCCTTATATTCTGGAAAGATCCCTGCAGATTGGAAAACTACAAATGTAACACCTCTTTTCAAGAAAGGAGGGAGACAGAGAAACCTTTAGGCCAGGTAGCCTAACATCTGCCATAGGGAAAATGATAGAATCCATTATTAAGGAGGTAGTAGCAGAGATATTTAGAAAATTATAATACAATCAGGCAGAGTCAACATGGTTTTGTGTAAGGGAAACCGTGTTTGATAAATTTGTTAGAGTTCTTTAAGGATGTACCAAATAGAGTGGATAAAAGGGAACCAGTGGATGTGATATATTTGGATTTCCAAGAGGCATTCGATATGGTATAAAAGATAACTATACAAGATAAGAGCATAGGATGTTGGGGATGATATATTAGCATGGATAGAGGACTGGCTAACTAACAGGAAGCAAAGACTTCGGATAAATGGGTCATTTTCAGGTTGGCAAACTAATTAGTGGACTGCCTCAGGGATCAGTGCTGGGGCCTCATCTATTACAATCTATACTAATGACTTGGAAGAAGGGATCAACTGTATTGTCACCAAATTTGCTGATGATGCAAAGCTAGATAGGACAGCAAGTTGTGAGGATGGTATAAGGAGTCTACAAGTGGACATAGGTATATGAAGTTCGTGGGCAAACATTTGGCAGATGGAGTATAATGTAGGAAAGTGCAAGGTTGTCCACTTTGGCAAGAAGAATAGAGAAGCAGAATATTATTTTAAATGGAGTTAGACTGCTGAATGCGCCAGTACAGAGGGATCAGGTACCACCAGGTACCCTCATATATGAATCACAAAACGTCAGCATGCAGGTATAGCAAGTAATTAAGAAGACAAACTGAATATTGGCCTATATTGCAAAGGGGATGGACTATAAAAGCAGGGAAGTCTTACTACAGCTGTACAGGGCATTGGTAAGACCACACCTACAGCACTGTGTACAGTTTTGGTCACCCAACTTAAGGAGGGACATATTTGCATTGGAGGCAGTCCAGAGAAGGTTCATTCGCTGATTCCTAGCTAATTCCTGGGATGAAGATGTTGTCTTATGAGGAAAGGTTGAGCGGATTGAGCTTATTCTCATTGGAGTTTAGAAGAATGAGAGGTCATCTTATTAAAACATGAGATTCTGAGGGGCTGTGACAAGGTAGGTGCTGGGAGGATGTTTCTTCTTGAATATAGAACTAGGGATCACAGTTTAAAAATAAGGGGTCTCCTATTTAAGATGGAGCTGAGGAGGAATTTCTTTTCTGTGTGGTTGTTCGTCCTTTGTATTCTCTTCCCCAGAGAACAGTGGAAGTTGGGTCATTGACTATATTAAAGGTAGAGTTAGGCAGATGTTTGATTGACAAGGGAGTCAAGGGTTATGGGGGGAAGGTAGGAAAGGAGTTATGGTCACTATCAGGTCAGCCATGATCTTATTGTAAGGTGCAGCAGACTCAATGAGCCAAATGGCCTAATCCTCCTATTTCTTATGTTCCTGTGATCTTATAGGCTGTGATCATTGAACCTTCCTGTTTGTGATTATTGTCTAATAGGAATTTACCTTTGTAAGAAATAATTGCACTTACTTCTACTTTTTTAAAATTTTCATTCAAATAGAGTGTGCCAGTGTTGTGATGTGCTCTACTTAAAGCCCAGGAGGACTGCTGTAAAAAAACTCGCTTAGTGAGGGAATTCACGTGCCGACTTTCTGATAAGAAAATCTTAAGCTCAAGTGTTGTTAGTGTGTGCTGCCTGTGTGTTGTCTTCTCCCCACAACACTTCCAGGAGGTTGAGGGGTCAAACTCCAATAAACTGAAGTTTTGAATTCGTCTGGGCCTGGATGTTTCCTATGACGGGTGGGCTGGGACGGGCGCAGAACCAATCACCGCCCGCAATCAGCTGCGTGCTGCCATTTTGCTCCGCGCTACCTGTGCAGGTGGGGGGACAAGAGAGAGTCAGGGCTAGTGCTCTTTAGTGCATGCGTGCGCAAGAGTGCAGCAAGCTCCCTGAGGCATGGAGATGCCTCGGAGAGATTGAATGGAGAAGAAAACAGTAATGGAATAAATGATGTAAAAATTTATTGAAATATGTCCCCTCATGTGACAGTGCCATGTGAGTTGGGACATGTTGGTGAAGGTGGGAAATTTTATTTATTTATTTATAAAAGCTTCAGGAAACCTCATCCCGCCCATGGATGAGGTTTCCTGAAAAACGCGAAGGCTGCTTGGGCTTTTCACCCTAAAGTACTTTAATTAATTTCTCAATGGCCTTAATTGGCCCTTAACATTTCGGTGGGCGCGCAGCCGATTCTGGCGTGCACCCGCCAAAGGAAATATCGCAATGTCGTCGGGAAACACGCCCAATGTCATCTGACATCATTTTACATGTCGGCAATTTGGGCCACCAACTGGAAGACTCTGCCCCTGTTTTCATTCGTAGGGCAGGAATTTCAGTTTGTCTGGCGGGCGGGCCCGGGAGCGGGCAGGAAATGGTCCATCAGCCGCTATCGGCCCCCGACCGCGAGTTCACGCTGGCTGGCCAATTAACGGCAAGCCAGCGTGAAAGGCGCGCTGAAAAGCTCAGCGGTGCCTGGGTGGGGGCTAGAGGAGGGTGGGCGCTGAAGTCAGCGCAGGGGCAGGGGGATGGTGCACTGAAAGCTCCCTGAAGGCCGAGAGCTTCCTCAGGGAGCTGAAGCACTTTAACATCAAAAATAAAGATCTTGAAAATCTGAAAAAAATGTCCCCGCATAGGACTCACTCACAGGAACATAAACATAATAATAATTGTGTGAAAACATTTTTATCCTTTTTGAAATTTGATTACGGAAACCTCATTCCACCCGTGGATGAGGTTTCCTCAAAAATCCAAAGGCCGCCTGGCCGATTTGCCGACCCGCCAACCATAATGTTGGACGGGCAGCAGAAAATACAGCTTAATTAATTGATTAATGGCCCTAATAGGCCTCTTAATTGTCCGCCGGCATGCTGCCAACTCTTGCACGCGCCTGCCGAGCAAAATATCGCATGAGTGCCCTGTGACATCGGGATGCTTGCCAACATCACCGTGTGCTATTTCGCACTCGAGGGTGTTGGGTGGGCACCCGCATGCTGAACGGAAAATCCTGCCCAGAAAGTTTTGGCAGTTCTTTGCCAGCTTCAGTCTGAGACAGTAATCACACTTAGGTGGAAGGAAGAGAAACCATGAAAAAGAATCTGTATAAACGATCCAACTTCCATTCTATTTACTGAGAAGGTTGTGTCAATCTGGTAATTTGCACATTGTGCTGATTGAACACAACATCAACCATAAATGTCTTTTTTTTAAAGATCAAGCAGAATTCAATTTGTGCGAGGCTTAAATCCACATTTCCATTTGGTCTTTTAGATGTCTAGACATTTCAGTGTATTTTTTGCCTTCAAAGTTCCACTCTCTGGCTGTGCAAGTACGCTTTTGATGCTAGGTGTGAATATATTAAATGAAAAGAACACATGCTTTGTTCTATCTGTGAGACCTATGGAAGTAATCCTTCAAAAGGTCAGGGCCTAGGAGTGCTGGCCTTCATGAATAGTCCATATATTTACTGGGGCTTTCATTGACACCAGCAGAGAACACACAACCAAATTCATTCTCCAATGAGTTATGACACCTCTCCGAAGGTAGTAGGTGCCAGAAATTCTTCATCACAACTGAGGTTAAAGAAAGAAAGGTTTGCATTTACATGCCACCTTTCCCAACTTTGGGAAGATTTATATCCATTGAACTACCTTTGAAGTAAAAAGTGAAATGCTGGAGCCACTCAGCAGGTCAGGCAGCATATGTGGAGAGAGAAAAGCAGTTAATATTTCAGGCCGGTGACCTTTCATCAGAGCTGGGAAAAGTTAGGAATGTAACAAGTTTCCAGCAAGTGGAAGAGGAGAGTTGGAGGGTGGGATGAAGAGCAAAAGGGAAAGTACATGATGGTGTGGAGGGGTGGGAGAGATTAAATGACAAAAACTTTCATGGTGCTAAGTCAAAGGAAGTGGTTATGGATCAAATAAAGAAACAAAATATGTTGAGGAGGTGTGAATGGCAGAATCATGACATCTGCTGTCTGCAAAGTGTAGTCACTGTTTTAATGTAGGAGGCATGGCAACCAACTTTTTCACAGCAAGCTCACACAAACAGCAATGAAACAATGACTAGGTAAAGCTGTGGTGTTGGTTGAATGCTAAATATTGGCTAGGAAAAACTAGGGCAAACTTCAAAAAAACTTTTATATCCACCTCAGAAAGCAGACTGTTCTTTGGTTTCATACCTCAGCCAAAAGACAGTAACTGCAACATTCCCTCAATACTGTACTGGAACCTTGTAATACAGAGGGAAGTGTGCTACCCACTTAGCAACTGCTGCCTCTCTCAGGTGCTGTGAAACATTGAGTTTTCAAGATCATTAGTTGGAGGAGGAGGGGCAGACCAGTGGAAAAAAGTGAAGGGTTCCACAAATTTTAAGATTCTAGAAATAAAATCAGTTGTGTTTCTCTCGTACTTGGAAACAAAACAGAGGATGAATGGGTAGAGTGGCTTTGTTAAAATTTAGGAAGAACAAGAGAAAGAAGTTCAGATAACCTGCATGTACTTTTTGTAGCTTACGCTTCAGCTAAACCAATAAAGTGATGGCAATACCCTCCAGACCTCATTGTGGCCTTGGGCTAGTGCAACTTGATATAAACACTCTCCCCCACCTTCTCCAATTGCAATAATAGTGGATTTATTGCAAAACGCCTCAGTACCATCTATGTTACTGAAATCAGTATTGTGGCATTGACTTCTGGGTGTTCCAATACCACTTCAAATTTTGGACAACAGAGAGAACATCTATAAACAATTTCATGTTGTTTTGTCACATTTTCTTTGAGCTATAGAAATTCTCCGCAAAATGATACATCATTCTAAGGACCAAATTATGAGCTTGTCTGATAACCAATATTTTACTCTTTCTGGGCTGTAAAGTACTGAAATACCATTTGGCCTTTTTCTTTTAATAAACTGCCTTTTTAAATGTGGAATTGTGGATAGAAAAAGTCAATATACAATCATTTCCCCCAAATCTTCTCTCCACATTAATAGGATCATATGAAGAATCATAAAGCTGGCAACATAAGTTTTTAAAGCCACAGACACTGCTTCACTTTTTTTTCTCGTGCTGAGGAAAAAATTCAATAATAATTTAGTCAAATAGCAATTTAATGTGAGACCTACTTAATTTGGTCAGACGGCACTGACAAAGAAAGCCAATCAGTTGCTGTGAAAAAGTTTAACTTGTTCTGCCAGAGGACTAAGCTCGTCTGAATTTCTTATGACCATCAGGATAATTAATAGTGAGTTCAGAAAGAAAAATCCCATCAGTATTTGTGTGAAGTCAAATGGTGGCAGATCTGCTCTCAATTTGTTCTTCTGCAGCAATGCATGGTCCATTGCTTGGTTTAGATGCTTCAATGGCCTGTTGAGAAAGTGGAAAAGCAGAATACTGTGGATGTTTGAAATATGAAATAAAAACAGAAAATGCTGGAAATATTTATCAGTAAGTCAGGCAGCCAACTATGGAGAGAAAAACAGAGTTAACTTTTCAGATCGATGATCTTTCAACAGAACTCGGAGAAAGCTAGATATGTAATATGTTTTGAGCAAGGAGTGGGAAGAGCAAGGGCAAAAGGTCTGTGATAGGATGGAAGACAGGAGAGATTGAATGACAGAAGAACTAGTCCTACAGAGCCAAAGGGAATGAGGATAGAGCAAGAGCAGGTGTGCTACTCTCTGAAAGCGAAAAGAAGAGAAAAACCAAAACGTGCAAAGAAAAGGAAACAAAAAGAGAGGACAGAGTTTACAGTCAATGTGTTGAACTCAATGTGGAGCCTGGAAGGTTATAATGTGCCTAATTGAAAAAGATGAGGTGTTGTTCCTTAAGCTTATATTGAGCTTCACTGCAACAGCGTAGCAAGCCAAGGACGGAGATGTCAGCATGAGAGCAAGGTGGAGAAATAAAGTGACAGGCCACTGGAAGCTAGGGGTCATGCTTGCTGAGTGAACAGAGGAGGAGGTAAAAAGGTGGGATGTAACACTTTCCCTGATATTCAGCCACTTCTGTCTCACATGGCCTCACTTTAGTCAAAAATGAATAAGTTTAACCTGATTTTGAAGCAGTCTTCCAATGTAGTCCACATTTGGGGACCATTTAGCTCTTCTTTTGTTAATCCTGATGTGTTCAGCCCGTGTACACTTCCATTCCCTGTTGCTAGGTGAATTTTTATGGCTTGCATGTCTGGTTCAGACATACATGAATCAGGAAAATCAGGAAACCATAGCTCTGTACATTGTTAAACAATTTGAATACAGATAGTAGGCCAGCTGTATCCCAGTTCAAACTGGAGAAATTTATGGATGTTTTGACAATATCCCTTTGACCTTCATTCTCCTATAGTTTCTGGGATGAGTGTCATTCTGAAGCTCCACCTGTTATCAGCACAAACTTCTCTCACCCGATTTTTTTTTTGTTTTGTTTGACTCTCCGTCACTCGCCTTTCCTGACTGAGCTAACTGTGCTGGTCCTCTCAGCACGCTGTCCCACTCACTGAACTGACAGGCTATGCACTGCACTCTTGCACCACCAGGGATCCGTCCGCTTACCAGCTCTTTCCTTGAGTATTGTCCCAACACCGTGCCTTCAAAGCTGTTCTGTGCAGTCACCATGCTGTGATTTCAACACTCTCTGATGCTGCAAAATCTTTGCAGTCTGACCAAAACGTCAAGGGTTGGTTCATGCCATGTAGCTTGATCTAAGGCTGCACACCATGCTGTACCTGTATTTAACCCTGCTGCCATGCTGTTTGGCATTGCTAAACAGCATGTTGTGTTTTCATAATGACATAAAGTCATCAATCACTCATAAAGGGTTGTGTAAACATGTTATGGGTTTCTTTGTTAAGACTATGCACATAGGAACACTTACACAAAGGCTGAAATCTTGAAGGCATCAGCAGCAGATCTGTGTGTGCTGTGTTTTGCTCACAAGCCAAAGTGAAACTGAGGCTGGATCACATGACACACTTCCCTTCTAGTGATGGCATGCTGCGATCCCTTAAAAGGCGCATTACAACAGTGATGATGATTGTTAAGCGGGTAAATGTGGTAGGCATTTTTGCACAGCAACCATCTCACCAACAGCAAATGAATAAATCATCAGATAATCTGCTTTTGGTGGCAATGATTGAGGGAGAAAAACTTTTGAGGACTCCAGGAGAAAACTCCAGTATTCTTTGAAAGGTGCTGGGAACATAAGAAAAGCCTAGGTCATTTAGACATTGAGCTTGCTCTGCCATTAAATTAGATCATGGCTCATCTCTATTTCAACTCCATTTACCTATTGTAGCCCCCTATCCCTCGATACCCTTACCTAACAAAAAAACTCAATCTTGGAAACTCCAGCTATCCCAGCATCCAAAATCTTTTGCTGGACAGAATTCCAAATATTTAATATTCTTAGGATCCCTCGCATTCGCTGACCAGTCAGATAAGGCTCCATTTTATAGCGCCTCCAAAGGACAGTATTCCCTCCCGATTACACTGAAGTTACTTGTGCTTACATGGCAACATCATGACATGTTGAAAATTAACACGTATCATTTGGAAGACAGCAGCTATTAGATTTTCCAGCTTCATGTTTAAAACAAGGAGTTTGAATCACACAGTACAATATTCATAATGAATGTGCGAACTTGTTTCTATGAAATTTCTATGTCAACCACACAACAAGCAGCTAACTCATGGACTAATACTTTTATTAAAATAGAAACAGCAGAGCACAAAATGAATAATGGGTTTCTTACTTATATCGTATGATTTCTTCACTGTCGCTAGGTCAAAATCCTGGAACTCTGTTCCTAACATTACTGTGGGCGTTCTTACAAAAGATGGACTGCAGTGGTTCAAGAAGGCTGCTCACCACCACCTTCTCAAGGGCAATAAATGTTAGCCTAACCAGTGACACCCACATCCCATGAACGAACAAAAACAAAAATCCAATTTCACTCCCAGATATCCGGATATTCCAGTTTTTACTACTTTGTCAGTGTCCACAAACAGTAACCCTCCTATCCTCTTCCTCTCTCCTCCCAGGATTGAAAACACAAGCTGTCCATTAAATCCAAGAAAATCCAAGGAACAAAGAATTAAAGGTACATTTTTACATTTAGAAAAAACAAATGTTCAGCCAGTCTCGAAGTTTATTTGCTAATCCGTGTGCAGGCCATTGAGCAAGCGAGTTTGGAGAATACTCCTGACTGCCTCAAGCATCCTGTCAGCCCTGAATTGAAAGTGCCAGCATGCACGCAGATTTTAATGAAGCAATAATGCGTGACAAGCCTTTGATGGTTTTGTGACTCTGGGCACTCTCTCTGAATACGCAATATGCAGGGGTACAGCAGTGATTTATTAAAATGTGAGGAAAATGTCAGATTAGTTGGACATGTAATGATGTTTTACTTGCTGCAATTGGTGTTATCTGATACAATGACTGGCGAGGTGACAAGGATATGTAACAGTGTTTTACTTAATGCCAATCCCAGTAACCTGTCAGACACAGGCTAGAATATTAGCAGCAGAACCAAGTAACTTAACAAATGCTTGTCTTGTCTTAATCTTTGAACCCAGCATTGATCAACAGCAGTTACGTATGAACGTATGAACATAAGAAATAGGAGCTGAAGTAAGCAATTCAACTGCTCGAGCCTGCTCCACCATTCATTAAGATCATGGCTAATCTGCTTGTGTTTCAAATTCCACATCCCCATCTACCCCTGATAACCTTTGATTCCCTTGCCTAACAAGAATCTATCTACCTTCACCTTAAAAATATTTAATAATCCCACTTCCACCAACTTCTATGGCAGAGAGATCCAAAGTCACACAACCTTTTGACAGAAAAAAATTCTCCTCAGCCCTGTCCTAAAAGGACAACCCCTAATTTTCAAACAGTGCATCCTAGGTCTGGACTCACTCACAAGAAGAAACATCCTTTCCACTTCCACCTTGACAATACTGTTCAGGATCTTATAAATTTCAATAAAGTCACCTCTCATTCTCCTACAATCCAGTGGAATCAAGCCCAGTCTGTTTAACCTTTCCTCATAAGACAATCCTCTCATTCCAGGTATCAATCTAGTAAACCTCCTCTGAACAGCCTCCAACGCATTTACATCCTTCCTTAAAAAAGGAGACCAAAACTGCGCATAATATTTGAGATGTGGTTTCACCAATACCCCGTATAATTGAAGCATAACATTCTTACTTTTATATTCAATTCCTTTCATAATAAAGAATAACATTCCATTAGCCTTCTTAATTACTTTCTGTACCTGCATACTAACCTTTCGTGTCTCATGCACGAGAACATCTAGATCCATCTGCCGCTCAGAATTCTGCAGCCGTTCTCCGTTTAAGTAATACTCTGTTTTTTTTATTCTTCCTGCCAAAGTGAACAACTTCACATTTTCCCACATTATACTCCATCTACCATATTTTTGCCCACTCACTCAACCTATCTATATCCATCTGCAACCTCCTTCCTTATGTCCTCTTCACAACATACTTTCCTACCTATCTTTGTGTCATCTACAAATTTAGCTATCATGCCTTCACTCCCCTCATCTAAGTCATTGATATAAATTGTAAGAAATTGAGGCCCCAGCACAGACCCCTGTGGGACTCCACTCGTCATATCCTGCCAATCAGAAAAAGACCCATTTTGCATACTCTCTGTTCTCTGCCAGCCAGCCAATCTTCTATCCACGCTAATATGCTACCCCCTAAACCAGCGCTTTTATTTTCCGCAATAACCTTTGATGTGGCACCTTATCAAATGCCTTTTGGGAATCCAAATACAGAATGTCTACAGGCTCTCCTTTATCCATGTTACCTGTTACTCCTTCAAAGAACTCCAATAAATTGGTTAAACATGATTTCCCTTTCACAAAACCATGTTGACTCTTCCCAATTAATTTGCGTTTCTCTAAGTTCCCAGCAATAACCTCCTTAATGATTGATTCTAACACCTTCCCCATGACAGACGTCAAACTAACCATCCTATAGTTTCCTGTTTTCTACCTCCCTCCCTACTTGAATAGATGGGTTATATTTGCTACTTTCTAGTCTAATGGAACCTTTCCAGAATCTAGGAATTTTTGGATCAGTAACACCAAGCATCTACTACTTCATTAGCCACTTATTTTTAGGCCCTAGGATGTAGCCCATCGGGACCAGAATACTTGTCAGCCCACAGCTCCATCAATTTGTTCAGTACCGCTTCCCTAGTGATTGTAATTTCACCAAGTTCCCCTCCTCCTCCCACCTCCTGATTTATAGCTATTACTGGAATGTTTTTTGCATTTCTATAGTGAAGAGAGAATATTTGTTAATTTCATCTGTCATTTCCTTATTATCTACTATTAACTCCCCATTGTAATTCTCTAGAGGACCAACACTCACTTTACTTACTCTTTTCCTTTTTAAATGCCTGTAGAAATCCTTGCTATCCATTTTTAATTTCTAGCTTCCTCTCATACTCTAATTTCTTATTCCTTTTTATTAACCTTTTGGTTATTCTCTGCCGTTCTTTATATTCTGACTAATCATCTGACCTGCCACTCATCTTTACACCATTATATGCTTTCCCCTTATGTTTGATGCTTTTCTTAAATTCCATAGTTAACCATAGACCATAGGTCCTCCCTTTAGAATTTTTATTTATAGTAATTTTAATTGTTTTAGTGACGCCTACTAAATTGCATACAACAGCGAAACATATAGGTAATAGTTGTCTTATTAGGATTGCTTTTGGAATATTTTGCCATGCCTAAGGTATTGCAATGGTGCTGTTGTTGTTGGAAGCTTCTAACCTTCCAATATTCTAAATCAGGAGCCTGGGCAGAGAAGGTAGAGAGACACTGTTCCCATTGACAAAACGACCAGAAACAGAGGACATTGATGTAAGGTGTTGGCAAAAGAACCAAAATCGACATGAGGAATTTATTTTTTATTCAGCCAGTGTTTAGAATCTGGAATGTACTGCCTGAGAGTGTAGAGGAGGCAAATTCCATGGTGGCTTTCAAAAGGTTATTGGATAATCATCTGAAGAGATTTTTAAAAAATTTACTCTGGAAAGGGCAGGGCAGTGGGGCTAGCTGAGTTGCACTTGCTGAGAGCCAGCATGGATTCGATGGGTCGAATGGTTGCCTTCCGTGTGGTACCCTGATTCTAACAGAAATGAAAACCATGCTTTAGCAAAGCTTAAGCATGTTAAAAAAAGGGGTTCAGATGCTTTAGTTTTGCTTGGTGGTTTATGACAACTTATCACAGCGCAAGTTAGTAAAGTCGGGTGATGAATGAATAGGACCTGAGATGGGTTAAGATGTGAGCAGTGGAGATCTGGTTGTGTTGGAGTGAGTGGACTGCCAATCCTGGGGTCTCATGGTGGGCAAAGCAGGAGGGAGTTGGGGGGGTGCAAGGAGATTGGAAGCCTGGTGGTGGGGGGAAAGGGGAGAGATCAGAAGCCTGGTGGCAGAGGAAGTCTGAGGCCTGGTGAGTCGGGAGGTTGAAGGTATGAGGAGAGGCAATTGGGAACCTCATGGGTTCCTGATCACAGAGGATCCTCATATAGACATGCTTAACTAGGATGTATGCGTAAAGCTCTCACCTCCTTAATCCACTAACTCTTTGCCTGGATACGGATGCAGGGTTCCCTGAGGCTCATTACCAGTGTTCAAGTTGAAAAACTGAAAGATAATAAGGCACAAAACTGCATTAATATGTTTAAAGCACCAGTCTGCCTCCTTGAATCAGATTGGCTGCCTGTCACCTACCGGCCTCAGTTGAATTCAGAAGTGAACGGTTGGAGCCAGGGTGAGGACAGCAATCTGATTTTAAGTCTTTAAAATTCCCACTTGGACTCAAGGTACTGTGTACAGCTGGAAACTAACTCTACCTTCACAGATAATGTTGCCAAGAGTTAGCATGTAATGAGAGATAAGTTGGGTCCAGGGATGAACCCATGGAGCTTGGCCTGATAGAAGCACACAGGTATGGAATTGACCATTGCAGGAAACATGCTGGCTATGTTAGGGCAGGCAACAGTGCCATGAAGGAGTTGTGCCATCGAGTTGGAATATAGGGGGGAATTGGGAGGAAGTGACGTGATAAATCATATTGACGGTTGCCAAAGGAGTAAAGGAAGGATAACGTGCTATAAGATATTGTTGGTAAGTTTGACCACAGAGATCTTGGTGCTACAAGTGTAACAGAAATCAGCCTGAAGGGATTTGCAGTGTGTGGTTGGCACTGACCTATAGGCAACAACACATTTGAGAACCATTGATAAGAAGGATAGGTTAGAAATTGGGTGCGGATAGTTAGTGAGAATGAAAGAGTCAAGGGTGAGCTTTTTATGGAAGGAATGATCCTAGTAGTTTTGAAGAGGGCATTTGATGATGCTAGTTAGCACAGCATTGAGGAGCATTATTCAAATAATTAGAAGCTCGGTTCAGAGGGAGTCAAAGAGGAGATGGAGGACCTCTTGTAGGGTTCCTGACTTTTGAAGTGAGGTTGACAGAAATTAATTTATCAGTTTTATGGGAGAAAAAAAATAGCCCACATGATTCCAATCTTTCAAATGCCGAGGAGTGTATTTAACAAGGTTTACTTTCCTTTGACTGTAACCACAGAATGGCAAGACAAAATCAACAATCTGGAAATGAAACTAAATATTAGCAGCAAAAGTTCTCCCAACAGAGGATTGGATATATAAAACACTCTCCCAGCAGTAGCACTTGATGCTAAGTCAAATAGTCCTTTAAAGATGAGCTGGATGAATGTTTGGTTATGAACAGAATTGAAGACTGCAGGATAAAGACTGATATAGGTGATCAAATCCTCTGTGGAGCACTTTATTGCATTCCTTGGAGCATTGAGATATCTGTCATATATAGAAAACAAGCATGTATGGGCTGAGCGCTCTTCAATCTGACCAGATTGAAACGTTAGACTGATCTCCTGCAGGTTTTCTTGATTACCTCAGAGGGTCAGGGAGAGATCTGACGGGAATTTATCTTGGAAATGCTACCTTTGGTTATTCAATTGCCCTCAAGGGATTGAATGATCTGACAATAACATGTAACAGAACTAACTGAAGAAACAAGGGTCAAGAGCAAAATTATCCTTTCTGAATTAAAGTGGGAGAATTGGAGCCAAAGCAGGTGCAAAAAGAGAGGGAACAAGAGATTGGATTAAAAGAGAGAGAAAGTAACAAGATAGAAAAGAAACATTTAAAAAAATCTATAATCTCTGAGAAGGATTGACTGCATGCAAAAATTAATCTACAACCAAATTTGCTCTCTTTCTGGGCCAGAGAAGTTGATTGGTATTGCTTTAACATTGACCCTGTCATTAATATGAACATCTACCATGTTGCCATATTATAAAAATGATGCAGAGATTCTGGAGAGGGTGCAGAGAAGGTTTATAAGGATGATCCTAGAAATCTGCAGGTATACATATCAGGAAAGGATCAACAGGCTGGGTCACTTTTTTCTTGAAGAAAGAAGGCTGAAGAATGGCCTAATAGAGGCTTTTAAAATTAAAGGTTTAGATAGAATGGATACAGAGAGAATGTTTCCTCTTCTGGGTAAGAGCATAATTAGTGACCATCAACATAAGATAGTCAATAAGAAACCTAATAGTGAATTCAGAAGAAACGTATTTATCCAAATAGTGGTAAGAATGTGAAACTCGCTCCCAGAGGGAGTGTTGTGAAGCAAATAGTATAGATGTGAAAAGGAGATCTTGTGGCACAGTGGTAGTGTTCTTACCTCGGGGTCAGAAGCTCCAGGTTCAAGTCCCAATTTAGGACTTGATAGCCACAGTTCTTAACCTGGTCAAACAGGTTGACTATCAGCCTGTAATTCCTTCCAATACACCTGATGACAGGCAGGAAAGAGCAGGAGTTTCCTGGTCAGCCATACAGCAGAAGGCAATAGCAAACCACTGTTGCACTTTGCCAAGCTTAATTATGGACCAATCCAATGGAAGTCCATGGTCACCAATGCCTTCTTAGGGGATGGTACCTGAAGGAGGAGGAGTATAATTGCGTTTCAGGGGAAGTCAGATAAGCATTTGAGGGAATAGATGGCTACGTTTGTCGGTTTAGATGAAAAAAGATGGGATGAGGCTCAAGTGGAGCACAAATGCCAGCATGGACTAGTTGGGCTGAATGATCTGTTTCTGTGTTATATATCTCTATGCAAGAGTATTTAAGATCTTAATTACCAGCTGCAAATTTCTGCAGCTAATGGACAATTAATATGAAAACTCAGCACTTTCTTAAAAATAACAGGGAGACAAAGACATTAGTTGCAAATCTCTAGAATTTGTTGGTTGATTTCCGCCACTCTGCTAGTTGCTTTGTGCAAACAGCATCTCGCCCTCAGGGCGAGAATTTCCGGCCCTGCCAGCAGCAAGCAACGTCGTGGGCAGGACAGGAACATTTTATTGGCCGCTCTCCAAATTTTCCTTCCCCCGCCCGCGACGATGCCTGGAAACTCCCGCCCTAAGGGGGAGATGCTGTTTGCACAAAGCAAATAGCAGAGTGGCATAAGTCGACCAGCAAATTCTTGAGATTTGCAACTCCCGGTCTGTTTGCAACCTTGGTGTCATATTTGATCCTGAGGTGAGCTTCCAACCTCATATTCATGCCATCTATTCCACATCCATGATATTGCTCAACTTTGCTTCTGTCTCAGCTCACCTGCTGTGAAACCCTCATCCATGCCTGAGTTACCTCTAGACTTGGCTATTCCAACACACTTCTGGGTGGCCTTCTACATTCTACCGTGCTAAACTTGGGTCACCCAAAATTCTGCTGCCCATGTCTTACTCACAGCAAGTCCCCTTCCCCCTGTGTTTGATAGTCAACATCGGCTCTTGGTCAAGCAATGTCTTGATTTTAAAATTCTCATCCTTGTTTTCAAAACCCTCCCTGCAATTTTCTCCAACCCCACAACCCTCTGAGATATCTGTGCTCCTCTAATTCTGGCCTCTTGTGCATTCCCAAACATAATGGTTCCACCATTGGTGACTGTGCCTTTAGTTGCACAGGGCTCAAGCTCTGGAATTCCCTCCCTGCACCCCTCTGCCTGTCTACCTTGCTTTCCCACTTTAAGACATTTCTTAAAACTTATCTTTTTGACCAAGTTTTTGCTCCTTTGACCTAATATCTGCTTTGTGGCTTGGTGTCATATTTTTTAAAGCTCCTGTGAAATGCTTTGGGACTATTCATAAAGGTGCTACATAAATATAAGTTGTTGTTGTTTCATATTATCTCCTCATCACCCGAACCTGCTAGCCAATTTATGCATAGATGACGGTGTGCTTCATTAATAAGTCACTATCATGCCAGCATTAACCTTATTCATGTGGTCTCATGATTGAAACTGGTAATGTCAGTCCAACAATAAAGATCTCTTCCCTGGGTTCTTGTGTTCGCCAGTAAGCAGGTTGTGATTCCCAGATTTCTTTTGTTTAGTAAGATCCTTTTAACCAACAAGGACTCGAGGCTTTCTTTACCTCATCCTCAGGTTAAGCTTGGAATGACATCCCAATTGGGAGAAAACATCATTGTAGTTCATTACATCTTCCAGTTCTGCTTGTACATACCTAAGTTGACAGTGAGCTTCCCATAATGTGTTTCATACTCCATATACTTGAGAGCTTCCTTTCCATTCTGATTTGTTAGAAATAGTGTTGCTTCTTGGTGTGTAAAAAATAGTGACTACTTTCTACAAACAAAACCCATCAACTTCATGACATTATTTCAGCACAAACAAAATGACTCCTCGCAAAAGACACAAAGCACATTGTCAATGAAATTCGATACAATTTCCGTCAGCTCTCCCCCACAGTGACCCTTATTTTCTCCTAACTGTTGATAATCTGAAATGAACTTTTGGGAACTGAAAATAGTTCTGCCTTCTCACGATCTGCAAAAGAATAAAAAATAAAAAACAGCCATCATGGCAGTGCTTTCTGAAAAGCTCCTAGGCTTTCCTGATTTCAGTCTAACCAGTCAGGATACGGCTCCTGATAGGAATTCTTATCATCAGCATTGTAAGCAGCTGTGAGGATTTGATTTCACAGAGGCAAGGCAAACTCGTAACTCATTTCCCCTGTTTCCTCTGAATACACGCGTGTTTCAATCTGAGCTGACGAGTTAAAAATTCACGATACAATTCCCCTACCTAACACTGGTTCTGCATTGAAGATCTTGAATAGTTTCCTGTTTGCTGGAGTCCACATGAAACCCAAGTGCCAATCAGTTGAATCTAAATGCAATCCTGATTGGCAGCCGTCTGATAAATAAATAACTGTTTTCAGGGACGCCACTGTAATTAATTGATACCAAACAACAATGGGGTTCTGATTACAAGAAATATGAACTGTGCTATTATCACTCACAGTTTTAGTGTTAAAAATCTAATGTGTTCTCTCACTAAAACATGCATTGGAGAATCATGTTTTGTCCTCTCAGGGTGTCACTCTCAGGGTCATCCTGCATAATTCTAAGCAACTCAAAACTGAGCAACAATGAGGCTCTGTGGACTATCAGCAGCAGCAGAATTGTACTCAATGACAATCTGTCACCTCATGGCCCGGCACATCCTCCCACTCTACCATTACCACCAAACCAGGGGATCAACACTGGTTCAATGAAGAGTGCAGGAGGGCATGTCAGGGGCAGCACTGGGCATATCTAAGAATGAGGTGTCAACCTGGTCAAGCCACAACACAGAACTACTCGCATGCCAAACAGCATAAGCAGCAATTTATAGACTAAGTGAATGCGCAACCAATGGATCAGATCCAAGCTCTGCAGTCCTTCCACATCAAGTCATGAATGGTGAATTAAACAACTCACTGGAGGAGGAGGCTCCACAAATATCCCCATCCTCAATGACCGAGGAGCCCAGCACATCAATGCAAAAGATAAGATTGAAGCATTTACAACAATCTTCAGCCAGAAATGCCAAGTGGATGATCCATCTCAGCCTCCTCCGGAGGTCCCCAGCAGAACAGATGCCAGTCTTCAGCCAATTTGATTCACTCCACTTGTTTTCAAAAAACAGCTGAAGGCACCAGATACTGCAAAGGTTATTGGCCCTGACAATATTCAGCAATTGTACTGAAGACCTGTGCTCCAGAACTTGCTGCACCCCTAGCCAAGCTGTTCCAGTACAACTACAACACTGGCATCTACCTGGCAGTGAAGAAAATTGCCCAGGTATGTCCTGTACACAAAAAGCAGAACAAATCCAACCTAACCAATTACCACCCCATCAGTCTACTCTCGGTCATCAGTAATGTGATGGAAGGGGTCATCAACAGTACCATCAAGCGGCACTTACTTAGCAATAACCTGCTTACAGACTATCAGTTTGGGTTCCGCCAGCGTCACTTAGCTCCCAACCTCATTACAGCCTTGGTCCAAACATGAACAAAAGAGCTGAACTCCAGAGAGTGACTGGCCTTGACATCAAGGCAGCTCTTGACCGCGTTTGGCATCAAGGAGCCGTAGCAAACTTGGAGTCCATGGGAATCAGGGGGAAAATTCCCCACTGGTTAGAGTCATACCTAGCACAAAGGAAGATGGTTGTGGTTGTTAGAGGTTAGTCATCTCAGATCAAGGACATCACTGCAAGAGTTCCTCAGGGTACTATCCTAGGCCCAACCATCTTCAGCTGCTTCATCAATGACCTTCTTTCCATCATAAGGTCAGAAGTGGAGATGTTCGCTGATGATTGCACAATGTTCAGCACCATTCGTGACTCCTCAGATACTGAAGCAGTCCATGTCCAAATGCAGCAAGACCTTTTGGCAACCTCCAGGCTTGGGCTGACAAGTGGCAAGTAATATTCACACTACACAAGTGTCAGGCAATGACCATCTTCAACACGAGAGAATCTAACCATCACCCCTTGACATTCAATGGTATTATCATCACTGAATCCCCCACTATCAATATCCTGATGGTTACCATTGACCAGAATCTGAACTAGACTAGCCATATAAATATGGTCGCTCCTAGAGCAGGTCAGAGGCTGGGAATTCTGCGGTGAGTAACTCACCTCCTGACTCCCAAAAACCTGTCCACAATCAACAAGGCACAAGTCAGGTGTGTGATGGAATACTCTCCACTTGCCTGGATAGTGCAGTTCCAGCAACACTCAAGAAACTCAACACCATCCAGGTAGTCCACTTGCTTTGCACCCGTCCGCCACCTTAAACATTCACTTCCTCCTCCATGAATACACAGTGGCAGCAGTGTGTACTATCTACAATATGCACTGCAATAATTCACCAAGGCTCCTTCCAGCACATTCCAAACCCGCAACCTCTACCACCTAGAAGGACAAGGGCAGCAGATGCATAGCAACACCACCACCTGGAAGTTCCCATTTGGCCACATATAATTGTGACTTGGAACTATATCACCGTTCCTTCACTATCGCTAGACGAAAACCATGGAACGCCCTCCCTAACAGCACTGTGGGTGTACCTACACCACATGGGCTCCAGTGGTTCAAGAAGGCAGCTCACCACCACCTTCCCGAGGGCAATGAGGGGTGGGAAATAAATGCTGGCTGAACCAGCGACACCCACATCCTGTGAAAGAATGAAAAAAGACCCCCTGACTACTCCCAACGACCTGACCTGATTACCTCCCGAACTGACTCCCCAACCTGACCACACTTCCCCAACCCAACTCTCTCCCACAACCACCCCCGACCTGACTAAGCCCCAAACTTGACCTCCCCAACCCAACTAATCCCCCCTGACCCGACCATACTATGCCCCCCACCACAACCCGATGATCTACTCCAAAATCCACCACCCAATCACCTGTGCACCCATCCACTCACTCACCTACTCAACCCACCCACCCAACCACTCACTCACCCAGTGAGGGAGAACATTGAAATGAATACGTTGATACTTTTATAGGTTCTTCCAGCCTGCAAAGCTTTCTTCTGAATGTTTCTGGACTGATGTAAATTGAATCCATTCAATTCACTGAATTCATTGTGTTGCAATTTAGGATAAAAACTTTCCCCTTCTTAGTCACAGAATTTGAATGCAACAGGTAAGGCCCATAGTTGCCTTGAAAGTTGGCTGCACTGCTTCAGAAATGTGTATTTGATAACAGTCAGGGCTCTCCCTTCTCTATGCCTGCATTGCAGTCTCACAATAGGCAGCAATGATGAGAGATGATCGGCTAAATGGGCTCGGTTTTTACAATGCATCTGCCACTGAATAACTGGCAACTAAATGGCTTCGATGGGAACAGTCCTCAATCAGTATGTAGCATCAGAGGACTGGCATTTGTGGATTGGCATATCTAAAAAAAAGGAACAAAAACTCAAAATAGAATTGGAATGTGATTGCTAACTGCAAATCATTCCACAAAATCAGTGGGCAAAAAGCATATTCTGGAACATGGAAATGTGACGGGGAGCTTCGCAAGTGTGCCAGATATTCAATCTAGGCCCATGCAGAGTCCTTACTAAAGTAGACTGCAAACAGACAGGCATGCTTTCCGCTTCTCTTTTTGTGCTTCTTTTGGTCCCCTCAAAAGCTTAGAAACATTAACTAAATATGAGAGCTGCATCTCTGTTATGTACAATGTGCATGTCACCATTTTTTAAACAAGGGTTTACAGCATTATGGAAAATAACAATCTTTGGTTTATTCCCATCCCCAATGATTTTGAACAGTTTAAATATAGGGAACTGGTTTTACAATTGCTCAAGGAATGGCCAACAGACTTTGAAAGAACAATTCAGATAGAAGATTGGACATTCTGGAGATTTGCTAGTTTCTCTCTGGGGGCCAGGGTGAAACTTTGCAGAGCATTCCTTGGGTCAAATCCATCAAAACATGAGCTGCAAAAATTGTACATGGTTTGTGGATTCAATGAGTTTGATAGGCTGAATGGGCTTCTCCCAATTCCATGTTTTCTGATATTCTTTGTCTTCTGTTTCCTCACCCTTAAAAGTTTGAAACATGGCTTCACAATAAAGTTTGAACTCAGCTCCTGACAGTTACTGCACTGCATTTTTTATGAGGAGTTATTTTTCTCCAGAAGAGCTGCCAGAATATTTTAAATTCCATTTATTTCAGAATGTGGAGAGCTAAATTACTCCCTCTACTACTTTCAAATGTATTAAACATTAAGGAATCCTGGCTAAGCACTGATTTTTTTTTTATTATTTTGCATGTCAGCATGTCTCAGTTGGCACCAGTTGTTGCACTTTGGTCTCAAGTCTAAACTTTAGCTCAATATCATGGCGCTTGATGCCATACCTTATATCAACTACTCACAAGGAAGTTCTACATTGTTAAAAGGTGCTTTTCTTCAGGGAGATAACTATCTGCCCATTCTGGAGAGGTTCAGGTTATAAGGAATCCCTCAACACTTTTCTAAACAGATTTGGAAGTTCTCCTGATGTCTGGGCCAAGATCATAGAATTATACACCACAGAAACAGGCCCTTTGGCCCATCATGTCTGTGCTGGCCATCAAGCACCTACCTAATCTCCCTTTAGCAGAATGAACTAAAAGCATAATTGGGCAATCATTCCAGAAACAGTTAGAAGGAAACCTTGAAGGCTAGAATAACCTGTAGCAGTATTAATATATTCATTTCAGTATTATCTCTCATGGCTGTTCTTTTTTATTATTATTACTTTACAGGATGTGGGCATCGCTGGCTGGGCCAGCATTTATTGCCCACCCCTAAAAGAAGGTGGTGGTGAGCTGCCTTCTTGAACCACTGCAGTCCCTGTGGTGTAGGTGCACCCACAGTGCTGTTAGGGAAGGAGTTCCAGGATTTTGACTCAGCAACAGTGAATGAATGGCGATATATTTCCAAATCAGGATAGTGAGTGCCTTGGAGGGGAACTTCCAAGTGGCGGTGTTCCCATTTATCTGCTGTCCTTGTCCTTCTAGATGTTAGTGGTTGTGTGTTTGGAACATGCTGTCTAAGGAGCCTTGGTGAGTCACTGCAGTGCACCTTGTAGATGGTACACACTGCTGCCACTGTTCATCAGTGGTGAAGGGAGTGAATGTCTATGGATGTGGTGCCAATCAAGCAGGCTGCTTTGTCTTGGATGATATCAAGCTTCTTGAGTGTTGTTGGAGCTGCACTCATCCAGACAAGTGGAGAGTATTCCAAAACACTCCTGACTTATAGATGGTGGACAGGCTTTTGGGGGGGGGGGGGGGTGGTCAGGAGGTGAGTGACTCATCGCAGGATTCCTGGCTTCTGGCCTGCTCTTGTAGCCACAGTATTTACATGGTTAGCCAAGTTAAATTTCTGATCAATGGTAACCCCACTATCAATATCCTGGGGGGATTCAGCGATAGTAA